>NC_066866.1:18175451-18489618 GCF_025177605.1 Cucumis melo | reverse complement strand
AGATATAGAACTGAATTTCAAGAGATTAATTTATTAATGATCACTTTTTAGGTTTAAAGTTGATCCCCACCCTACAACTTTGTTGATAACTCAAAAAAAATAAAATAAAATACCACATCTCTTAATGCCTACATCTATAATAATTATACCAATGGTTTGTGAGTAGAAAAGTCTATGAAAGAGATGGAAGCAATGATGGCTTAACCAAAAGAAAATATTGTAACCAATGGTGTGGGTTAATTGAAATTTTTATATATAGTTAGTGATTATTAGAAACAGGGGGGAGAAATAAATTACTAGAAACTAAAGGATGATTTTCTTTAACAAAACTATTTGAGAAAAATATATCTTAATTATTAAATTTTGAGTAGTTGTGTTTTGATTTTCATACTTTTGAACTCTTATATATTTTTTCTTCAATCTGTCTCATTTTCATTTAGTCTATGTATTTTAAATATTATTTTTATTTTTATTTTTGAATTTTGCATTTATTCATTATTTTCTAGATTTCAACCTTCTTTTAGTTTTTAGTTTCATTTAGTCCATATATTTTGAACAGTTTAATTTTATTTATGAATTATGCATTTTATTTTTATTTGTTTAACGTGTTTCAAATAATCAATACTTTTTTTCTCAAGTTTTACTAAAACCCCACTGATTTCGAGTACTAACTTTTTCACCAATAAAATTGTAAAATCTACCACTAGAGGAAAACTCAATTCATAACTCATGTAAAGATGTAACATTTTGATTTAAAGACCGAAAAAAAATTAAATTCAAAACTCACCAATAAAGTCGGTAAAATTTTGAAAATATAAGAACCAAATAATCTTGATGATAAAATGAAAAAAGAAAGAAAAAAAGAAAAAAAGAAAGAATATGAATTAACCATAATATTTTATTTATTTTGAAAAACAAGAATCATATGAAGGTTGAAATATCAACAATTTGAAGGTGAAAGGAGATGTAATCAATGAACGATGGGTACACTAAGAAAAGATTGTGATTAATGGGTTAGAAGACAAAGCACTAATTCAACACAAAAATTGACAAATTTGATATAATTGAGAGTCAACTTGGTGTCCAAATTCAATTAAATTTCGTAAGTGAATCATTTACCATACTCATACTTAGATTTTAACTTTTTAACTTTTATGATCAATAAACAGATTTTAAAATACTCTGTTTTTAAAACTATAATAACCAATTTGGTAAATTTTTTAGAAAAAACTCACCAAACTCTAATTTAGTTGGTCATGTTATGTACACATATATATTCCAAAACATAGTTATTTTAAGCTTTAGAGTTACATAAGTTGGTCCCCATAAATATTTAGTTTAATTTTAAAAAATAAATATAGTATAATCTAAGAAAGATTTGGTTGCATTCAACTTATTAAGAATCAACAAAGATTTTCATTATATGAATATATTAAATAAAAATCTTAATTTTGAAGAATAAAAATAAAAGTCAAAATTTTATTTTAAAATTAGCATATTTTATTCAATGAAAATGTAAAAACTAGTAGTATATGAAGTTATCTGATTTTAAAAACGCTTAAAATTCTTCCAACCCACTTTTAATTCTTTTAAAATCAATCTTAGAAACACTTTAAAATTAATTATCGATGACTTTACCTTTTAAACACGTAAAATAAATGTTAGACTGTAATGGCTAAATTAAACATATTTGAATGATAACATATAAACTTATAATATCTAATAATATATTTAGTGTTTAACTTTTTTGAAAAACAAAAACGAAAAAAAAAATTAATAACAGAAAATTCTAGGAAGCACAAAAAAAAAAAAAAAAAAAAATCTCTTTGGGTGGTGAGTGAGTCAACTTCCTTTATTTTAATTTACATCTTTAATTTAATTAATTTATAATTTGCACCAACTCTTTCTTTAAAAAAAAATGAAACTACTTGAGAACCAAAACCCCCCAATTAAATATTAATTAGATTTTAAATCCGATTTCGTTGAGAGTATAGTTTAATCTCAAACATATTTTTTGTTTTCATTTTAATATAATGTTATGTATTAAATGAATTAAAAGAATTATTAATGTTAAATAGAATTTGCCATCCATCTTAGATTTTGACCTTTTTAATATTTTAGTCTTCTTTTCCAATATTTTTAATAACTATATTTCAAAAGCAAATTAGAAAGCTATAATATTTTGTTGTAAGGATTAGTATTACACATATTTTCTTTTTTTTTAACCAATTTTGTAATAAAAATATTAATTCAAGAAGTAAATAATATTATTAATAAATTTTATTCTCATGGCTTGAATTTATTTTACTTCTTTTAACTTTCATATGAACTTTCAATTTTTTTTTCTCAACTTTCATTAAATTTTCATTAATTGTTTTATAAAAGCTATAATAAATTTTATGAATATTTTAACTCATTGCAATAATTAAAAGATGTAAAGAAAAAAAAAAACAGAGAAATAGGCATACGCACCTCACGGGGCTTGATGATATCCTTCTTCTCCTTCTCCTTGTGATCATTTTCACAAACACTTTCTCTTGTTTTGTACAATCCCATAATCCTTTCTGCTGCCTCTGCTTCATCTTTACACTCCTTCAACAGTCTTTCCACTTCGGCCTTCGGCAACCGTACCTTCACCCGTGTTGCTCCCGATCCCGATCCCTCACTCTCTCCACCTCCCTCCTCCGTCAACACGCTCTTTGGTTTCATGATAGTTAGGTCCGATGCTGATCGTCGTGCCAACATCAAGCTCTCTAACCTATCCTTTGCACTCATGTTGATCGCTGACCGTACTCGTCGTGGAGCCTATTTATATTATAAGGAAGACATTACTACATTATACCATTAACCTTACATGATATCAAAGGGAAAAAAATAATTCCTTTATGATGTTACTAACAACTATTTGTTTGGTCTCTCGCTAATGCTAAAGCCGAATAAGAGAATGAGTATAATGGGTACGAATAAAAACATAGAGAAGAAATTTAAATTTAAAATAGGGGTTTCTAAAAACCATGAAATAAAAACCAAATAGCTACGAAAGGGGACCGAAATTACTACAACGTAGGTTACACCTGTTCTTTTGGAAGTTTAGGAAGATCGACGAGGAAATAAAGTCTCTTGGTGCTGAGCTTCTGGTGGAGCTCCAAAGGCTTTGCTCGAACCCCGTAGTGCTTAACAGCCTCAGATTCGAGTAGAACAAAGCCAGGATAATCCTTGACGACATCTCCAACTTGAACCGGGGTATTTAGTTTCAGGGTCTCGCCGGAGATCTTCATAACCTTAACCGTCTTCTTGACTCCAAAGGTGTTTCCCATGGCGGCCAAAAGGGAAAGGGTTTTGAAAATTAGAGAGAGAAAGAAGAGGGTGGTGGGTGGGCGTATAAAAGAGAAAATCAATTTTAGTCTAAAGGGTCTTATTATAGGGGAAAGATTTGGTTTGGTGGGTTAAACAAAAACACAAAAAGAAAATTAAAAAAAAAAAAAAAAAAAAAAAAGGTGATTCTTTATTTTTTTTTATTTAATTAATTCTTTTGTGGGTCAAACAAAGAAGGCAAAGTTTGAAAATTGAATTAAAATCATGTTTGACAATGCAGAAAAAGTACGTAAACTGTCCCTTTCGAGCTAAAAAATTTCTCCACATTGTTTTCCAAGAAACAAAAAGGGTAAGAAAAACCTATTTGTTGGAGTTTTGGCAAAATATCACAGGAAAACAACCAACCATTTTAACACTGTTTTGATCATAAAGGACTTTCTAAAATATTTTCATTATTTTATTTTAAATAAGAAATAATTGGATTTTCATTTGTCGTGGACTAAATTTTCATAAGAATTCGTGTAAATAGCAAATATGAAAATATAAAATAGAAAAATAGCAAACTGTTATATCTTTTTTTAATTTATGGCAAAATTAACTGCTATATATATCTTTTCACTTTTTTGGTTCGAAATTAGCCCTCCACGGATTACAATTGTCTTATACAAATACGGTGTATTTGTTGAGATCAAAAAGTAAAAAAATATCACATATCACACGAATACAGTGTATTTATAAATACACTCACTTATGATAATTATTAACTAAATCAAAAAATTATTATATTGTTTGAGAGATCCCTAAACATATTTAATTGGTTTCAATATCCCTTAATTATCCCGATAAAAATTAACAAATTAACGAAAAATAACTTCAAATATTCAATTTTTTATTTTTCAAATCATAGATTCAAAATTATATAATGCAATGATTAATTATTAAAATAAAAATTAAGAAATTAACGAAAAAGAATTTCAAATATTCAATTTTTTCCTTTTTGGAATTATACATTCAAAATTGAATCCCTCTCTAAAATCATGGCACAGATAATGCAATAATTAATTATTAGGATAAACATTAAGAAACTAACGAAAAATAGTTTAAATTCAAAATTCAATCTTGTTTACACGTAGATACCAATCATTCCCTAGAATCATGACAAATATAATGCAAATAATTTTAATTTAAAAGATTCAATTTTTTTACCCAAGTAGATACCGATCCTTCCCTAAAATCATGGTAAATATAATGCAATAATTAATTATTAGGATAAATATTAAGAAATTAACAAAAAATAGTATAAAAACACACATTTTTATTATCTAAATTATTTATGAAAAATCATTAATTTTACCGGCAGATACCCATTATTGAATTCATGAAGTTCGTATAATATATGAAACAATAATTTAATTTAATATACATCCCTCTTATATAGAATCTACCAGTATCTATCAGTTTTTGGACTACTTAATAAACGTGTTCCCTTTGAATTTTTTCAATGGCTTTTCAACGAGTGAAGACTGTATTCGATCGTAGATGGATTGAGTCCTCCTGATATATTGACTATCGCGTCCTTGATGTATATGTTTCAGTTTCAACATCGTTTCAAGAATTTGTAAACTACATCCAACGTAGACTTTTTCCAAATTCATAACTTTCTGTCTCTAGGTTGACCATTTACTGGACTGATTGCAACAATTCGAACCTCATTCGAATTGTTGATGATAAGCATGTGTCTTGGATTATGTTAGTCATATCGAAATTCCCCGACAATGATCTACTTGTTGTCGTTGACACTGTATCTGCTACTGAATTGAAAATACTCCGTATTTAGGAGAGAACGTGAAATTGCTTTGAATTCCATTAGGGGTACTCTGTAGGACTTGTGTGCCGTGCTGTCACTACAAGAAAATGGAGAATTCCCGACGCCGAAAAGCACGTCGGCATAAAGAACGTCGGGAATAAGGGCTTTCCCGACGCCCTCAACAACGCGTCGGGAGAGGCGTCGGGAAAACCACCTTTCCCGACGCACCATGAAGGCGTCGGCAAAAATACATCGGGAAAAGGGGTTTTTCCCGACGCTGTGAAGAGTGCGTCGGGAGCGGCGTCGGGAAAACCTTTTTTCCCGACGCAACATGAAGGCGTCGGCAAAAAGTAAATCGGGAAAAGGGGTTTTTCCCGACGCCGTGAACAGTGCGTCGGGAGCGGCGTCGGGAATAGGGGTTTTTCCCGACGCCGCGTTAAACGTCGGGAAAAGGGGTTTAATGAGCGTCGGGAAGTCCTCTTTTCCCGACGCATTTTGAGGGATTTCCCGACGCCACGTCACTGCGTCGGGAAATCCCCTTTAAATTCGTTTCAGTTCTGTATTCACAGAACCGAAGCCGAGAGGAGAGGAGAAAAAGAAAGGAGAAGAAGAAGAACGTCGCCCGACCGTGCTTTCCTTTTGTTCCGCCGCCGTCCGTCGCCGACCGCCTCGCCGTTGTTCCTCGTCGCCGTCTGCCACTTTTGGTAAGTGAAATATGTAAATTTATTCAGTTTTTTTAGGGTTTTTTTTGATAAAAATTAGTTTAGGGTTTGTTTGTTTTTTTGTTTTTTTTTTGTTTCAAAGTTAAAAAAATGTATGTATTATTGAAATTGTTTAAAGTTCTTTTTTGTTTTTGTTTTAGTTTTGCTTTAGTTAATTAGTTTTAGGATTAGTTTTAGAATTTAGATTTTGAAATAGTGTTAGGATATAGATTTTGAATTAGTTTTAGGTTTTAGTGTTGAATTTGAATTTGAAGTGGTTTTAGGACTTAAGATTGACGTTGAGATTGAAGTTGAAATTGAATTTGAGATTGATAAAAAATTTGAATGTGTAGAGATTTTTGAGGTTATATTGAATTGGGGGGGGGGTGTTTATTGAATTTGAGATTGTGATTTAGGATCTCCAATTACTTAGTCGTTTGAACTTTGAGAAATACCTAATAAACTTTTAATTTTGTGTTTATACAAAATGTTTAACATTCTTCAATCTTATATACGGATGGTTTTAATGGGTCTACTCAACATATTTCTTTTTTGAATATGCTTAAGTCTATACCGAGATGTCTTGATCTGATAGAAATTCTATGGGGAAGATTATCTTGTGTACAGTGGTCGTGTAATTATTATGAAATGGAATTACTACTTATCTGGGGAGAGGGAGGTTTAAGTTAAATTGAAAATGTTTGTTTTCTATGTCCATAGCCATTATGTCATATCGACCATCAAATTTTATGGAGACGGACGATATGTTCCTCCAGTTTGAGGACGATTTAGATAATAACATCGCGGGAGGGTCATCATCTGTGGGCGACAATACGGGTGAGTCTAAGAATTTTCTTCATTTTAACTTACAAATATTTCATGTTCTTTTTTCTAACATTATATGTTATTGTCTATTTATTGAGCAGAGTCTTCTTCTCAACAAACGACTCCGACTCCTAGGAGACGTGCGCAGTCTCGACTCTTGGAGTTAGAGCGCCACGTTGCAATAAATGGGCGCATTCCGATGACGATCGCCCCTGGAGCGGAGAAGCCTATTTCTCCACACGCCGTTCGCTTCAGCCAGGCGATAGGCGTGTGCGTGCGAAAGACATTTCCCGTCCGCTGTCTTAAGTGGACGGACGTTGGGAGAGAATACATTGAGGTCGTCAAGGGCGACCTCCAGGTAATTAAATGCACTACACATTTATATATGATTTCATTTGAAACATATCTAACTTTAGCCAATCTAATGTGTTATGTTTGTAATGTGCAGCGATTCTTTGTGCTTGATTTCAATGATCAAGCAATGAACAGGTTTGTTGAGCATCAGATGCTCACGACCTTTAAAGAGTTCCGGGCCGACTGTCATAAACATTTCAAAAAGTACAGCGACCCGGAGGAGGCTCGTGCCAACCCACCAAACGCATTGGTTGGACGTGATGAGGATTGGCACTTCCTCTGCGACCATTATATCAGCCGTGCATTCCAGGTATTTGTCATGATTAATTATGATAACAAGTTTTTATATGTATAAGAAATAAACAATATAATTGTTTTAATGCAGGAGCAATCACGGACAAACAAGGCTGCTAGACAGAAGCAGCCTTACAATCATAGTAGCGGGTCCAAGTCGTTTCTACAACGACAGCATGAGCTCGCTGAAAGAAGAGGGCAGCCGGTCGATCGTGTGGAATTGTTCCGGGAAACACACGTTCGAGCTGGGACATTCGTGTCGCAAGCCGCCGAGGATGCGCATGTAAGTTATACCCTTATTAATTATCCACTTTTATTATATATTTTTGCGCGTTACCTAACATAATTTTTAAATTTGTTGCAGAATCAAATGCTGGAACTCCAATCCCAGCCTATCCCAGAGGGTAGTCAGCCACTCTCTGAGGATGAGATATGCGATCAGGTGTTGGGTAGACGACCAGGCTACTCAAAAGGCCTTGGTTGGGGACCCAAGCCGAAGGCCCGCAGAACGGCAAGTGCAAGCAGTTCGTCGACATCTTGTTCGCAGTCCACACAAAAAGAGATTGAATTACAAGCTAAACTTCATGAAGCTTTGGAACGGATTGAAGTACAAGATAGAAATCACCAAGCATTAGCTTCACAAGTGGAAGCTATGAAAAAGATGATTGAAGACCTAACTCGTGCACAACAGGGACCACCACATGATCCCTAGCTTCATTATGTTTATGTTTTTTCTATATTGAGAACTATATTTTGTTGTAGTCAACTTATTCGTATTATTAATTTTAATTCTATTTTTTTAATTTGTGTTTGTATATTTATTAATTTATTTTAATTTAATCCAAAACGTCGCGAAATTTTTTTGAGCAATCCGAACATCATTGTGAATGTTTGAGCAAAATATTATAAGGAAAAAAGTAAAAATAAAATATTTTTAAAAATATATAAAAAAATATTTCCCGACGTTCATTACGTCGGGAAAAAAAACGTCGGGAAAGGCTTTCCCGACGCCGGAATATGCGTCGGCATAGACGGCGTCGGGAATAAGGCTTTCCCGACGCCGTCATGCCGACGCATATTCCGGCGTCGGGAAAGCCTTTCCCGACGCGGCTTTGGTACGGCGTCGGGAAAGCCTCTCGCGACGCATTTCTCCCGACGTGCTTCCCGACGCCGTTTTGTACGTCGGGATATCCTTTTCCGACGTACTTTGCATTTTCGCCGACGTATTTCTGCGTCGGGAGTGCCCCCGTTTCTTGTAGTGTGTTTGCATTTTCGGATGCATTGATTTGAAACAACCTAGATATAAAAACTACAAATACTCTATATTTTAACAAATAACACACGATCAATCTAGAAATACACTGTAATTCTAAATTGTTTTATTTGACTGTTTTTAGGTAAATATACGACTGAAGAAGCAGATGATGAATGTTGGTTTAATACAAACGAACGAAGGCCGGTGGAAAGCAATCTTAAGTGGAGAGCGATCTTAAAAGGGCCGGTGGAAAGCAGTCCTAAAAGTCACCGCAACGTGAGAGAAAAGAGATGGCCACGCGTATCTTAAGTGACGGTGGAAAACCTTTCAAAATGGAAGGGAGAAAGCAATCTTATTTTTCGAAGGAAAAGAGAAGGTTCAAAAAAATTCTAGGATTTTCTTGGAGAAGTGAAGTGATTGCATACATAAGATGTGATGTTTTCCAGAAGATGATTTATTTATGTTGAGGGAAATTAGAATAACATTCAAGAGTGTGCATAGTTTGTATTAATTATAAGTTATTTGTGGTTTTTGTTACCATTGTATTTAGAAATCAAATTTGTCAATTATGTAGGGGCATTTAAAGCATAGTTCTCCTATTTATTATTTAAAAATTAATGTTTTACTATTTTATCAATTTAAAAATAAAATTACCATTTATCAAAATAAACTTAATATTTTGCTATTATTCTTGTGGATCCAAAATTCAATCTCCTTAATTTAAATGTTAAATTTAATCCATTTTGTAGGAAGGCTTCGTTTATTATGATTCTTTATTCTTAGTTCCTTGCCGTTTCTTTTTCTAACTTTATTTAAAACACATTAATTCTTCTGTAACCAATATAAAAACAACAAAGTATTCAAACACTATTTTGTTTTTTAAGTTTCCAAATTGTTGCTTAGATTTCAATTGGAAACTTATTTTTTTTTAAAAAAAAAAAAAGCTAGGAGACTAATTAAACTGTTATATATAAAAGAAAATATTGAAACTACCTTGAACTTATAAAATAAAACCTGTATACATTATTTCTCAACATTTAACTAGTTTCACTCACACTCAATCATTTATAACTTATCTAATATTGTTATTCTTTATTATTATTGCTTAGTTCATCCATTACAAAGGGTTGGGGTCATGGCTGTGATTAAACCATTTGGACCTATTCATTGAAAATACATGTTTCATATGTTAACTCATCTCAGAATTGACATCTCTAATAATAGTTCCCTCTCATTATTAACTCCATCAATTCTATTTGTGTACATACAAAAACTACATCTTTTATAAAGGAAAAAAAAAAAAACATTATTTTCCCTATGCTACAACTAGGGATCAAACCTTCCATCTCCTAAAAGGAGTAGTTACAATTGTAATTACTGTTAACCTAATTAACTCACATCGTTAAAAAATCAACAAATAAAGATGAAAAAGAAACATTAACAATAGAGACTCAACATAGAAATTTACATAGAAAATAATTCATATTACAAATTAGAGACTCCTTTATGATTAGAGAATTTATATATAACATATATTTATATAAAGTAAGGTTAAAATCGTAAATAGTATAGATATGTCAAATACGAAACATTAGATAATAGATTGAAAGGGCACAACTAAATCACATGTACCATATATAATTTGAAATGCATATCTGAAGAGATTAAAAGAGAAAAAAAAAGATAGAGATTTTAAAAAGAATTTTGTTGTTAATGAAATTTCCAAGGGATAGAAATTTGGAGAGGGCGTGATGTATGGGGTAAGGGTTTGATTTGATATTATTACAAATATTATAATATATATATATATATATATATATATATATATATATATATATATATATATATATATATATAGTTTTAGTTAATTTATTAGGAAAATATGGGGATAGGTGAAGTGAAGGGGGCCGTTAATCACGGGCATGGATCTAAGGATTGTTTTCTTCAAACTCAACATACGATCTTATCTTTTGGCTTTATAAACAACATTCCTAACCTCTTCATTTTGACTACTCCACTCTACTAATCTACACTCTTTTTCTTTCAAATCCTCATCTTTTAGTTCAATATTTTTATTATTTAGAAAAGTATGCTAAATTTGTATCCTTTACAAATTACAACAATTTTGGGATTAGTAAGAATATGTAAATATTTTCCTTCTCTATTCAAATTAAATTAAAAGAATTACAGGTTAAATTATAAATTTATGTCTGCGTTCATATTATCTTTGAATTTTGAAATGCCTAATATTTATTAACCTTTTTTATTTTTTTTTATCTAATACAATATATTTGAAAATTTGAAAATTAATTGATCTATTAAATTTAACTTTGAATTTAATATATATACATATAAGCTTAATTTTTGTTTTAATTAAATTAAGAGGGTAAATTTTAAAAGATGTGAAATAAGCTAAGTTAAGCATCTATTATCCGACCTGGAATTTCAAATTCAATGTCTATTGGACCCAAAATTTGAAAGTTAACAATACTTATTAAACATTTTAAAAAATTAATCACTTGAATGATCACAATATATTTAAAAATTTTGCAATAACATATTAGACACTCTGAAACTTTATTAAAATGTCTTCCTCTAATAATTTAATTATCTCTTCCTCTTTCATAAAATATTATTTCAATTTTTTTTTGACCAAATCTAATCTAAAAAATATATATTTTTTTTATTTTTATTTAGGATTGTTTTCGAATATAACAAAATTGAATCACACAGTTTATAAAATATAAAAAATATCTTAGTTTATTGCAAATCGATCACTTTGATATTTAATATAGGTAAATATAGCAAAATATCAATATATGTGTTATATGATACATACAACAGTCTATTATGGTCTATCTTAAATAGATGTAACATTTATTAACTATATTTATAAATATTTTGATACATTTTTTTATAGGAAAATTGTATTAGATGACAAAAAAATTTAGAAAAAAGCATCTCATAGCACATTTTTTTTGCCTATTGCAAATATGAAAAGTAATTAGATATATCAAATGGTTATCGGATGACTATCCACTTTTAAATTTATTATTTTTACAATTTTAAAAATATAGTGACATAGATGTTATTATTATACAAATTTTATTTTTTATATCATTCAAACTAATTTTCCTTTAAATACATATATAATATATATGTGAATATTTATCATTGTCTTGTTTTGTAATTATATACTAAATGCTATTGATTTAAATATTTTAAAGATCATGTTTGATGTTGGATGGTGGTTTCTTAAATTTTTATTTATTTATTTTTTTGAAACAATGTTGGATGGTGGTTTTATTATTATTAGATTATTATCACTTTTTTTTTTTTTTTTAAGATTGGTCGTAGTTCTATTTTTAATATATGATAATTGTGGATATTGGCCAACATATCTAAATAAAAAAGAAAACAAACATATTTGATGATTATTGATGTTTATGATGATGGTTTTATTAGTTTTTCTTTTTCTTTTAATAATGCCAACACAATTTTTTGTTTAAATATTGTTGTATGATTTTTACTCATAAACGTAAAATTATGTAAAGCAAATACTATAGTTTTGAATCTTCTCTCAATACTTTTCTTTTTTTTTTTTCTAAATTATTCTTTCGTTTTTCAATCTTACAATTTTAGGAAGTGAAATACAAAATTTTATTATTTTGTTAGTACTTCTGCTTTGAGAGAAAAAGAAACGATGAAAAAAAAAAGCAAAAGAAGGGAAGAAAGTCTTGACAATCTTCCAAGTCTTGACAATCTTCCCTCTCCTTTCTTTTACGGAAAAAACTTCGTAACAATTGTATATCAATATAAGTAAAAGAATAAATTTAATTACAGATAATTTGCAAAATAAATTTAATTACATATGATTGACTGATTAAATTTATCTAAATGGAATTGACTTTCAAACTAAAGAAATCAATATAAACCTGAACTATGTATATAGATTGTTTTGGACTGTTAAAAGTGTTTCGAAATTATAGGAACTATAAATAATGAATATTTATAAATTCCATTTGGAAGAAATAATTAAAAAAATAATATAATTGAAAAAACAAAGAGGAGATGATCTAGAGGGAAAAAAAAGGAGAGTGGACAGAAAAGGAGGAGGATTTTAAGGACACATTCAAAGTGGTATTTAGTTCCAATTAAAACAACATTCTTCCTAATTTTCAGTGACGTTGTCGGTCATTTGACCTTAAACTTACAATTAATTATTTGTGTGCTTTCCAATTGTTTTATAAATCATCTTCCTCTTGCGATTCCTTTCATCGTATTTCTTCTTTCCTTCTTATTTTTTTAATTATTTACTTATGTTATTTAATTTGTCTTTCTTATTTCTCTCTTCTTTTTTTTAATTTCTTTCTATTATCTTTTTATTTTTTCTCTTCTTTTTTTTTCTACGATTTCTTTCTATAATCTTTCTTATTTTCCTCTTTTCTTTTACATCACAGAAAAATAGCAAAATCTAAAAGATCGTGTATAAAAAATCTTAAAAAAAAATTATTTAAATTAGAATAGCCAAATGTAAACTATTATGTAAAAAAGTAAATGATCGTGTAAAAAAAAATAAAAGATCGTATATAAAGAATTTTGAAAAAAAGTTATTCATATGAGAATAGCTAAATGTAAACGATCGTATAAAAAAAAATAAAAAGTGTATAAAGTGTTGAACAAGAAATTTTGGCCAATTAAATTCTGCCACGTCATCACAATAAACATTGTGATAATCATAATTTGATTGGGTTTGGATAATTAAGTGTTCTTGTACCCGATCTAATTAAGCCCTAAATATAAATTAGGGCAAGAAATAATGGACCAAGCCCGTCAAACAAGTGGACCCGGGCACGAACCCAACAAGCAAATGGGCCTAAGCCCAGAGTGCCAGGTGGGCTCAAGCCTAAGCCCAACAAGCAAATGAGCCAAGCCTAAGTCCAATAGATAGATAAGCCCAAGCTCAAGCTCAACAAGCAAACGGGCCCAAGCCCACCTAAAGCCCATAAAATTTCTCTATAAATAGAGACACCTTCCCATTCATTTTGGGGGATCTTTTGGTGGAGGGAGGAATCAAAGCTCTGAAGAATTGAAGACAAAAACTTCTGAAGGCTTTCAAGACATGCAAGTCATTATCAACCTTGAGATCGTCCTTCTGAAAGATCGAAGACTCGGAAGATCAAACTTCCTTGAATTCCAGAAGATTGAAACTCGAATTGACTTGTAATTACAACTTCCTGAAGACCGAAGATAAAAAAGTTATAACTTTAAATTGTATGTGAGAGAAAGAATCAAAGGAGTAAATATTAGAGATTGTATCCACAACACCATATATCAATCAATAAACAAAGTTCAATTCCACGAATTAAATTTCTCCTGAAATCTCGTGTGAACAATTTGGCACGCCCAGTGGGATCATCTCTACCTTTCATCTCTTTCTCTTTTTGAAGAACATCCAAAGAAAATCATGACATCTCAAGGCAACACTTCCAAAGCTCTCAGCGACATCGGCAAGCGACCAAACACTCGTAGCCGCTCAAGGGAGATTCAATCATTTGAAGATACGCCACCTTTTGAAGTTGCAAAGAATATTTCGGAGCAAATCTCCAAGCCACCAAAAGGTGGAATTGTAATCAAGAAAAATCCTGCGATTGACGAACACTACTCGTTCTCTGAACACTCAAGTGAGGAGATGGCTCACCCAAATATAATGTCAGTTATGGTAACTGACGTGGATACAAGTGAAAATAGAATGGCGGAGCTTGAAAAGAAGGTGAACATGCTCATGAAGGTGGTGGAAGAAAGGGATTATGAGATTGCATTTCTAAAGAATCACATTGAAAGTTGTGATGCTGCTGAATCAAGTCATAAACATACTGTCAAGAATACTGACAAAGGGAAGGCAGTTATGCAAGAAAGTCAACCACAAAATTCGATCTCAATTGCATCGTTGTCTGTTCAACAATTACAGGAGATGATTGCAAACTCCATCAAAACTCAATATGGTGGACCTGCTCAAACTTTCTCCTTGTACTCCAAACCATATACGAAGAGGATCGACAATCTCAGAATGCCGAATGGATACCAACCTCCCAAGTTCCAACAGTTTGATGGAAAAGGCAACCCAAAACAACATGTTGCTCACTTCATCGAAACATGTGAAACTGCTGGTACGCGAGGAGATTTATTGGTCAAACAGTTCATTCGAACTCTCAAAGGAAATGCCTTCGACTGGTACATCGATCTAAAGCCTGAATCCATTGATAATTGGGAGCAACTTGAGAGGGACTTTCTCAACCGTTTCTACAGCACCCGACGTATCGTCAGCATGATGGAGTTGACAAACACAAGACAACAAAAGGGAGAACTAGTCATCGACTACATCAACCGATGGAGAGCTCTGAGTCTTGACTGTAAGGATCGACTCACCGAACTGTCTGCAGTGGAGATGTGTACCCAAGATATGCATTGGGGACTTCTTTATATTTTGTAGGAAATAAAACCTCGCATGTTCGAAGAGTTTGCGACTCGTGCCCATGATATGGAATTGAGTATCGCCAATAGAGGAGCAAGAGATTTCTTGATTCCAAAAATCGAAGAGTGACAAGAATGAACTTGATGACACTAAAAGGATTGCAAATAGTGTCATAAAAGAGTCTATGATTGTTCATGCAACTCCTTTGAAATCTTTCTCTAAAAGAGAGGAACAAAAATTGAAAGAAAGCATGATGGCGATGAAAAGCGACAGTCAACTCTTAAAGAAAGACAGGAAAAAGTTTATCCATTTCCTGACTCTGATGTTGCAGACATGTTAGAGCAGCTGCTAGAGAACCAACTTATTCAGCTGCCAGAATGCAAACGGCCAGAACAAGCAGGAAAAGTAGATGATCTTAACTATTGCAAGTATCATCGGGTCATTAGTCACCCTGTTGAAAAGTGTTTCGTGTTGAAAGAGCTAATTCTAAAGTTGGCTTGTGAAAAGAAGATCGAGCTAGATATTGATGAAGTAGCTCAGACGAATCATGTTGTGATCGAGATGACTTCAAATGTTCCGCCAGTAACACAACTTGATGATCAAAGAAAAAGCTTGATTCAATTTGGGACTTCTGCACCTATACTTGTTCTATTCCAACAAAGGATCGTGACGATAAACTCCCAAAATAAAGAAGTGCATGGTAAAGATGATGGCGAAGGATGGATAACAGTCACTCGTCAAAAAGGGAGACAACCAAATTCCATTCAAAAGGAGTCGCGATTCCATCAAAAGTATGCAAAAGGAAGCATCTCCCATAAAAAGGAAAGAAGAAGGAACAAGAAGATATGGAATCCTAAGCCCATAAAAGGAAAAGATGAGGACTTCCTCCAACTTCGACGGTCGATAACTTTGGCAGAATTCCTCTCAAGAAGTTTCCTTGAGGATCATTCAGAAGAAATACTTGAAGTCACTGCATGTCATGCTGCCAGCATAGTAGAAGTCGACAACAATTATGGATCTTCTAAAGAAGTCAACAATTCAAGTGAAATTAATCAAAGGACTTCTATCTTTGATCGTATCAAGCCTTCAACTACTCGATCTTCAGCCTTTCAAAGATTGAGTATGGCCACGAAAGAAGAAGAAAACCAATGTCTAACGTTTATTTACACTCGAACTTCAGCTTTTAAAAGGCTGAGTATCTCCACATCGAAGAAAGATCGACCTTCAAGATCTGCTTTTGATCGTCTAAAAATGACAAATGATCAACAACAAAGAGAGATGAAATCTTTGAAGGCAAAACCATTTCATGAAAAAAATGATGACGATAAGATTCATAGTCGTGTCCCGTCATGCATGAAGAGGAAGTTGTCTGTTGACATAAATACAGAAGGTTCCTTGACTGTGAAACCAAGATTTATTATCTTCACCAATCCTACAAACGAAGGAGATGAACAAATTCTTGTTGAAAACAAAAGCTGTTAAATATGCAAAGCTCCTTATCGCAAGAGCCTAAACTGCATGGTGCTCCTAGCCCACAAGAGATTAAAAGGTGAATGGCAAAAAAAAAAAAAAAAAGAGTTGAACTACGTTATGACTTGATCCCTATGTTATAAAAAGGGTACGTAGGCAGCTTAAAGTTCACTTTAAGTTCAGTCGCACGTAAAAAAAAAATATTATTCTTCATTGTGATGATGTAAGCGCATAGTAAATGATGCGTAAACAGAATCCAAAATTTGAATTTGATATCAAATAAATATCTAAAAACAAGAAATAAAATATATTTTTCATTAAACTTGTTTTCAATTTGCTTTCCAGCTTGCCTACGAAGGATAAGATACCCCCTTCAAGAACTCTCTTAGACATAAAATTTACAAATGAAATAAAGAAAAAATGTGTTATTTAGTTCATATGGAGCCATAATGAGGTGTATTTATAGGAGATTTGATATGGAACAGATGAGACAGGTTATATCTCAAGTTGAATGGGTTGGGGCGTGTTGAATGAAGAAGGTCGACCTTGGCCTCAACCGTGGGTCTTCCTTGCATGGGTTTTATATTAAGCTTCAAGTGTGACTTCGGGCCAAAGCATGCATAAAATATGTTCTTTGACCATTTGACAAGGATCGACCTTGGCCATTAGCTTAGGCCTAGCCCAAACTAGCCCCATTTTCTAAGCTCACTTCGATCTTTAATTGTTTCTTTTATCTCAGATCGTGCTTCTTCTTGGTTTTGTTATTTCAAAATGTTAGTTATACTCTTTGGTCCAAATTCACCCATAATATCAACCCTACTCTCATGCGGGGTCATGAGGTTTGACCTGACTTAAGAGTATAACTTCTTCTAACTTGCAGTGCTTGATTGTATTGGTTAGTTAATCCTTAAGAATTGTACATCGTTTTGAGAAAGATGAAAACTCAATTTCTTTAGAGGTGAGGTGTGACCATCGTCTCGAGAAAGATGAAAATTGATTCCCTTAAGATTTGTACACTATATCGAGAAAGACAAAAATTGATTACTTGAAAGGTAAGATGACGATCTTGTCAGAAAGATGAAAATCAGTTTTTGAAGTTGTGAGTTGACAATCTTGTCAGAAGATAAAAAATTTCTTTCAGATTTATGCACCATCTCGAGAGAAAGATGAAAATTAATTGCTTAAGAGGTGGGAGGTAGCCAACAAATGACCTTATTTGGAGCTTGAAACCTTCTTGAGAAAGATGAACCTCAATTTCTGAGAGGTGAGGTACCCAGAAAATGATCACCTTTGGTGCTTGATAAAGAAGTATATTCTCTATACCTGCTTTTTGTTTAATAGGGAAGCATATTAATACCTTGTAAAGCTATTTTTTGTTTGATAGGATAGCATATCCCTTGTAAATCCGTTTACTCAAGGAACATTTTCCATAGAGAAAATGTTTGATTGAGTATGAATTTAGATATCTTCAAAAAATAAGTTCTTCTCTCAGAGGAGAATAACAAAATGCTTTGAGGGAGCATTTGGTTAGTGATAAAAACAAAAAGTTGAGTTGGTAATAATTATAGAAAAGTTATTGGGGGAGTTGTGATACAAATAACAAAGTGAGAAATGTGAGTGTTTTAGTGAGAAATGTTAGTTGGTGCGAATAACGAGGAAATAAACCTCTTTTACCCCCTCCCCCAAGTGAACTCTCCCAAATTACACAAGTTGCCAACACACTCCATGAATTGAAAGCAAACATTGTGCAAAAATAAAATGTCATTATAACATACAAAGTATTGTAAGATTAGATTGACCAGGAATTTGGCAAGTTGGCTCAACCTTGGCCTCGACCTTTGTTGGTCAGGCCAGACCTTTTCCTTAATAGGTTATCTCTCCATCTTAGCATTGGATGGCTGGTCATCCCCTGTTCTCAGCCTTTGGCTTGATCAACCTCGAGTGGTCACCTCTCTAATCAAGTTTTGCATGTATGTTTTTTTCATTGTCTCTTCATTTTTTAGGATACTTGTTTTCTTAGTCTATAGCAATCCTTGTCGATCTGAGCCTCAACCTTAGACTATCTAATATTTGAATTACCTTTCAAAGATGAAGCTTCAATATTTTAAACTTCTTGAAAACTTTGGATTCTCATAATCATTTAGACATTAGAGTAAGGTCGGCAAAGATATATTTGCCCTTGTGTTCTTAGGGTCGGCCTCGACCTCAACAAGCTTTCACAGTGCGTCTAGTGAAAATATTTTACCTCGATACATTTACTATTGGGTCTTAATCAACCCCTTATGAATTTCAATTGCTAATTCACGTTCCTATAACAAATTTGAGCCTAAACCTCACCCTCAGTTACTTTCGGTAGTTCCAACTTTGAACATTTTGGTCTTTCTTTATTGCTCCCACTTAGTCTCCTTACTCTAGGCCTCAACCTTAGTTGCCTAGGGTCTCTTTGCTTCAACTTTGTTTTTTTCTGGTGAATTAGGTCTCCTTGAGCTTGACCTCTGTTATTCATCTTAATTCGATACCTTCAGTGTCGGTTGCCTCTTTATGTCTACTAGGGTTATCGACCTCGACCTTAGTAGTCTCTGCCTTTCCTTTTTGTTTTAATTTGGTCTCCTCAGTCTTGGTTAAGGGTGTACTAGGGTCGTTGACCTCAGAAAAATCGATAACCCAACCAACCTGGATTACCCAACCCAAACTAGAAGGGTTGAGTTGGATTAGAAAAGTAAAAAAAAAAAAGAGTTAGGTCGCCAGGTTGGTCAAATAAAGGGCCGGGTTGGCTCAACCCGACCTAACCATAATATAAAATAATATATATATCTATATATATCCTAAATTCTAAAGACCAAGCCGTTTGTCTGTCTCTGTCATCTCCTCAACCTTCAGCGCTCGCCTTCAATCCTCGCCTTCAACGTCTGTCCGCCCCTCCTCCATATTTTATTTGTTTTTTTTTCCTTCGTCTGCCACCCTAGGCTGGCAGCCCTCCCCCATTTTTCTTTTTATGTTTTTCCTTCGTTCGCCTCCCTCCCATTTTAAATATTTTTGCAACCTCTCTGAGTAACCCTTTCTCTTAGCCTCACAATAATGAACTATTTAATTAAAAATGTTAGTTTCTTTATTTCTCCATTAGTATCGTTAACTTTTGGTGGCCATGTGTATGAATTAAGTACATTAAAAAATATTTTTTCCATAACACAAGTTAATTCTTTTCAATACATCTTTAGATATAAGAACACTAAGGTTTTTTAATAGAAGAATTATTAATAAAAGTGCATATGCTCCAAAAGTTTTGGTGAAATCTGTCTAATTCTGTCGATTCAATTAATCTAAAAGAATTAATTTGCATATTTCATGTTGCCGTCAGATAAGAATATAAGAAATATTCTTAGTTTCCACTAGGTAAAATAAAATAAACACCCTAAACCCTTACATATCAAAGACTAAAAAAAAACAATCAAACCTGCCAACCCAACCCATATTTTTGGGGTTGGGTTAGGTTGGGTTGACCCTTGCATATTGAACCAATATAGTTCATTTTTGCCAACCTAGATACTTTGGGTCGATCCATAATTTTTCTCCAACTCGACCCAACACGGCTTATGTACACTCCTAGTCTTGGTATTTGGTTGCCTTAACCACTACCTCGACCTTGATATTGGAGTGGCCTTAGCCTCAATCAATATCACATCTAAATGAGAGGGATTCTAAAGACATGAAAGTAGGGTTAAAAAAGACTTAAAAGAATTAAAAGTTACTACCTATACCAACAATGTGCACCTTCCTTTTTAGAAGCTCGATCATAGGAACTCCAAAGTTAAGCGTGCTTAGCTTGGAATAACTCTATGTTAGATGACCTCCTGAAATTTTTTCTAGGATGCATGTGAGTAAGGACAAAGCATGCTAAAAGGACTCGTGTTGGTTTGTGAGGACAACTTTCACTCTAATAAGCCTTTAACACAAGTAAGGATGATGTTGCCAGGTTGCAAGGAAATGTCGGAGATCTAGATTCTGAATCATGGGCTTGGGGGCATTACACATGTACTTGATAAGTATTCTTTAATTATAAGACTCATTGTGTTTAGTCTTAGCTTAATCCCAACATCTGATTCTCTTCAAGGAGAAGGAATCAAGCATTGGTCAACAACTACTCGAGAGAAACTCCCTTTTGACATTTTTCCTCCATCATTTGTGTCCTGAAAGGAGAACAAATGTGACGTTTAGCTATCGAGAGGTTGCTGGCCTTAATTAGAAAGGAAATGTGATTCTTATGAGCATAGAAACCTAGATATATATCACATGATTTATCTTCATCATTTATGTCCTGAAAAGGAGAACAAGTGTAGTGTTTAGGTGTTGAGAGGTTGCTCGCCTTATTTAAAGGATGGTTAAATGATCTAAATCGCATGGCTTAAATCGCCTACAACGCGTAGAATTTCATGCACCTTTCTTTAAGGCAAGTTAGTTCGTATTCCATGATCATCCCATTCCATTCCATCTTCTACAGAAACCCCTAGTGTAAAGAATATATAATTAGAATGCATTTAAATTTATAATGTATAGATTTATACAACTTAAAATTAGAAGTAAGTGTTATTGTTGGGGTTGATGCCCTAAATCTCGTGACATTATAGTTTGTAATTGTATATATTATACAAACATTTTATTTATCTAATAAAATAAAGTGTTTTATTTTGTTTGACAATTAGTTGCATTAACCCACAAAACCAATAAACTAACGTCCAAGGTTATCTTCTGTAATCTAAACATGTATGTGGAGACATACAAGTGGATCATGTTTAAATGATAACCTAAATGGTTTGTAGTAGATGGATAAGGCTGGATACCTTATCTTGGTGACACTACGAATACAACCTGCTTTATAGTTGTTACAATTGTTCTAAAGTGCTACAAATGATTTGATCCTAATCATTCATATCGAGATATTAGAGTGAGGGTATTCTATACAAAAAGTTTGTATAAGATCGGACTATGAAATGAATAGTCTCTCTTATTAACACCATTACTAGTTGAGACTACATTTCACTAGGAAGACCATAGGTGACTTGACCTAAATCCTGAGTGAGTTATGAACTTTTGCCTATGAAGGCGGTCCTTTGATTTAGATGGGTGAGAGTGGCCTATGTCGCCAACTCAATATGTCTACCATTTTGGGGATTCGTCTAATTTGGGAGCTGGGAACACAGTTACACAAGAAGGAATTCGCTTCTCTATAGATAGAGTAAGTAAAGAAATTTCTCTATTAAAGGTTAGTTCCAGGGCTTGAATAATGTGGCGTGACACTCTCTTTTGGCCTGAGAGAAGTTCAGTTATAGTGGGACTATAATTATTATTCATTAGAAAAATCAGTGGTATGTAAGGAGTTAGATGTAACTACAAGGGTAAAATGATAATTTTTTGCCTAGTTGTACTTACGAGCAATTTGTGAAGGGTCATTGCACTGTTGATTGGTTATATTGAATGATGGACACAAAAATATATCTACGGTAAGAAGAGTGCAACTATTAGTCTTTAGTTGAATGGCTGATAGTTAATGAATAAAAATTATTTTAATTAAAGAGTTTAATTAATTAATCTTATCTCATTGGAGCTTCAATCTGTAGGTCTCCATAAGGTCCCCTTGTGAGCTCAATAACGATAAATGAGAATCAAATTTATTTTGGTTTAATTTGAATTGTTCAAATTGATTAAAGGAAATAAATTGTATATGATACAATTAATATAATATATTTGATACATTATAATATAAAGTTTTTATGAGAGAAGTTAATATTTGAATATGATTCAAATAATAATAATAATATAAATAAGATTCATAAATAAACTATAGGTCAAAATTAATATGAATTCGATTCATATTAGAATTATAAGTCATATGAGATATTTAAATTACCATTTGTTATATTATACATGATATAATATAAAGTTTATATTATTTGAGATATAATATGGTTTAAATTTATATTATTTAAAATAATATAGTTTTAAATAATAGAATAACTCCTAGAGAGAGAGGGAGGAAGTGATAACTCCCCTTCAATCTCTTAAAAAAAAGGTTAAGATTACATTAATTTGAACCTTTATGCTCTCTGCTATCGACGATCTCTCTGTTCTAAAAGAACAAAAAATCTCTAAAAAAGTTTTCCCATGCCAAATCACAAAAGCCACAACTCTCTATTGATTTTCATCTTGAGAATCGTGGTGTTTGGAGAATCAAAGAAGAGATTTTAGGCGATTCTACAAGGTTAGTTTTTGTTCCATTTTTCCTCCTTAAAGCATGTTTAGCCTTTAATTTTGTTTTTCTCTGAATTTTTTGGTTTTACAAATTAATTTAATTTGCACGGCGTTCATATGCTTCAACTTTAGGAATTCCATTCCTTCAGTTATAACTAAGATTGATAAGAAATTTCCTATGTTCAACCTTGACTTATCCTAGGAAACCTCTTATTTCGCTTACATTTGGGCAAGCGAGAGAAAAACTTGTACTCAATGTAGACTTAGTAGAAGTAACAACAGATGGATATAATGTGCACCTTTTATAGTATGATCCTCACCTAGAGTTAGGACCTTTAAACGCATAACCATATCTTCTCGCGTAACAAGTCGTAAAGTTAGAACCTTAATTGATTAATCAGCGATATTATTTATAAACGGATGGGAGGCAAGTAATCAAACCGTATGCCCATCTCACATTCAATCAATGGAGAGAAAATAATACTTTAGTTGGGTATTTTAATTTAATTGTTTCTTTTGGCTCATACCGTACTTCTTTCTAACTTTTTTATTTTAAAATGTCAATTATACCATTTGATCCAAAATCATCCGTAATACATTACAAAATAAATATTCAAATTTCAAAATAAATTAATTAAAGTTTTGTAACATGACAAACACATCATTTCTCAAAGTATTTTTAATAATTTAAAATTTAAATTCTAGATTACACAGACAAAAACATTAAAATAATGTTATATATGTACTATTTAAATCACATAATTTAAAAAACAAAAAGTATATAACATGATTGCAAACCAAGTGAATTTAATTATTGTAAAAAAAAATCTAAATTGCATACCAAACAATAATACATAAAATTTGTAGAATATAATGGATACAAATTATTGCATAATGATATCTCGTTGTGGACAGAAACACTCCGTTGTTGAAGGCAAAATTCCACATGCTGTAATTTTAAAATAGAAAGCGAAAAGAAAGAAAAGTAAAAGAATTATGTGTATAAGAATTTTCCTAATTCAAAAGTTTAGGCTACAAACTCTGTAATATAATAATAAACTAAAGTGCGTTTGTGTTTTTTTTTTTTTCCTTCGTTCACTATCCAAAGTGCTTTGTTAGAGTTGGAACATGAAATATTAAAAATAGTCCAAATTTCAAAATGATCTTTCGCTCATCAATTTAGAAACGTTAGGTTTTTTTATTTTCACACATTGACACACATTCCTAAGCATACGTTCTTTCAATAATACATTTATAATCTTTTTTCTTAATGCAAACAATTGATTGTATTAACAAAAAAAAAATATGGGATAAAAAGATTGAATCTCCAACTTTTACATGAGCAAAAGATTATGTCAATTATTATTAAATTAAGTTTACTATAATTTCTTGTGATTAAAATTGGTACTTTCTTATTTATTATTTTGTATCAATTTAGTTCTTAAATTTTGGATATATAACATTTTGAAAAAAAAATAAAGAAATTTAAAGGCTAAAATTTTAAAAGTAAATATACATAAACTTCAAATTTTTTTAAACTGAATTTGTAATTCAACCTATTATATTTTGTTAGTACAATAATTGTGGGATGAGAGAACCGAACATTTTGGGTCGTCTGGGACAAAGATTATCTAAGACTATAATAATCACTTCTTAC
Source organism: Cucumis melo (assembly GCF_025177605.1). Classification (NCBI taxonomy): domain Eukaryota; kingdom Viridiplantae; phylum Streptophyta; class Magnoliopsida; order Cucurbitales; family Cucurbitaceae; genus Cucumis; species Cucumis melo. The sequence goes on along the minus strand of NC_066866.1, from coordinate 18,465,219 downwards.
TACCGTAAATACTATTTAAAAGTTTCCAATTAGCTACAGTAAACACAATTTCAAAATTCTCAAATTATTACATAATTTACCATTTGCTACAATTTTTACGATTTGACATTCACCATTTTTTTTATTCTTTGCTATAGTTTTTACTATTTTCTTATTAAACTAAATTAGTCTACACATCAAACACATACTATTATAACCCAAACTAAAATAATCTCCGTCCTAAGTACAAATTATTCTAATCAAACTATAATAACCTAGGACTATAATAATTCACTTTTTGTTCTAAACATCCTTTTCATCTTTAAATAGAATATCATTTCAATTACTGTTGAGCTATACTCAGTTAAATGAATAAGTGGAGACAATTATTTTTATGGAGAAATTAACAAAGTATTAAGTTTTTAAATTTAATCATATTATTCATTTGGACTCTCTTGGTGGTTGATAAAATAATATTATTTAGTATTTTTTTTAAAACTTTTTGGCAAAGGTGTATAAAATATTTATAAATATATAAAAATGTCGCTATGTACGATAGGTTAATGAAATAAACTAAGATAGTTATTCATTATTCATTATTATTAATAGACAATAACAATATGTTATATATTTGTAAGTAAACGGACTTAATTTTGCTATATTTGAAAACGACTAGAATTAATGGTAAAGTGAAATATAGGTATAAAGTAAGTAAGTAGGGATGCAGTGATTTATAGAAACTCATATTTAAGTTAAAAATGAGTTTGTTTACCATGTTTGGGATAGTATTGTGTGATTTGAATTACTTGTTAAAGGAGAATGATAATGATGTGCATATTGCTCTCCAAGGAAAAATCTAATAGGATTGGCTATTGTGGCTGGTCCAAATTGATCTTTTTAATTATTAGAGTCAAATCAAACATGCTAATTCATTTTATGGTGCTTCCCTAATATTCTGCTTTTACAAATATCAAGTCAAAATTAAATTGCATACAATGTATGCATTTTCAAATGAAAAGTTCTTTCAACTTTTAGGTTACGTTAAATCTAATCCAGAATAGAGTTACTAACAATCAGTGACATTATCCTCAAAACAAGTTTACTATTTTTCATCCTAATATAAAGCAAAACGTAGTTGCCGTTACAAATTCTCATGATATTGATAATTAATTGGGTCATACTGTTAGTTATATAGACTATATATGTTTATTAGTTACTTACCAAAATCTCGTACGTGTAATATTCATGTTCGTAAAATGATATTTGTGAATCAAAAGCATTTACATAATCTTCATCTTTGTTATTAATTGCTCTAAAATTATCTTGATATCCAAGATAAAAAGTTAGTTAGCATTTTGTTATAAATAAGTTACACTAATTTACATTTATTTCAAATTGATCCTTTAACTCTTCGGTAATAAGAAATCTGTATAAATAGCAAAGAGATGAACAAGAGCGGTGAAAGAAAAATGTACCTTTGAAACTCTAATAATAAAGAGAGTCACAAATGGTTGTTTTTGTAAAGTGGACGTAGGCATCCATTGCCAAACCACTATGAACTTGGTGCTCTTCTTCTTTTCCTTTATAATTTCTTTATGTGATATTGAATCCTTAGTTGCATGATTCGAAACAAAAGGAATGGAAATCTAAAGGCGATCTTGGGCATATTGAAGTTAATCTCAGGCTATCCTAAACTGATCTCGATCGGAAGATCTTGGGCAATCTAGAGTTGATCTCAGACAAACTGAAGTTGATCAAGCAATAATCTCGAGATAAATTTGAAGTGAGATATAAGGAATCGAGACAAAATTGAAGTGAGAAAAAGACAAGTCTACTTTTCTCTCTCTCTTTTATTTTTACCTTTTATTCTTTCGATCTTGGTGAATCACGATATTTATAAAATGAACTAAAATATTTACAAAATATTATAGTATATTTATGGTGAATCACGATAGATACATATAATGATCTATTTATTGTGGTATATAAAAGATAAATGGTTATATTTTGTTATATTTAAAAATATTTTAAAGAAGTTTTAATTTTGTGGCTATTTTAAACTTACTTTTAGAATATATTTTAATTTTTTAACGGGCTATTTTAGAAATACTATAAAAGTGGTAGATGATAATGAAGGTTTATAAGAAATGAAAATTATATGAGAGAGTATATTAAATATTTTGAGGTGCCATTATAATTATAATTAAAGTAGAAGGAGTGTCAAAATACTTATAAGTTGACCAAAACCAAAAGGGTTTAATTTTAAAAAAAAAAACAAATTAAGAAGCGTGGTCCAAAAGGAAATTTGAGAATTGGAATTACCTTGACTGCCCCATTTTCCCTATCCCTATCCCTATCCTATCCTTGACTTTTATTTTTATTTTCTCGTTTCATATTAGGAATTGAGGGTATTTCGGTCTTTCCATCTAAAATATTGCCATTATTCAATTAATTTTGAATAATAATTCACTATATATAAACATATGTTATTTTCATATATATTGTGATTTTGTTATTTGTTACCCCCTTTGACTAACCTTTTGAATTCTATTTGTGAATAATTCAAACCCTTGAAAATTATTTTTCAAACTTTTTTTTTTCTAATTTTTTTCGGAGTTCTTTATTCAATTCATGAACGCATCTGAAAATATTCAAGTATTCTTAAGAATGATTTTCTTATGGAGTATTTCTTAAGAACATTACAGTTTAATGTGGATTTAATACCATTTTAAAAGATTATACTAATTATATAATAAATAAATAAATAAAATAAAGAATGAATATATATATATATATATATATATATATATATATATATATATATATATATATATATATATATATATATATATATATATATATATATATATATATATGGTTTTAGTTAGGCTTTGGTTTTTGTTGCTTTTTAGTTTTAAAGTATTATCATATATATAGTAATATTTTAAAAAACAATTGCTTATACCAAAATCTGTTAGAGTTGATCAATGATAGATAGATAACGTTGGAAATATGCTATCTTATAATGCTTCACTCGAGCTCATTTTCGTGATTTTACGTTCTTAATTGACTATTTTATAGGTTTTGAGCAATCCAAAAGGTAGAAATTGGTGTTGATGTAACTTTGAGGCTTAATTGAGCAAATACCAAGATAAACGACATCAACCGAGAGGCAAACGAGTGATCAAAAGAAGTCATTATGCTTTTGCATTATAAACAGAATCCAAAAATATTAAAGATCAAAAAATATTTACGATCTATTTAACAAAAAAATGTCTATGAAGTTCGTAAAATATTTTAATAATTTCCAGATTTGTATTTGAATATTACAGATGATTCGTCACTTCTTTTTCTTCTTCTCATTGAGATTTATTCATCTTCTCTTCCAGATTTTTTATCTCATCTTCCATATTTTCTTATATTTTTAAACGATTTAATCTTCTGTTTAAATCTCATATTTCATTTTCACCATTTTTTACAAGATTCTTTGAAACTTCTCTATCTTCTTCTTATTCAAGAAGATCAAGATTGTTTAAATATCCTTTGAAATGATCTAAATGATCGTTAATTATTGTCAACCAGATTGTTTACAATGGTCAACACGATTGCTTAAATTTGAAGCACCTTTTCCATTGTTAAAAAAAATTACACGATCGTGTTAATATGATCTAAGCAATCACTTACCATAGTCAACACAACCGTTTAGCATGGTCAACACGATTATTAGATTCAAAATTTTTAACGATGATTTATATTGGTTCGTGGTACACGATCGTGTGGTTCTTTTTTCTTTCCATAGTCAACACAACCATTTGAAGTCTTTTTCTCCATTGTTAAAAAAGAACCACACAATCGTGTATCATGATTATAGTACATGATCGTTCAGAAGAAGATTATCCACGCGCACGTATGGTTGATTAATCGAATGTTGACTAGAGCATTTTTTGTATTTTTCATTGTGGGTCTGTGAGCTTTTTTCGTTTTTAGAATTGTTCTATAGGACATAAATATTTTACCAATTTATTATATTTTTTTAAAAAGCCCTAAATTAAATATATTTAACTAAAATGTATTGTAAATATAATGATATATTACAAATGTAGATATCCATAACCTACTTAGGTTACAATTTTCATATAACTCTCACATTCAATTCCATATTGTAACATCCATCCTATTGAATTCTACAATGTAACCTATAACATAATATGTCCTATAAATAGAGGAGTGTAGTGCCTTTGTAAGACACACCACAATTGAGTTCAATTGTCTTCTTTTCTCCCTCTCTTCTTCTCTTTGTTTTGTTTCATTATTCTTTATTTCATAACACGTTATCAGCACGACACTCTACAATTTTATTATTTGCAAAAGGTAGGTTATAATATTAGTTTGTTTTTATGGTATTTGTGAATATTGCATGAAACAATCCATGTATACATCATGCATAGTTTAAATGTTTGAGAATGTAATATTTTATACCTATTGCATGTTGTAATTTTACATATTACGTTTACATGGTTATTGTTTGTTAAAAATATTTTTAGTTCATGATAAGATTATGATTTAGTTCATCTTTAATTTCTTTATGATTTATATGATTGTTTATGTTTGGTTCTTATATCAATTATTTTAAGATCTATGTATAGTTTATGGGTTCTTTATAATTTGTTTTTATAATTTAGTTGTTTACTTTCTATTAGTATAAGTTTTGTAATTGTTTTTATAATCTAAATGCTTTTATCAATTTACTTAAGTATATTGTAAAATTAACATTTTTGGTGTGTATTGTTGTTAATTTTCCATAATATGTATATGTAATTTTTAATTTTAATTATTGTACATTAACATGCATGTTTTGAATTATTATATATGGGTTCCATTGATTTTTGTATCATGTGCATAGTATGATATTTATCTAAGTTGTCTTAGAATGCATATTTGACATGTTTATTAAATTTCGAATATAAGTTAGTTTCTTTGTTATAGTTTTACTATGTCAAGTCTTACCAAATTAGAATTTCTAGTTCTTGATATCGATAGTGATAGTTATTTATCATGGGTGCTTGATGGTGAAATTCATTTGAATGCCATGAATCTTGGAGAAACGATTAAAGAAGGAAACACGACTTCAAGTCAAGAAAAGGCGAAAGTTATGATTTTCCTTCGACATCATCTTCATGAGGGACTAAAAATTGAATATCGTATGATAAAAGATCCCTATGAACTATGACAAAGTTTAAAAGAAAGGTATGATCATAAAAAAAGTGTGATTCTTCCTAAAGCTCGATATGATTGGATGCACTTAAGGTTGCAAGATTTTAAATCAGTAAGTGATTATAATTCCGCATTATTTAAAATTTGTTCAAAATTATTGTTATGCTGAGAAAAAGTTACTAATGAAGATATGTTAGAGAAAACCTTTCAACATTTCATGTCTCGAATATGCTCCAACAGCAGCAATATCGAGAAAGAGGTTTTAAAAAGTATTCCGAACTCATATCATGTCTTCTTGTGGCTGAACAAAATAATGAGTTATTAATGAAAAACCATGAATCTCGACCAACTGGAGCAACACCATTCCCTGAAGTGAATGTTGTATTTTTAAATAATATTAATGGTCAAGGTCGAGGTCGTGGTCATAATCGTGGTCGAGGTCGTGACCGTGGTAGAGGAAGAAATAATTATACTTTACGTGGTAATAATCATTTAGATTTCAAGAAAACCACAAATGATGATCATAGAAGGAAAACTCCACAAAATAAGAAAAATTAAAAGTGGTGAAAATCAATGCTTCCGTTGTGGTATGAATGGTCATTGGACTCGTACTTGTTGTACATCTAAGCACTTAGTCGACCTCCATCAAGCTTCATTGAAGGAAAAAGGGAAGAATATGGAAGTAAACTTTGTCTATTAAGATGATGTATTTGACCTTTCAACATGACCCATTTAGATGTGGCGGACTTCTTTAAGTCTCCTAAAGAGAAAAATGATATTAATGAAGGAATAGCAAATACTTCCTTCCTTTAATTATGATAATGTCCAAAACTAATATTTGCATTATATTTTCTCTATTTAACATTTACCAATTTATTTACATTATTTACATTTCAAGGTTAGTTTTTTCTTTTTACCAAGAAACTTATTGAGTTTCAAAGATATACGTCAAAATGGTTATCACGTTGAAACTAACAATAAAAATAATATAGAATATCTTTATATTACATTTATTGTTTCACATGAGAAGCGTATATTGGAAACATTGCATGTTTATTCTTCTAGATTATATTATACTCATATACGAGTAATTGAAACATATGCCACCATGAACCCGAAGTTCATGAATTTAAATATGTTTACTGTTTGACATGATCGATTGGGTCATCCCGGATCAATAATGATGAGAAGAATTATTGAAAATTCTCACAGACATCCACTAAAGAACTAGAAGATTCTTCAATCCAATGAATTATCATGTATTGCTTGCTCTCAAGGAAAATTAATTATTAGGTCATCACCAGCCAAAGTGGGAGTTGAGTCACCTACATTTTTAGAACGAATTCATGGTGACATATGTGGACCAATCAATCCACCAAGTGGACCATTTAGATATTTCATGGTTTTAATTGACGCATCAAGTAGATGGTCACATGTGTGTTTATTATCAAGTCGAAACCTTGCATTTGCACGATTACTTGCTCAAATAATCAAATTAAGAGCACAGTTTCCGGATTATACAATAAAAAGCATTCGACTTGATAATGCTGGTGAATTTACATCTCAAGCATTTAATAATTATTACATGTCAACTGGGATAAATATTGAACATCCTGTAGCTCATGTTCATACACAAAATGGTTTGGCAGAATCATTTATCAAGCATTTACAATTGATTGCCAGACCATTACTTATGAGAGCAAAACTTCCGTTATCTATATGGGGTCATGCTATTTTGCATGCAGCGTCACTTATACGCATGAGACCGACATCTTATCATAAGTATTCCCTAACACAATTAGCTTATGGCCAGGAACAAAATATTTCTCATTTGCGAATTTTTGGTTGTGCAGTATATGTTCCAATTTTTCCAGCACAACGTACTAAAATGGGACCTCAAAGAAGGTTAGGAATATATGTCGGATTTGAGTCCCCATCAATTATTAGATATCTTGAACCCTTGACGAGAGATGTATTTACTACACGATTTGCTGATTGTCATTTTAATGAGAAAAATTTTCCAACACTAGGGGGAGGAATTAAGAAGTTGGAAAATGAAATTGCCTGGAATGTATCGTTATTGTCTCATTTAGATCCTTGTACAAAGCAATGTGAACTAGAAGTTCAAAATATAATTCATTTACAAAGTGTAGCAAACCAAATGCCAGATGCATTTATAGATACTAAGAAAGTGATCAAGTCATATATTCCAGCTGCAAATGCTCCATCTAGAATTGAAATCCCAACTCAGCAAGTTGATACATTTAATGAATCAGCGTTGCGCCAAAAGCGTGGTAGACCGATGGGTTCAAAGGATAAAAATCCTCGAAAAAGAAAAGTGACCAATAGTCGAAATGACTTTATTGACGATAGAAACATTCAAGAAAAAGTCATGGACACGACTAATGGTAAAAATGTAGAAGAGACTCAAGTATATGAAGATAACAATGAGATCTCGATAAATTATACGATGACAGGAAAAAGGTAGAATAGAATTAATGTAGTTGTGGACAACATTTTTACGTATAATGTTGCACATAATATCATTCATGAAAATGAGGATTATGAACCTAAATCTGTTGACGAATGTCTAATAGAAAGGATTAGCCCAAGTGGAAAGAAGTCGTTCAAGCAGAACTAAATTCACTCACGAAACGTGAAGTTTTTGGACCTGTAGTTTATACACCTAAAGGTGTAAAACCTGTGGGATTTAAATGGGTATTTGTGCGTAAACGAAATAAAAATAATGAGGTCACTAGATAAAAAGCACGACTTGTTACACAAAGATTTTCTCAAAGACCAGGCATTGATTATGAGGAAACATATTCTCATGTGGTTGATGCTATTACATTAAGATATTTAATTAGTCTGACTGTATGTGAAAATCTTGATATGCATCTTATCGATGTAGTTACAGCGTACTTGTATGGATCTTTGGAAAATGAAATCTATATGAAAATCCTTGAAGGATTTGAGATACATGAATCATATAATTCAAACTCTAGAGAATTATGTTCAATCAAATTACAAAGATCATTATATGGATTGAAACAATCAGGACGAATGTGGTACAATCGCTTAAGTGAATATTTATTGAAAGAAGGTTATCAAAATAATCCAATTTGTCCATGTGTTTTTATCAGGAAATCACAGTCAGGATTTGCTATTATAGCTGTGTATGTTGATGATTTAAATATAATTGGAACTCCTAAAGAGCTTTCAAAGGCAATAGAATATCTCAAAAAGGAATTTGAAATGAAAGATCTTGGTAAGACAAAATTTTGCCTTGGCTTACAAATTGAGATTTAGCCGATGGAATTTTTATTCATCAATCGACATATACAGAAAAGATTTTAAAAAGATTCTACATGGATAAAGCACACCCATTGAACATTCCAATGGTGGTTCGATCACTAGATTTAAAAAAGGATATCTTTCGACCTCGAGAAGATAATGAAGAATTACTTGGTCCTGAAGTACCGTACCTTAGTGCAATAGGTGCACTAATGTATCTTGCTAATAACATAAGACCAGATATAGCATTGTCAGTAAATTTGTTAGCAAGATATAGTTCTTCTCCAACAAAAAGACATTGGAATAAAGTTAAGCATGTACTTCGTTATCTTCGAGGGACAATTAATATGGATTTTTTTTATTCAAATAAATCAAACTTTGATCTAGTTGGTTATGCGAATGCTGGATATTTATCTGACCCACACAAAGCAAGATCTCAAACAGATTATATGTTTACATGTGAAGGAACTGTTATATCTTGGCGGTCTGTAAAGCAAACCATGACGGCCACTTCATCGAATCATGCAAAAATTCTTGCAATTTATGAAGCTAGTAGAGAATGTGTATGGTTGAGGTTAATGACTCATCATATTCGAAAAACATGTGGTTTGTCTTTCAGTAAAAGTTTACCAACAATATTATTTGAAGATAATACCGCATGTATAAAACAAATCAAATGAGGGTATATAAAAGGAGATAGAACAAAGCATATCTCACCAAAACTCTTCTATACGCATAACCTTGAAGAAAATGGTGACATCAGTGTTCAACAAATTTAGAGACAACTTGGCGGACTTATTCACAAAAGCATTTGAAAAGCTAGTGCACAATATTGGAATGCGACGCCTAAGAGAACTCAAGTGATGTATCCATAAGGGGGAGTAGAAATATTGCCCTCAAGGAATAGGAATACTACACTATTTTTCCGTTGACTATGATTTTTCTCATTGGGTTTTCCTAGTAAGATTTTAACGATACATTTATTTTTATATAATATGGATATATCTAAGGGGGAGTATTGTAAATATTGATATATTATAAATGTAGATATCCATAACCTACATAGGTTACAATTTTCATATAACTCTCACATTCAATTCCATATTGTAACATCCATCCCATTGAATTCCATAATGTAACCTATACCATAATATAACCTATACCATAATATGTCTTATAAATAGAGGAGTGTGGTACCTTTGTAAGACACACCACAATTGAGTTCAATTGTCTTCTCTTCTTCCTCTCTACTCTATTCTTCTCTTTGTTTTGTTTCATTATTCTTTATTTCATAACAAAATGAATCACTTTTTAAAATCCAAAAGCACCTGCAAGTAGTTTAAAAACGAAATAAGCAATTAATAACTATAAATGCATTGTCATAAAGCACTACTTTTAGTTTTGAACTCTAACATGACTTCATTCTAATATGTATTCAATTTACATCAATATAGTTTTCATGTGCTATTATGAATTCATAAGGAATTCATACGAGTGATGTAAATATAATATTATTAATAAACATGTTATTTAAAAATTGTGGAATTGTTTTAAGAAAATTACTATAAAGGTCAAATTGCTTAAATATTTATATAATATTGCAAAATTTTACATTTTATTAAAATCAATATGATAATATAGAATTTAAAATTTCATTCTATTTTAATTTATTTTACTATATTTCAAAATGTTTCAAATATTTATATATTAAATTAATTATCTTCGTGAGTTTTTTTTCTTATTTTTAAAATAAGGTTATCGATACACTATCGATATTTTAACTGACATTCTTATAAAAGTAAGAAGTTGAAATGTTGGTTAATTCCAACATTTTAAACATGTGATACACCATTTTCCTTTGTAGATATTTACTTCTTTAATAAATATTTCTCTTCTCCAAATCAAATCGTCTACGCATATTCTCATTGTGATTTGTTTGCATATGTTCTTTTTTCACATTCACTTTTCTCTACCTGCGTAAATGTTATTTCATAAACTTCTTCTTGTAACACCCAAAAAATATTTAAGTTAATTTGGTTATATAATTATCTTAAATAATCTATCATTAGATTATTATGGATTTTAAATTAAATAGAATTGATGTAAGGTTAATTCTCATAAATATAACAAAACACTAAAATATTTACGGGTTATGTAACAAAATAAAAAGCTCATGATATTTTCAAAAATTATAGATTTGCCCTTGAATAATACTGACCATTTATTCATCTCCTCTTCGTATTATTAATTTCTTCATATTATTACTTCTTCTTCATTTTACAATATTATGGTTATTTATGTAAATATTTACCAATTCCTTCATTTCCTCTTCTAGAATTCTTTTCTTCTTCTTCATTTCTCATCATCTATTCTTTTTCTTCTTGGTATAAGATCGGATCGTTTAGACTAGCTACAAGGGTACAAGATCGTTTAAACTTGCTACGAGATTGTTTAGACTTGGTAGAATGGTAGAAGATCATTTAGACTTGGTACAATGGTACAAAATTGTTTAGACTTACTACGGGATTGTTTAGACTTGCTATGAGATCATTTAGACTAGGTAGAATTGTACAAGATCATTTCGACTTGGTACAAGGGTACAAAATCGTTTAGACTTGCTACGAGATCGTTCCTAAAAGATCATTACTAAGGGATTGATGCTAAGAGATCGTTGCTGAGAGATCATTGCTAAAAGATCGTTTAGACTGGGTATGAGATCATTTTTTCAATCGTGTGTAATTGATTAATTGCGGGGGCATTTTTGTTATTTCACTTAGTAGGCTTGTGGGTTTTTTCATTTTTAAAAATTGTTTTATACTGCATAAATATTTTCGCGCTTTGTTTATTTTTTACAAAATCGCTTGACGTAATGTGTTGGATTAATAATTAAGTATGTATGTATATATGTGTGTGTATTTAATCACGGTTTTAGGAATTTCGTAGAGAATGTTATTAATTATATAGTTTTTGTTATATAATTAATAATTGAAAAATTGATAATTATATAATATAACTGTTGGGAAAAGATGATGAAATTAACTATGGAAGAGAAGGGATACTTATATATATATATATATATATATATATATATATATATATATATATATATATATATATATATATATTTATTTATTTATTTATTTATTTAAAAAATGAATTAAATAACAATTAACTATTATTAAGGGACATTTTTAAATATAGCAAAAGAGTTAAAACTATTTACAAAACATAGTCAAATCTATCAAATTCTCTTTAGCACATTTTAGTTTTTTTTTTTTTTTTGTTATATTTTGTAAATATTTTCAATATTTTCCTATTCATAAGAATTCCTCTTTTATTAATTTTATTATTATTTCGTTATAAATTACGATTCATGCATTAATTGTGTGCATATGCATCTTCTTCCCCAAGCTACTAGTTGTCGACTCTCTCTCCCACTTGTTCTCTATTGTTCTCCCCGTGTCGCCAGTCTACATTGCTTCGTCCAGCTTCATCCTGATCGATTGTGTGTTATCCTCTGTCATCGTCGCTCATCGATTTTGGTTAAGATTGATGAGTTAGGTGAGTGTTTTGAGTCTTTATTGTGGTATTTCAATACCTATTAAAGGTTAATTGAGACTCTAAATTAAGTTTATTATTGGAATTGATTTTGGTTACATGCCTTCCAAAGATCCCTTTGGCAAAGCTTAAGGATTTAAGTGGTGAATTTTTCCATAAAGGTTGAGATAATTTTTCAACCTCCATTTCACTAAGTTTTGTAAGCTAAAGTACATAAATTAGTAATTTGTTGGCAAAAATTGTTAATTTAATTTTAGTTATGCATAAGTGGAATTAGGGTTTGTTTACAGCAAAGAACTTAGCATCACCTAAGGTAAGAGGTTCTACCACTAGGTCCTCGACCGAGGGTTAGATTACTATGTGATAATGGTGAATTATCTGTATAGCCTAAGGTTAATGTTAAATTGTGAAGGGTAACTGTTGGATTAAGCTAAGGTGTAAATGATAATTATTTGCATATGTTTATTGTGGGAGTTTCCTATGCTTGCTATCAAGTATGATGATTGTTTACATGCCTATTATGGATTACTAATATGGTATGTTGTGAATTAGATTATGATGGTTTACTGTGAATCAATTACTAATGAATTAATTGCTTAGCTTATGGGTTACAATAATAATTGTTATGGGGAGTTATTTCCTAGTCTATGACTTACTGTAATAATTGTGATGGATAACTATTGGCTTAGTTATGAGTTACTGATCATTTATGAAGCGTAGCTATTGGTTTGGTCTAAGGCTACTGTAAAATGTATAAAAGACAATAATTTGCATAACATGAATTATTGTAAAATGTATAAAAGGCAATATTTTCCTTATTCTTAGGTTATTGTGATTTAATTTACATCAAGGAATTTTTCAAAGGAGTTTAATTCTGTTTTGAGATAAGTGATTTCTACTACTGGACTTTCAAATTAAGATGAAATTATACTATATGGATTGATTGAATAAAATGCATTGATAAGCTTAGGTGATAGTTAACTGGATTGTGTTGATTTATTTATGTGACTGATTATATAGTTATGGAGTTGTTGGATGATGTTTGCATGTTATGTTTATGCCTATTATTGGACTATGTTTGATTGAATATATAGGCTCATTTGAACTGATGGTAGTTGTTAACTTTGGCTACTAGGCTAGTGTCCTCTACATGTATGGTGTCTGTTGGAGGTTTTGTCTAAAAGATTTTTTAGAACATCTTTAACTAAATATCCTTGATATTGAATGAGATATATCTTTGATTAATGAATTAATTAAAGGATGAGATATTCAAAGAATAAAAGATTTTCCATTATTTTAGGAATCTTGTTATTTATCTTCAAAAGAAAAGAAGATTTATACATATAATATATGTATAAATAGGTTACCGTGACGAATTGCACTATGCTAAAAAAATATAAAAAAAACAGAAGGTATAATGATCTTATATCTTAGTAAATGATCTTATATCTATGAGACCGACTTGTTGTTCTGCAGAAGCTACCGGTTTTTCAAAGGTATAATGATCTTATATCTATGAGACCGACTTGTTGATCTAAGCTGTGTTTGTAGATGAGTAACGAAAAAGACGAGACAGTAAGATACGACGCTATTGCAATCTTTAGTAAAGATAAAGATATCGTTAGAGATATTCACTCTTGTATTCAAGGGGAGCCTGAAGTCAGACATCATGAAGAAAAGTGATTCGTGCATTCAGGGGGAGCCTGGAGTCTGAAGCTGAGACACATGTTATTAAGTCATATATTTAAACTGAGTTTACATGTTGTATTAATATATATTGACTTAAGTGAATATTAACAAAAGTTACTCAATAGGGTTGTGCGCAGCTCCCCAAACGTAGGTAACATTGGTCGAACAGGGTTACCAAAGTGCGATGCTAAATCAGAACAGGGCTTATTCCTTGAAAACAATAGAGCCTACAGAGTTTTCAATAACAGAACTGAAACAGTGATGGAAACAATTAATGTTGTGGTCAAAGATTCAGAATGCGCTATGAAGCAGATTGGTGATGAAGAAAGCGAAACACCTATGGTGACTGTAGCTCCAACTTCTACACACCTGTTGATTCTGAGATAACAAATTCTGACTTACGCTCTAAATCTACACCTAAGGAAGCAGAAGTTGAAGGAACTATGTCAATCCCTTCATCACATGTTCAAAAAAATCATCTGTCAAGCTCAATTATTGGTGATCTGTCTGCTGGAATAACCACTAGGAAGAAGGATAAAGTGGATTACTGAAAAATGATTGCTGATTTATGTTATACTTCAGTAATTGAACCCACTTCTGTTGAGGCTGCACTTAAAGATGAATTTTGGATAAACGCCATGGAAGAAGAGTTACTTCAATTTAACCGTAACAATGTATAGACCTTAGTTCTTAAACCTGACGGGGCAAATATTATAGGAACCAAGTGGATTTTTAAAAATAAGATTGATGAATCAGGTTATGTAACAAGGAAGAAAGCTTGTTTGGTGGCTCAAGGTTATGCTCAGATAGAAGGAATTGATTCTGATGAAACTTTTGCACCTGTTGCCAGACTTGAAGCTATTCGCCTTGTGCTTGGTATATCTTGTATCCACAAATTTGAATTGTATCAAATGTATGTAAAGAGTGCATTTCTGAATGGATACCTGCATGAGGAAGTCCATGTAGCACAACTTAAAGGGTTTGTTGATTCTGAATTTCCTCAACATGTCTATAAGCTCAATAAAGCCCTATATGGACTAAAGCAAGCGCCTAGAGCATGGTATGAACGCTTAATAATTTATTTGGGTAATAAACGATACTCCAGAGGAGGGACTAACAAGACACTATTTATTAATAGAACCAGCAGTGATCTCATTGTGGCTCAAATCTATGTTGATGATATTATTTTTGGTGGATTTCCTAAAGCACTTGTTGATAATTTCATCGACATAATGAAATCAGAATTTGAAATGAGCATGGTGGGAGAACTATCTTATTTTCTGGGATTACAGATCAAACAGAGAAGTGATGACATATTTATATCTCAAGAGAAGTATGCCAAGAACATAGTCAAGAAATTTGGTTTAAAAGTACTCCGCCACGAAGGCCCTATCGTATTTCGTTCGAAAAATCACAAGTTGATACCTTCAAAAGTCCTCATAAGCATGTGCAAGAAGAGGTTGGCTATGGTGGTAATGCTAAAAACAGGACGATCGCATCTGAGGCTCGTCTATCTAACATGAATTCTGATGACCTAGATGATGTTCCACTCGCTCGATTGTTAAAGAAGGCTCTTGTTCCTGATGTTGTAACTGAACAACCTACTGATCCTGTTTTGTCACTTCACTCACAAGAAATTTCGTCATCTGAAGGTGTGTTCATTCCTACTCATGGTCTTCATCATAACTCTATCGTGGAACCAGGTCCTTATCTTTACTCTTCACCAGTTAGGTCCTCTATTCCTGACGAAACTACCACAATTGATCTGAAAAATGTCTCTGCACATGTCCCTGTTTATGAATCTGTTGAAACTAAAGGAAGAACTGATGATTGTGATCGCGAACCCCCTACTGCTGATGACAATGTTGCTGAGCATGTTGACATTGATGACCACAATGATGAGGTTCCTGTTGCCTTTTACTGATCAGGGTACTCATGATGATTCTCACCAAAAGACTCATCCAGTTCATAAGGAACCAAGGCAAGCTAGAAAAAGAGTTCAGCAAAATCGACGCAACATTACTACCAAGACGGGTAGAAAGAAAGTTTCGCCTAACATTCCATCAGTTCCAATTGATGGTATATCATTTCATCTTGAAGAAAACGTACAGCGGTGGAAATTTCTTGTTCATCGAAGATTAGCTGATGAGGTAAATGTCTCAGACAAACACCATTCTTGTCTAAGTATCATGAATCTTATTGAGAAGGCTGGTTTGTCCAAAACTATTTTCGATGTGGGCCCCTTTTATCCCCAACTTATTAGAGAATTTATAGTAAACTTGCCTGTTGATTTTAATGACCCAAGTAGCCAGGATTATCAAACTTTCCATATTAGAAGTTTTAAATTTACAATTTCTCCTACTGTGATAAATGGTTTTCTGGGTAATGCTATTGCACTTGACTTTTCTTCATCATTCCCTTCAACATATGTTTTAGCTTCTACATTATCTGATGGGACATTATCTTCTTGGCCAGTAAATGGCATACCTGCAGCTGCTCTTAGTGTTAAGTATGTCATTCTGCATAAGATTGATATCGCAAATTGGTTTCCCTCGTCACATGTCTCTAGTGTTTCTGCTGGTTTAGGGACCTTCTTGTATAGAATATGCAATGATGACAGGGTTGACACTGATGCATTTATATATAATCAACTGTTAAGACATATTGATTCATTTGGGGTCAAGATTCCAATTGCTCTACCAAGGTTCTTTTCTGGTTTACTTTTGCATTTAAATGCTGCTATATTAACAACCTCTGATACTTCTCGACCTGACCCTAAAACATTAGCCCTTAGCTATAGACTCTTTTAGGGCAGTCATGTGCCTAATATTGATCATGATTTGCATCCATCTCGTGGCCCGCGCGTTTTCAACACTAGTGACTAGGATGAGTCTACTGAAGGGTTCTTTGTTGATCGTGAGCTAGCTGCTCGCATTGTTAATGTTCTAACTGCTGAATCTCGTGCTTTAACTAACTCCATCAATCTGTTGTCTGGACGACGATTGGAGATTGATGCCCTCATTCGACATTTGAAGATTTTTGCTCCATCTACTAGTCATAGAGAAGCAACTACTGATTGATCTTTTCTGGTTCAAAGGGGGAGTGTGTGTGAGTGCTGTTGTTGGGTTGGTGTTGGTGTGATGATCTGGGTTGCTGTAATGACTGATGTTTTTGTGAAGATCTAATGATCTGATGTTTTTTTATGACTGATGTTTTTGTTGACAGATGTAATTGATTAAATCTTCTGATGTGAAGTTTTTGTTTGAAATGAATGAATCAGTGTTATTAAGTGCTGAATCTTGTGGTTTTTTCTTGTGTGGAAGTTTTGTATTGTACTAGAAAAGAAATTTCTTTTAGACAAAAGAGGGAGTTTGTTGAAGATTTTGTCTAAAAGATTTTTGGGAATATCTTTCACTAAATATCCTTGATTAATGAAATGAGATATATCTTTGATTAATGAATTAATTAAAGGATGAGATATTCAAAGGATAAAATATTTTCCATTATTTTAGGAATCTTGTTATTTATCTTCAAAAGAAAAGAAGATTTATACATATAATATATATGTATAAATAGGTTACCGTGACGATGTGCACTGTGTGAAAAAAAAATAGAAAAAAATATAAGTTGAAGAAGATTAGTCACGTCAGAGGTGGTCTGCAGAAGCTACCGGTTTTCCAAAGGTATAATGATCTTATATCTATAAGGATCGACTTGTTGATCTAAGTTGTGTTTGTATATGAGTAACAAAAAAGACGAGACAGTAAGATACGAAGCTACTACAATCTTTAGTAAAGAATAAAGATATTGTCGGAGATATTCACTCTTGTATTCAGGGAGAGACTGAAGTCAGACATCATGAACGAAAGTGATTCATGCATTCAGGGGGAGCCTGGAGTCTGAAGCTGAGACACATGTTATTAAGTCATATATTTAAACAGAGTTTACATGTTGTATTAATATATGTTGACTTAAGTGAATATTAATAAAAGTTACTCATCAAGGTTGTGCGTAGCTCCTCAAACGTAGGCAACATTGGCCGAACTGAATTACCAAAGTTTTGTGTTTTATTCGCTTCTACTGTCCCTCAAGCTGTTACGAAAGTTATTAGCTTTGGTATTAACTAAAGATTAATTAATTAATTATCACTCACGCTACTTTTTCAGTGTCCCTCAAGGATCACCATCTTTCGATTGATATTGATGACTGATTACCTTTAGGTTCACTTTATGATTAATGTGTGTTTCTACGGGAACACAAGTCTGATATATGTGTGTTTCTACAGGATCACCAGTCTGAGATGACCTAGGGCACCTCCTAATAGGATGTTAACAGTTCACTTAGCGAGATCGATAATGGGTCCCTTACTGGATATGTTTATACTCACTCTTTCCATGTTTAACTTTCTCAAGCAAAGGTAAGAGAAAAGACATACATAAAATCCAATCAAAAGCTTACCAAACCCCCCCCCCCCCCAAAAAAAAATGGCTAAAATGGCTTAAAAGAGGCTGAAATGACTTGGCTTGTGCTCGAGGCTCAAGTCTAGGGAGATTAGCTTGAAAAGTAAGTACGTAGTCTTTGATGTTGTAGTATGCCACTGCTTTGGAACTTCTTGTCTTCTTTAACTCGTATACTTCTTTTTTCCCTTGTAGAATTGTCTTCAAACTGTTGAGCAAACGAGTGTAGAAGAAAGTTGACTAATCAAAGTTCTTAAAAACTTCTTCAGCATCAACTCTTCCCAAAATATCCATATCAAATTACATTTTTTTATCCTTCCCAACCATCACAGTTTCAATAAAAATGGTCAAGGCAACCTTCACAGCATCATCATCATTCGTAAACTCAAAATTTTTGAAAATTTCCTCAACTTCCAAGGACGTTATTATTTTCTTGTTTACTGATCCAAATAGAAGGCTTTGAAGGTGCTTATTATCATAATTTTTCTCTAACGTTGCATTGGTTGGCCACAACTCGGTTATGATGTTGAATTCATTTTGAGTCAAACAGATATTTTTTCCCAAAACAGAAAAACAGATGCCATTTGTGTTGGCTACTTCAAGTATCTGCCTCAGCAAGAAATGTTGGACCAACTATCCGTTGAAGACCATGTTGACATTCAGTAATGGACCAAAAGTTGTTTTGTGGAACATCTGTAACTATTCCTTTGGTCAGTTTATCCTTAACAAGATTGTCAATCTTGTACACTTGACATGAGACAATGGCAGGAAAGTATTTGTCGCTAGGTACAGTCATCTTGAGAATAATGATCATGATATATTTTTGTTATGTACATGATCGTTTATAAAACACTAAATCCTAAGCCCTAAAATTTAATTATCCTTTACTTGATGTAACAGATCGTTTAATCCAAACAGAAAGACATTTGAAAAGTTCAGCAACAAAAATTTAAAGTTATACTGAAACGTACCTTTTGACGTTGAAGAGAAAAATGGAATAGGAAATCTTTCAGACGAAAATGAAGATTGTCAAGTGATCAGTGCGTTTGTATATTGTGAAGTGATGGAAAAGGAAGAAGGTGGTATGTATATTTTTTGTTTTAACAAAGGGGTAATATTGTAAATTCGCGTGCCTTTTTTAAAATGTCGAATCGCATTTCTTAATATGTCGTGCGTATTTTTAAACTACACGATCTTAAAAAGTGATTCATTTATGTTTACTATTTAATATTTATATATAAATGATCTTGTAATTAAGTCAAAACGATCTTTTAAAAGATGTAATCGATCGCATTGTTAAATGATGGCAAAAACATATAATGTTAAACGATGATGTTGTACAATTAGACGATCGTGTAGGATATCATTTATAAGATTTTGTTATACATTTTACATATCAATGATGCTGTCATACAATTTACGCGATCGTGAAGTATATTATTTAAGCGACTGTGTATTTATACGATTAAACGATAGTATTCTTGAATATACACGATCGTGGGTAATAAATGTAATTGATCCCTTTATACGTTTTACAAGATAGAGTAGGATATAAAGAGTGAAATGGAATACAAATTTCTCAAGTATAAAATAAAGAAATTTTTAAAAGTTAAATTTAAAGATTTGAAGCTTTACAAACACTATAAATGATCTCTAAAATATTGAGAAATTTTAGGTCGAAGGATGGAGCAGAATCAATATATTCTTGAGTTAACATTCTTCTTTCGTTTTCCTTGATGTTTTCTTCTTGTGTTGAGATTGGTTGTCTTCATATCAATTTTGAAACTTTTGTCTTTTTTTGCTGACCACCATTATTTTCCTTTTGCTTTTCTTTAATTTCTCTTTTGTTTCCTTTTGCTTCCACTTCTTGTGGTGCATGCTCTGAACTCCTATCAGTGTCAATTTCTTCTTCAGTTTCGTTATTATCAACTCCATCCTCTTCAATCAACTTTTTTTTCTTTTTGTTGTATCTTTTATATTTTCTTCCCCTTGTTTTTCTATTTTTTTTCAACGATTACGATATTTCCCAATTAAATCTTGCTTTGTTTTGTTTTGTCTTCCTAGCTCCTATTTTCAACTTCTTCTTCTTTTTCTCCATCTTCAACTTCAATTATCTGAATGTAAAAAGAGAATGTGCTGTCAAAATGATTGTGCAAGAAAATGTAGACAGCCATGCAATATAAAGATCGTTTAAATATGTATATACGATTGTGTAAAATACATAAACAATTGTATAACACATATACACGATCATGAAACCAGTTGAGTAGCAAATAATTAAAATGTGTGTAAACTAAACGAACAGTCGTGCGAAATACATAAACGATCATTTAATATAAATAAACGATCGTGAAACCAATTGTATATTAAACAAATTAAGTCTTGGTATTTTCTCAAAAGCACAATAGACTAAAGCTAGGAGAAACCCTTGAAGGTATACAACATCCTTGTCACTGTAGGATGCGTTTTTCAAGAATTGATATGTTAGGATGTATGATAACCTTCCACATGGATAGTCTTTGAAGATATCTTCATTATTCAATATGTCTAGATGTTGGAGATTTATATGGTTGTGCTATTGCTTGGGAATTAAAAATGCTTCTAAGATATAGAGGTTAACTAGTTTTTCTTTCAATGAGTCTTCCTCGTTGCACAACGCTTTGAAAGTTTTTTCTATATCTCTTCTTGTTATAAAGTCATCATGACGGAAAAGGGCATTTTACGACCATTTTATTTTCTTTCTTCTAATTTAACTCAAGGAATTTGTGACCTTTTAATCCAGTCACAAAACAAAATTCTTTCAGCCCAAATTTTGTTATATGTTCATTGGAGTTGAAAGCAGGGATATTAGTTTTTTTTTGTATGGCATTGTTTTCTTAATAGAAAATTCAGGAATTATGTTGGTATTTTAGCCATTTTAATGTTAAGGAACTGACCAAAAGGACTGTTTGTCAAAACTGGAGAAAGAATTCTTTGGTCTATTTTTGACTTGATCAAATTTAATGTTTCTAAACTGTAGTATATAGTCATTCTAAGGTTTTTTTGTTCATCTTCCATAATAATGTCATTTGGATAGTGTTTCACCTGTTGAATGACATAATAAATAGTATGTTTCAAACAAGGATAAGCTTTAACAAATTTACGAATACAGAGCACTATAAAGAAAAAGATACACAAATATACAACACTATAAAGACAGATATTCACATTCTAGTTTGTTACCTTTATTCCTTTTTCTTTCTTCATTTTTCTTTCTTGTGTCTTTGCTTTACACTTTTTTGATTTGCTACATGATGCTTGTTCATTCTTGCTCATCATTTTTTTGTAAAAAGGAAGACTAATATAAATTATTCAATGAATATATACAATCAATATAGAAACAGACGTCTTTGTGTGCGAGATAGATCATGACAGATATAGATTGATTGAAATGAATATAGATTTTGACCTCTTTGTATGCGATATAGATCGTGGTAGATATATATAGATGATGGAGATAGATCGAAATGAATATAGATTCAGACCTCTTTGTATTCAAGTCAGATAGTCGATTGCGACAGTTCTGTTGAAGTAGTTACTGGGATATAAACGATTGATGAGGAAGACAATGGACGAAAAATCCTAAGTAAGTTCCTTCACCTTTTTATAGCCCTTTCATTTTGATGGCATTTTTGTAATTATGAGTTATTGGAATTTCTGTAAATGTTCGTTTATACTTATATAAACGATCGTTGAAACTTCTCTGCATAATCGTGTATACTTAAACTTTTTCGTCATCTTTTACTGTTTATTACTTTATCATTTATATATATGGTAATGTACAGAATCGTGTATGATGATCATTTATATTTTCAAACATGATCAGACGCACATATGAGATAATCGTTAAAGATAATTTACACGATCATTTATATCTAAAGTATTTTGTTATCATTTAGCGTTTATTTTTTATCGTTTATATATTTGGTAATTTACAAGATTGTGTATCAATTGTATATTATTCTACATGATGTCGTTTAATAATCGTTTATTAACATTAGTTGGGCGTGCGCAGATGATTAATTGCGGGTTTATTAGAGTATTTTTGTTATTTCGCACTGTGGGCCTCGGGCTTTTTCCATTTCTGAAATTGTTTTATAGAGTGTAAATAATTTGCCGATTTGTTATATTTTTGAAAAGACTCCTTTTAGATTTGTTGGGTTAATTATTTTTGTCATTTTATATTATTCATTTATAATATATCTTTTTTATTTTATCATTTGTATATTTTTATATGGTTAATTTTCATAAATGTAACAAAATATCAAACTATTTACGGCTCGTGTAACAAAGCCCATGAAGTTAGTCATTTTTTAAATATTTCAGGTTTACCTTTTTTCTCATAAGCCCAAGAAGCGATTTCTTTCATCGTCTTTCTTCTTTTTTTTTTTTCGCTGTGATTTCTTTCCATCGTCTTTCTTCTTTTCCTATTCTTTTTTTAGGTCGTTTAACCTTTTCATCGTCTTTCTTCTTTTCCTCTTCATTTTTTTCGCTGCGATTTCTTTCCATCGTCTTTCTTCTTTTTCTCTTCTTTTTTTCCCCTACAATTTCTTTCCACCCTTTTTTTTTTCTCTTCTTTTTTTTATGTCGTTTAACTTTTGGTAACCAAATCTAAACAACCATGTACAAAAAATTGCAAAATCTAAAAAATCGTGTATAAAAAATATGGAAAAAGATCATTTAGATTGGAGTAGCCAAACGTAAACGATCGTGTAAAAAAAATAAATCATTGTGTAGACAAATCTAAACGATCATGTACTAAATAATCTTGAAAAAAAAACAATCGAAAAAAATCATTTAGATTTGGCTCCAAATTTAGACGATCAAATCTAAACAATCGTGTAATCAAATTTAAACGTAACCAAACTAAACGATATAATTGAAAAAATAAATTGTAACCAAATCTAAACGGCTAAATCTAAACAATCATGTACCAAACAATAGTCAAATCTAAACAATCGTGTATCAAATATATAACGCGCGCGTTGTTGATGGGGCATTTTTAGTATTTTCCTCGATGGGCTTGTGGGCTTTTTCCGTTTTCGAAATTATTCTATACGGTGTAAATATTTTACCGCTTTATTATATTTTTGAAAAATCTCTTTTTATATTTATTTTGATATTTTTCCAAATCAAAATTTCTAGTTTGCTATTGATCTGGCTGCCCCTACATATGTGTTCAATCTCATTGTTATTTGGACTTGTGCTCACTGAAACACCTTTTTTCTTTTTTAAGTTCCGTTTAGTCTTTAAATTTTTATTTTACTTTATTTTCCTAGATAAATTTAAATACTTTTAAAATAGAGATATTTTCAAATATAGCATATTGAATTAAATATTTATAATATATAGCAAATTTTTAGATTCTATTAATGATAGACATTGATAGGCTTCATCTATCAATACATTTAATAGATATTGATAGATTTTTTATTAGTATTGTTGATAGAATCTAAAATTTTACTATACTTTATAAATATTTTCAGTAGTTTTGCCGTTTTCAATAATTTTCCTTTAAAATAACTATTTTTCTCTCATTTTAATTAATAATTTTGTTGTTATATACTTCAAAATCTTAATAGTTTATTCTAATCATAAAACATACATATATTTATTATCCCGTCACTTATTGTTTATAGTTTATTTTTAGAACATTGATCTCCGACGATCAAGTTATACATGCATGAATTCTTTTTGTTAAGTCCAACTAACTTTTTACCATACAGATTAAATTGTTACCATTATAATGTATATATTAAATTATTATTTATTAAAATTTAAAGACTAAATCTATATAAATTTAAATGTGTATGGAGTTGATAATCACTGATTATGATTTATAGTCTAGAAACAAAGTTGTCTCTGTTATAAAAGTTTAGAACCAAAAGTGGTTTTCTTTAGAGTATCTCATCCATTTGCAGTTTAGAGTTTAATGATGTTTTAATACGTTATTTTTGTGTGTTTTAATCCCACGCCTTTCTAGAATCGAATTATATAAATATTTGTATATTTGATAGTATGGAATTCTGTCTAAAATCAATTGGCAATGAAAAGAATAGCATCTATCTATTTTATAAGGAGCGTAAGTATTCCCTTTATTTTTTCAATGTAATATTTTCAACATATTCTATCATACTAAATTTAATATACTCTTAATAACGATACAACCTATCATACTTCACTTATTTACCTTTCTCATCTATTATATCTCATCAATATGTTTGAATGACTTTCGCACACAAGAATTTCAAACTTCTTTTTATTTGTGTATAAAAATATATGAGAAGGAAAGTGTAGTGCATGTGCATCATCTTTCATTATTTGTTATATGATAAAGTTATTAGGTAATAATTTTCAAATAAACGTGCTCCAATGGGCCAACCCTTCTTCCTCACATTTTCTCTCTAACTTTTCTTCCAAGTTCTATCTTGGCAGCACACCAAAGTGCTTCAAAAAAGTCTTTATCAACTTTTTTCTACATAAATATAATAATAATATAATTTCATTCTCTTTCTCTTTCTCTTTCTCTCTCTCTTTCTCTTTTCCACTGGAACAGAAAAAAAATAATAAATTTTGTCTTTCTTTTTCAAATCTCAGCACCTATTAACAAGGGATTGATTTCAATGTCAAAATATTTGAACTTTTTTATTTTCATGTTTTCTCACACACACAACATATAACAATGCTACTACTTGAGTAAAAGGACAAATTTTGTTTTGGTATATTTTGAAAATGACTTTGTGGACTTGTGGTTGTTTAGGACGAAAAAGTACCCAACCCATTAAAATATTGTATGAGGTCCACCATGGGATTAGTTGTTTCTTATTATATAAAAAGGCTTAAATATGGCTTTACTGAATACATAGTACATATTCAAATTACTATAAAAAGTATTATCGAAATATTAACTAAAATGAACATTTGCTAACCTATTGATTACGTAAGTTACTAGGCAACCGTTAGTGGATATATATGAGTTGTCCATTTTTCTCTGGGTTATAATTATTCAAAATCTAATTTCAATTCGTTTAGTAATTAATTGGTTCTTTGTCTCTTAATTAAGTTGTTTGGGTTCTCTCTCCATTTCTTTATTACTTTTTTTCTGTCTCTTTTTAAGTAAAATTTGAATTTTTTTTTAACTAAATTTTAAACAAAACAAGAAAAACATGCTTTTAAAAATCTAAACTTTTCTTACTTCTCAAAATTTGACTTAGATTTTTCTTAGTTTTTTAAATTTCGCTTAGATTTAAAAATAGTCCCTTCAAAAGCAGACAGTGAACCAAAGGAAATTAGATATGAAAGTGGTGTTTACTAGACCAATTTTTAAAAACAAAGAACTAGTTGGTTATGGAATGAAACCTAAGTAAAGTACTAATTCACATTTTGTTTTTAATTGAATAATATATATAGGATAAGAATTTGAACCTCTAATCTTTTGATTATTTGATATGTTTGTACAACCTAAGACAATCATATTTTAAAAATATGAAAAACATTGTGATGCTACATATAAGCGCGACATTGCTATAACACAATGCAACGTTGAGCTGTGCACAAGAGGTTTGAGCGACGTCTTGAAAAGGGTAGGTGCCAACTTTTTTAATTTGAAAAAAATAATTTCTTTTTTTTTTTTTTTTTTTTTTTTTTGGTAAGAACTTCGACTTCAAGTGACCAATTTTCTATAAATTATGGGACTTAGTTGTTTAAGGCAGAAATTTAAAGAGTGAGAATTAAAGCTCTAAAAGCAATAATTAGCCCTAAAAATTTAAAAAGTGTAAAAACATTTGGAGATCATTTGTGTGAGATCCAAGTCTAGAATAGAAGGATTTTGCTTTTGAAAAGAAGAAGCGTTTTGATTAGAAGTAGCTTCACTGTAGGAAATTCATTATTCAACGACAAAGTTTTAGTGATACAAGCAATTTTTGTCAATAAAAGATCATTTATGGCAACGCAAAAAAAAAAGTATCACAAAATATTATTATACAATACATTTTTAATCTATGTTAATAAAAGAATTAGTAACACAGCAATAATGTCACTAAAAATCAAATTGTTTTAGCAACAAGCAAGAATATTGCTAAAACTTTACCAAAATTTCCCCACTTCTTTTAATTTCCCTCCAACTTTTCATTTAATAATTTATTAAATATATTTCTGATTTATTATTTGTCCCTTTCTCTCTACCATCTCCACAATAAAAATTCCAAAACCCTCAACCTCAATTCTCTCCATCTCCACCGATCGGCCACAAAACACATTGATGTCTTCTCATCGACGGCGACCCACAGACGTTTCAACCGACCACACAGAAGGTGATGTTTCGGTCGGGCAAGTACAAAACCTCACGCGTTTCAATCGGCCACATAGAAGCTGACACCGATCCCGGCTAATGGCAACACACAAAAACTCATGTTTCGAATTTCTGGTTCCACTCCGACGAGGCTAGCGAACAGTGTCCATTGCACCCAAACTCAAACTCAATCAACCCAATCTCCAATTGCACTTTTGGGTAATTAAAGTCATAATTCTTTAAAGGTATCAGTCTTACCCATATTGATTATTTTCAATTAACTCTTTTAATTAGAATATTTTCAAATATGTTGTTAGAACAAAACATCGAAAACATGGTGGAATATCTTAAAAACTCAAAGCATCACATGGTGGAATATCTTAAAAACGTAAAAAAAAAAAAAAAAAGTACCAAAACCATGGTGGAATATCTTTAAAACTCAAAGCATCACATTCGGAAAGTAGCACTCTGTCCAAAACCTAGATTTAGAAAGATAAGAGGGCGAATAATAATCCACCATTATTCCCTACTTCTTCGAAAATCTTTTACGTTTCTAATAAAAACTGTGACTATCTAGTCTAACAAGGATAATCCTATGAGATGGGATCCAAATAATTTTTCATAATTTCTTGTTTAATCTTTTGCCAAATAATTAGTTGGTTATTAAACTTTGTTTAGAAGGGTCTATACAAGCTTTCTGGAAGGTGAAAATGAATGATCTAATTTGGCTAGTACTTCAAGGAAGTCTTGAAATGGTAGGTAGACCTCCAAAGAAGGGTCCTAAAATTAGTATAATTTGTTTAGGTTGGTAATCGATCATGAGACCATCCTTTACTTGTTTAAATGTTCAATAAGTCTTGATTTGTTTAAGCATCTTGTCACTCTTTTGCACAAGACAAACTTATGAAAGATCAAGCATTAAGAAATGGTTGCCATCAGGAATTCTACATGTTCTGTTACAATGCAAAAACTTCATGGTCCTTCTATTGTTCCTAATAATACTCTTCTTCATTAATTGTTATTCTGGTATTTTTCTAAAAATTGAATTGTAGGTGATATTCTGTGGCAATTGTAGGCAATTGTTATTGGATTTTTCATCCAACATTTCTGTTATATTTTGCAATTTACATATGGCTTTGATTCTAATACCTAGATTCTAACTTAGGTGCTTTAAGCGTTGTACTTATTATGGATCGAAGTTGGATAAATTTAAGAGATCAAGCTTCTAGTGAATATTCGATGTTGTTGCTAACTTTATCAAAATTGCAACTAATTATTTAGACAAAGAGGGAAGAACAATATGTCCTTATTCAAATTGTATGAACATCAATTTGAATAGATTAGATGTCATAGAATGTCATTTGTTTAAATATGGTATGTTCCCGACTTATAGGCGATGGATATTCCATGGAGATATTATTGGTCTTTCTCCATTTTTTAGATCTAATTCGAGGTTTCTAGGTGCAACTTTTCCAATTTAAGTTAATGTATATAAGAGAATGTAGATAAGAGAATGTAAATCTTAGAGAAAACATTAGAGTTAGAGATACTATGGATGATGAGATGCTAGAGATGATTCATGATCTACATGGGCCAATGTTTGAAGAAACGACAAGAGAATCAAACGAGCAAGATGAGTCAATAGAATAAGTGTTATGTTTCCTGAATTAGAAGAGTTATATCTGGGATGTCTAAAGTTCACTTCATTTAATTTTTTAGTGCAACTTATGCACATTAAGGTGCTTAACCATTGGAGCGACAAATCCTTTGATATGTTGCTTGAATTATTAAATGAAGCATTTTCGGATGGTGTAAAGCTACCTGCCTTCTACTATGAAGGTACGAAAAGACTAAATGACCTAAGGATGGGATATGAATCAATTCATGTGTGCAAGTTTGATTGTGCTTTATTTTGGAAAGATTATGCATCACTTGACAATTGTTCGCATTGTAGAGAGTCTAGATGTAGGCTGAATAATAGAAAGGGGAAACAAATTCCACATAAGGTGTTGAGATATTTTCCACTAAAGGCAAGGTTACAAAGATTATTTCTTTCAAAACATATCGCAGAGGATATGAGGTGGTACAAAGATAAGAGATATGAAAATGAAGGCATACTTTTGTTGGAATTTATGTCCTAAAACTCGTAGTTTGTAGTTAAAATTATATTCTATTCAATAAAAAGGTTACTGAGGACTTATTAGTGAAAATAGAATACAATAATCTTGAATCTAATAAACTAAGATCCCAAAGCTATCTAATGTAGACTTGAACTTTATGCAGAGTCATAAATGTGAAACAAGTTCGAGTTTATAGCCCAAATGGAAACATTATGGATGCGGCCTCCTCTGTAGTTAATACAAATAATTTGATCCTGAATCGTTCATGTAGAGACATGAGAGTAGGGACATCGTGTGTAAAGAGTTTACATAAGACTAAAACCATGAAATAGTCACTTTTCAGTTATAACACCGTTGACTTTATAAACTGACTATTTCGATTATGACAACCTAGGTAACTTAATCTTAATCTTGAGCTAACTATGAACTTCTACTCAAACGATATTACCCTTAGGTCTGCATACGTGAGGGCAACTCAATGACGCTGACTCAATAAGCCTCCCATTTTAGGGGTAAGATCGGTAGATGACTAGGGATATAGGGTGCAAGATAGAATCTACTCTTACTCGTTTTAAGGTTAGTAGATAGGTTGTTCCATTAAGGACTTAATCCAAGTCTTGAACAAGGGATCGTGTCCTCTCATCGGCCCGAGAGAGATTCGATTTATAGGTTAGACCTTAAATAAAATGTTCAATAGTGGATCAATGGAACTTAAGAAACAAGATGTAGTCTCGGGGGTAAAATGGTATTTTCACCCAACCAAGGTTATGAACAACTTGTGAAGAATTAACTTACTGGTCATGGTTATATCAAATGTACACAAATATATCTATAGTGAGGGGAGTGCAACTACGAGACTTTAGTGGAATGACTCGTTAGTTAATGAATGTTGATTAGCTCGATCTAAAAGGATTTAGCTAGTTATCGAATTGTTGGAGTCCATGATCTATAGGTCCCTTAGGTTCCGCTGCTAGCTCATATCGAATTAACTTAGAATAATATCTTGGAATAATTCGAATTGTTCGAATTAAGTAGAGAGAGAGAAACCGATCGACGAATATATATGATATAGTCATTGATTATAGAGCTTTATGATTAAATATGATTTAAATACTAAAAATATGAATACGGATTCATAATTGGAAGCTTGGAAATGTTCAGACTTGTGAAAAGTCAAAATGTTGACTTTTGACTTTGAAAAGTCAAACTTTGACCAGCTTTATATTCAAAAGTGATTTGAATTTTAGAAAAATGAATGCAGATTCATGCTCGAGATTTCAAAATTAGTCAAGACGAACAAAATAGTAAAAGATCAAAATGTTGACTTTTGTCTTGAGAAAGTCCAAGTTTGACTTTCATTTAATTGGTCAAATGACCATATTACCCTTAGACTAGAGTTAGTGGGAAAATCCAACATTTTGTTGGATAATCCTACTAACACTTAGTGGGACAAATGTTTACATAAGATGTAAATATATAGCCCACTAAGATTAAGTGGAGAATGAGGTGTTGTTATTTTGTAAACTTTTTTCATGCATTTTGCATGTAAATCTTTTATAAAAATAAGTTTGGAAATTTGATTTAAAAACTTTTAATATTTTTGGTGAAAAATTATTCAAATTACTTAACCAAATAGTTGGTTCCTTCCTCCTAATTTCATCTTCCTCTCTCATTATTTGTTTCATATGGGTCTCACAATCCGGTTCTAAGTCTAGAGAATAACGGGTCAACATTAGTGGTGGTCTCAGGTTTGTGATTATGAGGAGATTTCAAGGATTGGAAGCTTCAAAGGTATGTATTTTCTCTAAACCCTAATTAGTGTAATTAAGGTAGTTATTAATCATGTTAACTTTCAAATTAGTTTAAATGCATCTAAAGTAATTTTTTGATCCATTCTTCTACTGCGTATGTCTCGTTTTTTTCATCAACTTCAACATGTTGTTGATGCTGAGGGTTGGAAACATTTTGATGAGCAGTATCCTTATTTTTCTTCAGACGCTCGAAATGTCAGATTACCACTTTTTTCTAATGGGTTTAATCTATATGGAAACATGAGCACATCATATAGCATGTAGCCAGTTATACTCATTCCATACAACTTGCCTCCTTGGAAGTGTATGAAAGTACCATTCAGTTTTCTATCTTTACTCATTCTTGGTCTAAGGTCTCTTGGTAAAGAAATTGATGTTTACTTATAATCATTGATAGATGAGTTAAATGAATTGTGGGTGGATGGTATTCAAACACACGATACTTTTAGTGCTTCTTTCTTCCAACTCTATGTTGCATTGTTGTTGACAATAAATGATTTTCTAGCTTATGGTCATTTATCTGGTTGGAGGACAGAAGGTTATAAAGCATGCCCAGTTTGCAATGTTGATACAAGCTCAATGGGACTAAAGAGCAAAAACTTTTATATAGGACATCATCGATATCTACCTTTAACACAAATTAATCTTTAGCACAAAATTAGTTATAAAGCATGCTCGGTTTATAATGGTCATAAATCAACCTTGAGCAACAACATTATTTGCCACTAAAACATCACCTTTAGTTGCGAGTGCACTACATCACTATAAAATATAAATAGTGACAAAACATGTGTTACTAAAAGTAAGTATTTAGTAATGCACAATTTTCATTAAAAGTACACCTTTTGCAGCGCACAATTATTGAATCGTTGAAACTTTTAGTTATGCGGATACTGCGACAGTCCTAGCAACGAATGGAATTGCGTCGCTAATACTTTTAGCGGCGTTTTTTTCGTTTTAGTAACATTTTTTGTACACCTTTAGAAACTCAATTTCTTGTAGTGTAGGTGTTTTGAAGGCCAGTATGTGTTAAGACTAAGCGATGCGAAAAAGAAGTAAGCGTCCAAAATCTGTAAACACGAGGAAGTAAGCTTTTTTGTTGTTGTGACGTGAGAAGAAGGCAGACAAAGAGAGCTAGGAATTGCAAAGAAATTTTTTAATTTTGATTAGTCAACTGATGACTTGTCGAGATAAAGCTTAAAGCATGGTTAGAACGAATATTAAGTTCACACGTGTAAAACGCTAAGTAGAAGCTGGCAAGCTAAGAGAAGCTTAAGTACTGTGACTAATCTAATTTAGGATTTGTATAAGTAGGACTTAATGTTTGTTTCTTGAGCATAAGTTCAGTACCAGCATTAAACTGTCAAACCTTTTAATCAACTGTTGAGCATAAGCGAAGTACGACTTCAAATCTTCATGTTTCACATCATACTAAAGCAATAGTTGACTAATAATCAACTTTGAATCACCATAAATATCTATGAATGATACTATGATCACCAATGTCATTTGAAGGCCAATTATCAAATCTGATATTCAACCACATTGTTTGAGTATTGTTCACCGAGCGCAAAGCTATAAGGTAACATATGTTTCTT
The DNA here is from genome assembly GCF_025177605.1 of Cucumis melo. Lineage (NCBI taxonomy): Eukaryota > Viridiplantae > Streptophyta > Magnoliopsida > Cucurbitales > Cucurbitaceae > Cucumis > Cucumis melo. Next base: position 18,433,170 of record NC_066866.1, on the reverse strand, counting down.
AGGGAAAATGAGGACGATGTCTGGCTTTGTACCACTTCTTCACACTAACCATAAAAGTACATAGTCCATGGTTCCATAATTTCCGTGAAGAAAACTTTATCGTCTGGCAAGTCTTCACATAACTTCCAATCTAATGGAATTTGATGGTCTGCTAAAAAATCTACCAACGTTTGTCCTTTTATCGCCCTCTGTGGAATATAGATAATGTTATATTGAGCAAAACCAACCATTTGGTCAAGCGTCAAGAGATGATTGGACTAGATAGAACATACTTTATAGGGTTCACCTTCGCCACTAAATGAACCGTGAAAGCCTACATATATAATGCCTCAACTTATCGATCACAAGAAAAAGTGCAAGGCACATTTTCTCGATAGGAGAATAGTTGACTTCGGTCTCAACTAAGGTTTTGCTTAGATAGTAGAGAGTATGTTCCCTTCCATTCTTCTCTTGTTATGCCAACAACGCACCTAGTTGCCTTTCATGTACAGCAATGTACAGTATAAACTACTTATCAAGTACTGGAGCTCCTAGTATTAGGGGACTAATGTCACGTCCCATGAAATGACACCGAAATATCCCAAGAGTTGCGCCGCTATGTGCCCACGGCTCTTTAAGGATAGACATGGAGGAGCCCCAACATGGCCCTAAGACAGCCCACGGGTGGCCACACCACACGCTCATGACATAGGCGTGTGCCTCTCGAGGACAGCCATAACATGTGTGCCACGAAGAGCGCAGAAGTACCACTCCATAACACGTCCGAATGCCCATTGGTACGGCCATCGGCCCCAAGCATCAACGCCCAACACAGAACATGCGCACATGCACATGCGCATGGCCAGGCGGTAAGCCCAGCATGCACACGGACAGGCATGCACACCCACGAGACGCTGCACATGCTCACCCAGGCAAGGCGCGCGCGGCATCATGCGCGCGTGCCCTAAACAGGCCGCAAGCGCACAACGCGGACACCCCTAACTCCCGACGCGTGGCCCAAACACACGCCCCACGGCCACGTTGCCCGCGCGACATCCCGCGTGTGCCTATGTCCGTCCAAGGCCAAGAAGTGCCCAGATGCTTCTAGAACTTTCTATGACGGTCGGGATGACTCGAGAAGACTCCAGAAGACCCGTGAACACCCGCGATAGGGCTAGAATGCAAGCAAACAGCCTGGATGGCCTATGTCGATGCGCGCCCAGCCAATGTGCCTCCAGACACGTCCAGAAGCTTCTATGTGGGTGTAGAGACATACGATGATGGTCAGGAGTGTCATGGTAGGTCCAGAATGTTCTAGAGTCAAATGTAAAGGGCCAAACCACCTTGGATCTTCTAGATAGTTCCTCAACCGACCTTCTAAGCCCTTAGGTCGGTTGTGGAGGTTATAAATAGGAGTTAGGGGGCTCATTTGTATTCAATCCTAAGATCCTTAGTAATCTTGGAGCATCCTTAGGACATCCTAGGAGAACCTTGGTGTTTGGCATGTCCTAGCCAACCAAGGCAACCTTGCCTCATCCTTTGCAAATGGCAATACCCTGGCAAAGGATAAACCATTGTAACCTATTGTATTCGAGCATTCTTGGAATAAAGAGAATAATTCCAAGGAAATGCTAAGCTTAGCTCTCTCTCCCACCAAAACTCTCTTGCCTATCAAACATCAAGCATAACAAACAACTTCCGCTACAGTTTCATCGTTAGTGCTTGGTGCAACAACGTCCTAAATGGCTTACTTGGCTAATGTGGGCGTAATTTCTAGCCAAGTGCCGCACGTTGGGTTAGCTTTAGAACTAACCCCGTGACACTAAGCAAGTATTTCTTTATGTTATCAAAGGCATTTTGGCAAGTCTCATCCCACACAAAATTTTCTCCTTTCCTCATCAACTTTTAAAAAGGTTGACATCGATCAGCCAAGTTGAAAATAAACCTTCGAATGTAAGCCAGTCATCCCTTGAGACTTCTTACGACATGCAAACTCTTTGGCCTTGGCATTTTCTGAATGCATCAATCTTAGACTGGTCTATCTTGATTCCTCAGTGCCACATGAGATTTTTGGAGAAACGTGTTTCGTGGAGTTGAAGTTATGTTGATGTTGTATTTATATTGATTTGATGTGATATAGTTCGATCTCTAATACTTGATCTTCTGATTTTCTTTCGATTGAATGTGTATGCTTGATGTATGGAAGTGGAGCACTTGATGTTCTTGAACATGGAGTCTTGGAAGAAAGCTTGTAGCTTCAAAGAAACTTCAGTCTTCGAAGGTAGTCATCTTCAAGAGTTAGGAAGTCTTTTGGTTATTGGGAGAATTCTCTCTAGACCTTATGGAGAAGATTTTTGTCCCCACAAAATGAAGTGGTAATCTATTTATAGAACTCTCTGGTGGCAAAATGAAGTGGTAATCTATTTATAGAACTCTCTGGTGGATTTTATGGGCTTGGGCCTAGTTGGTCTATGGATCAGACCCATTGGCTCAACCAAATGGATTTGGGTCATATTTAGCATTAAGGCTAAATTAAGCTTACTTTTAGCTCTATTGAACTTTAGTCCAAATAAATAATACTTAATTGGACATAAATAATTAACTTGATCCAAAGGTCAAGATGAAAGCACATGGCATAATCAAAATTACCAATTTATTTTTCAATTTCAATTTGGCACACATTTCAACTTTTAATTAGTCTCACATTCAATTATTTGTTCTTTTTCGTAATTAATTTTGTACATGATGTGACAATTTGAGATTGGTCCAGAAGTTCTTATTCAATATAGGTATTTCTTAATTCCCAGTTAATTTGATCTTTGCTCTATGTGAAATGTTTCCGCTAGGGATGTAAGAATAACCCGAACAACCCGATAACCCAGACTACCCAACCTATATTATATGGCTTGGGTTGGGTCTCGGATTGAAAATTTTGGGTCAACCCAACCCAACCCGTTTACACCCTAGCTTCCGCTACATTGGGGCTCTCATATTTTCAAATATAACCTTCATGAAGCTTTCCTAGTCGAAGATTTTTTTTTTTTTTTTTTGCAACATTTTATTGCTTTGTTGGAGGCCAAAGAAATCTTCCCTCTTGTTGGAAATGAATCTATCTATTTAAAGATTATATTCATTTTTATTCTCTCGTTGTCATCTCTTATTAAATTGAAGTCAATTTGATCATTAGATGATTGAAAAAATTATCATCATAGTAAAAAAGTTGATTCGAGAAATACAATGCCACATGCAAGTGTCATTGTAGTTGAAACGCCCACTTCTTTATTCGAATTTGTGCCTTAAAACCTCGTAGTTGATTGGTTATTTAATAATTTTTTAACTTAAGTAATTTAGATGCAATATTAAATTATTCATTACAATAAAAATCCAATATTATTCAATGTAAACTTTTTAGTAGTATGTGGTTGACATACCGGTGGTTCATGTTCAAAAATAAGGTTAGGTGTCTTATCGTGCTAGCACTATGTATACAACCCACATTTTAATTGTTACAAATGTTTTAATCCAAATTCTTCATATGGATGTCTGTGAATAAGAGTATCTTAAACAAAGAGTTTGTATATGACTAGACCATGAAATATTTAATATCTTTATAAATTCATTAATTGAAGAGATTAATATTTCATCGAATGATATTATATGCCACTTGATTTGAATCCTAAATGAGATATGAACTTCTACCTATAAGAGCTTTTCGTTTCATTTGTCTAGGTAAGAGTGATCGAAGTAACATCTTAAATAAGCCTATTATTCTGGGACTTGACTAAATAGAAAGTTGGGAATGTAATTGCACAAGATGGAATGCTCTCTTTCCTACTTAGGATAAGTAGATGAGTAGTTGTCTAAAGTGCTCATTTTGGGACTTGAACAATGGGGCCCAAACCTCTCATTGGCCTTAAAAGAACTTGATTTATAATTGGATCCCAAATATGTTGTTCATTAAAGAATAAATGGTACTTAAGATGAAATATTCAATTATAGAAATAATATACATTTGACCTAGTTGTAATAACGAATCATTCATGAAGGACTAACTTGTTTGTAATGATTATATTCCTGGACACAACTTGTTCTACAATGCTAAGAGTGCAAATGTAAGTCTACATTGGAGTGACATAAAGTTAATGAATAAAAATTGATTAGTAAAAGAGTTTAATTAATTAACATTGCATCATTATTGGAACTTATGATCTTTAGGTCCATAAGATCCCTTTGCAAATTCATTTGCATTCATATTACAAACAATTAGGACCTTGTTGAAAGAAAATTTGAGACTTGGAATTATTATTTAATATATTTCATATATATTCATTTGCATTCAAATAGTTTTTATAAATTTTTATTAAACAAACACGCTCATGTATTTGATTACACTTTCTCGAAAGAGTTTTTTTGCATGATTTGTTATACACTCAAGAAGTTTATGTTTATGTTTATGTTTATGTTGGACAGTAAAAGAAGACTATCAAATACTATGAATTATTCATTAGAGGGATTGTCAAAAGTTAATCATATACGTGATTGTTGGAGATGATTATTGGAGTTGGTTAACGTAGTAGTTGACGGATAGTAGTTGGAGGTAGTGATGTCGAAATTGGTTATTCTATGGAATGGTGGTCTCCATTGGAGTTAGTTGTCGGAATTGTTCATTGGCGAGTAGATTCAAGAAAGAGATAAGAAAGTTGGTTATTTTAATCTCTAAGTTGCAAAGAGTGCTACTATAGAAAAACGAGGGGTTAAAATAACTCTTACTCTATTTTCTTAGATCGTGCTCCAAATGTTGCATAGACTATTAGAATCTACTCATACCCTTCTAAATGGGTGTTCTAAATATCTTTGGGAGTTGCTTTTTTAGATTAATGAATCAATGGTGTAATCGAGTAGAGGGTTGACCCAAAAAAAACCAAATGTTTAAAGAAAATTATAGGTTGGATGCTAATGGGTTTAAATGGTCGACAAATGTCTTCGCATGTGTCCTATATTATCAAAAAATAATAATAACAATCTAGAAAAATATTAATAAGATTTTCTATTTTTTATTTTACACGTGTCAAAAGACTATCAAATTAGTCAGAGAGACTTTCTATTTATACTCTTCTTTGTCTCAATAATTTCATAGTTAGAATTATCTCTAATCAAACATGCAACAAGAATACATTGAATCTAGATTTAATGTTTTGTTTATAAGGTCACCTATCACTCATCGATAAAATATTTGTCTTATATACAAATTGCTTCAGAAAAAATATCTTATCGGTCTTTTAACAATATTCTTTAACTTTTCTTCAAATGTTGATCACACGTGATTTTGCTGACAAAACATGTACACTTTACACAAATTAAATGTCAAGGTTTAAAAGTTCATTCTTTTCTTGTCTAAATCTATTGTAATCATATTCTATTCAATAAAGTCATTATTGAGAAATTGAATACTATAATCTTAAATCCAATAAACTAAGATCTCAAGGCTATTTTTGAGTAAACTTGAACTTTATGTAGAGACATAAACATGGATTAAGTTCGAGTAAGTAGCCTAAATAGCCTATAGTATATGAATAAAGGTTGGGCGCCTTATTCTAAGATACTATGGATGTGGCCCACTTTGTAGTTAATACAAACGATGTAATCCTGAATCATTCATGTAGAGACATGAAAGTGGAGGCATTCTATGTAAAAGGTTTACATAAGACAAAACCATGAAATAGTCACTTTTACGTTATAACGTTGTTTACTGTTTAAAACTGACTATCTTGATTATTGATGACCTAGGTAACTTAATCTTAATCCTAAGCTAACTGTGAACCCCTGTTCACACGAGATTATCCTTAGATCTGCATAGGTGAGGGAAACTCATTAGCGTTGGCCCAATAAGCCTCCTATTTCAGGGGTAAGATCGGGTGGGTAGTTAGAACATAGAGTGCAAGACAGAATTCACTCCTACTCGCTTTAGGGTTAGTAGATAAGTTGTTCCCCTAAGGACTGAATCGAAGTCTTGAACAAATGGGTCTCACTCTCTCATTGGCCCAAGAGGGATTCGGTTTATAGGTTAAACCTTAAAACCAATTGTTTAATAGTGGATCAGTGGGACTTAAGGAGAAAGATGTAGTCTTGGGGGTAAAACGATACTTTTCGACCAAGCTAAACTTACAAACAACCTGTGAAGGATAACTTACTAATCATGGTTATATCAAATGGACACAAATATATCTATAGTGAGAAGAGTGCAACTACGGAACTTTAGTGGAATGACCTGTTAGTTAACGAATGTTGATTATTTCGGTATCAAAGAGTTTAGCCAATTAATCTCGGATCGTTGAAGCCCATGATCTATAGGTCCATTAGGTTTCTTCGCTAGCTCATATGGAATAAACTTAGAACGGTATGATGGAATGAGTCGAATAGTTTGAAATAGGAGAGGAGAGAAAAATCGATAAGTATATGTGATATGGCCATCAGTTTTTAGATTACTAATAGAGCTTTATGCTTAAATGGGATTTAAATATTAAAGAGATGAATGTGGATTCATACTCGGAAGCTAAAAAAAGATGGAAATAGTCAAAGTTGTAAAAAGTCAAAATGTTAACTTTTGACTTTGAAAAGTCAAACTTTGACTAGCAATATATTTAAATGTGATTTGAATCTTGAGAAAATAAATGCGGATTCATGCTCAGAAGGTCAAAATTAGTCAAGACGAATATAATTGTAAAAAGTCAAAATGTTGACTTTTTGGTTTGAAAAGTCAAAGTTTGACTTTGACCAAATGACAATTTTACCCTTTGACCAAAGTTAGTAAGAAAATCCAATATTTTGTTGAAAAAACCCACTAACTATATTGGACTAGGTGTTAGCACACTATGAAGACATTAAGCCCATGAAGACATTAAGCCCACTAATGGTCAGTGAGTTATGTGTTGTTAGCCCATGTGTTTGCATGCACATACAACCTTGCATGTGAATTCTCTATAAATTGGGCTCTTGGGGCCTTAAGAAAATGGTTAGAAAATTTTTCTAAAACAAAATTGGGCTCTAAAATAAAAAATATATATAAAACCCAACCCTTTTTCCATATATTTTCCATCTTCTTTCTCTCTCCCGATTTCCCTCATCAAACGGGTCGCACAACCTGGTTCTGAGTCCGAAGGATAGTAGGTCAACCCTAGTGGTGATTCAAGTATCAATCAGAGCTTCGAACTTAAGTTTTTCTTAAAAAATCTATATTCAGTCTTATTTTGGTTTATGGTTTATTGTTAATTAATTGCAATTAGGGTAGAATTTCGGTCTTTCTTCTGTCCTCGTTTAATCTCTATCAAATTCAATATAATAACTCCTGACAAATAGAAAAGGTAATTTTAGCTATTTTCACACCACAATATCAACATTTTATCATCACTATGTATAAATTAGGACCTAAAAGACAACTAATAACTCTCTTTTAAAGAGTCATCGAAGAGCATTGTCTAAATTAGGACCTAAAAAACAACTAACCCTGTTTTAAAGAGCCATCGAAAAGCATTGTCTAACTATGCAACATTTTTTCTAGTGACCTACAACATTTTCTAGCTTTTGAGAAGTGAGAAATGATACTCATACAACAAGATTATGAGCACTTTGAACTTTGGTAGCGCAAACTCCTCGTAGCAATGAACACCCTAGTGATTTTTCCTATGTTATCTGCTCCAGAACAACTTCAAATCTACAAGTTTAAACTTATTTTAACATATATCAACAAGCATATGAGGTTCAATAAATAATTGTACAAAAAAAATTTATTTGTCATAGTAAATACACTAGTAAATTTTCCTCCATTTGACAAATTATGTTATCTGCTTCCGAACAACTTCAAATCTACAAGTTTAAACTTGTGTTAACATTGGTCAACAAGCATATGAGATTCAGTAGATTATCGCTCGATTTCAACTCTTTCCAATTCAAATAATTAAAAGTAATTCAGAGTATAGAAATGAACTCTTCACTTGCAGTAGAAGCATTGCCATCTTTATCTAACTCCCCAAATATCAGCATCAAGGCATGCTATCAAAGTACAATTTTCTCTTACCATCTAACAACAAGAAGTTCATTTCATTTGAAAAGAGAATCCTCACGCAAACATTATAACATGCAACAAAACCAACCAATTCAAATAACTCAAGTACTCTTCAAAACAAACCTCAACCCCAACAAAGTGTTCCAAAAACCATTACGACCATCCAACAAGAAATCAAGAATAAGCAAGTAGCAACTCAAATGCTAAATTTCATGACTAAACAACAGGAAAACAAACCAACATCGAGTTTGAAAATAAGCTTGACTACTATGAATATAATTCGACAAACAAAAATAAATCGACTAGATAATGGAAAGCAAGCACAAAACAATAACGACTAGTTAAGGTATCTTTCATCATGTTTCCCACTTTGCATAACCAAACTCAATGCAGACTTTAATTAAAATCAAAGGTAATAGGGCAGTACATAACACATACTAGTAAGTGGCTCACACCTGAGGAGAGGCACAAGCAGCATGCAAGGTAAAATCCAGAAAAAGGTGTCATATATGTCGAATTAGTTTATCTCCAATCCTCTTGTTCATAGGATTTTTTTTTTTTTTCTTTTTTAATAATATCTAAATCATCTTGTTACAAAACTTTGTTGAACAACTCAAAAAAGCCGATGATCATTAGTTAAAAAGAAAAAGAAAAAATACCATTTGCAACTATGTCCACCAAATTCCCTTGCTTAGGTTGAGCAAATCTCTCCCCCATAAAAAGTCTCCATTGAAGATAAGATGGATTGGAAGCAGGCCTAACTTCCCAAATGCAACCTTCTTCAACATATCCTCACAACTTCCTTTTGAGGTCTTCCATTCAAATAACTTTATTCGTAACACTACTAATTTTGTTTGTGCCTCTCAAATGAAAGCCTTTTGATGAAACCATTTCAAACTCTCCGGATTTTGTTCATCAAAATCATCTTTGTTTAATAAACAAAAAAAAACAAAAACCATTTCAAACTCTCCGGATTCGTAACACTACAGTTTGGTCCTTAAAGTTTGTCTTTGATTGCATTTGAGTTTCCAAATTATCTAAAGTGACATTTTAGCCCCTAAAATTAATTTAGAATAATCTCATTTTATGTATCTACCATTAACATGTTTGGTCTTTCTATTAACTTTCCACCACCCATTGCAAAAATAATTATAATAATAATAATAAGAGTCAATGGCAAAATTGACAAAAACATTTGAAAAATTAAACTCATGGTCCAAATATTTGTTTCTTTCTCTTTTGCAAAAATAGAAAAACTAAGCACTCGTTTCAATTTAAAAGAGGAATTAAAACTGAAAACTCTAAAATACCCTAGTTGATTTACGGAATTGTGCATGAAATTTGATTGTCATGTGATTACTATCGGATTGTCATCTAATTTTAGTTAGTCTCTTGAGATAGCTAATTGATTAACTTTTGATTATCATTTTTTGTCACATAACTTTTGATATTGTTTGACTGCCTTCTGTTTGTCAGTTAATTAGCTACTCATCTTTGACATGTCTAATTGCTAATTGATATTGATTGTTATATAATTGATATCCTATTATTATTTATTATCTTAGAATTGTTTGATTGTTGTTTGATTGTCAAATTGCTAATGCGTACGAGTTTACGATCACTACATGCACAATGAAGCCTTTGAAACCGAGACCAACTCATCCAAAAAGCACAACCCTTGAACACGAGGTCCACTCATCTAAAATCAACCCAGCCCGCCAAAGATCCACGTGGCATTAAACCGATCATTGATCGCTGTTGATCGAAACTCCAACATAAAGTACTTAACATCTAATAAAATTCACATGACAATCATATAAAAATCAGATAGTAATCGCATGACAATTAGACAAATAATTGGGTGTCAGCGAGTGAAATTTCTCAATAAGACTAAAAACAACATTTAAAAATATGATGCTAATATTAGAGTATACCAAAAAAAACTTAAGGTTACATTGATACATAAGTATATAATGCCAAAAAATGATAATCAAATAGAAATCAAGTATCAATTAAGATAACAATCACATGAAATAGTAATCAGATGACAATCACCAATAAAAAAAAATTCATGCATTAAAAGCATATGGATAAACAAATTCGATAAACAAATACTTTTTAGGTAGTCATAACCAATAAATGAAAAAAAAAAAGAAAACAAAAAAGTTCACTTTCACACAGAGACTTTTCTCACATAATAATTAACTTATTACCTTATATTGTTTTTCACATAGTTGGTGCCATCTACTATAATATAATGATACATTTAGTTGGTAGGGCAATTGTGCAGTAGTAATTTTGGAGAACACCGCAAACTCCAAAACCTTAAAAGAGCACTATGCACATCCAAATGCACAAATAGTTTTAAAATGTGTATTTTTTTTAGGGATAGAGATGTGTTGATTAAGTAAAAAACCAACCAACACAAAATTAAATATATGAGACATATTACACATCCAAAATGCACAAACAGAAACCATCATTACACAAAAAGAAAAAATGCTTAAATGGAAAAACTTAACCCAGTTGTATTCTGAAAATATACTCATAATTTCTCCGATTAGAAAAATGAAAAATGAGAGGTATTTTCTCAAACACCTTCCGTGTACAATCAAACTTATTGTTACTAAAAAAAGAACGTTTCTTCTTCTTGAACGCATTCTAGCTGTCTCCCTCTCTTCAACCAGTTGTCATCGTCCGCTTTGGGTCTCGTCTACCTACCATCACGTCTCCTAGTCGCCATCAAAGGTTTCACAACCCACCCCAGAGCACCTCCTCACTAAGTCCGAGATGTGGCGTAAAATTGACCATCGTTCTTCTTCTAACAATGGCATGTCAACCCTGCTTAACTAGTAGCTCTTAACTATCTCTTTTCAATTAAACTTAGACATATAATGTAACGCCCCAAAGTTTCGAGGTATGTTCTCAACATACCTACTTTATGTTACTGAGAATTTAAAATTTGTTAGGTGTCGTGTTATTTAAGTTTAAAGAGGAAAAGAAAAGAAAAAGGAGAATATAAGTTTTATAATCATCATCATCATCATTATTATTCCTGTTCCATCGGTCGTCCCGTCACGACTTCGTTCGCCCGCACCCAAGCCATCTCCTCTCCTCGACCAAGCCGCACTTGACTCTTCCTTGCTCGTCGTTGCACAACTCACTTAGTGTTTTGTTGTCTTCGCCTCGTTTTAAGTTTAGTGGTAAGGTCGAAAGTATGAAATTCGTAGCTGTTTCCATAGCATCGTTAAGCATAAATGTTGAAATAAAATGTTGTAGTTAATTAGTTTGAGTGCAGTTTGATTCTTGAAGGTGTTGGAGTCGAGTTCTTGGAATATACCACAGGTTTGGTTGGAGTTCGATTCTCCGTTTACTTGGGTAAGTGGTAGAATTTGAAATTGGTGCTTTAGTTGGGTAACTTTCCTTGTTTTAGTGTTTGAAATCCTTATGTTTATGGTTAGGTCGATTTTTTGGACTTCAACTTGATTAAGGAACATAGCTAAATATAAGGTAAGGGATTTCTACTACTAGACTCAATTTTAGATTTACATGTATTAACTGAAATGATAGTTATAATATAATGACTCGATTGTTTGTATAGATAAAAAGTATTGCTAAGTTATGCTTTCGACTGAGCATAGGCATCATGACTGCTAAGTGTAGTTTAGTCATTATATATATTGATGGTTCGTGCTGTTGATTGAGTTTAAGTGAGTTAACTGTTATGTGTAGTTGGATGTTGATGACCTGTGTGTTGTTGGCTAAGTTTAGATGATTTGATTGTCAGGTGTAGTTACATAGTAATGGTTAGTGCATTTGACTGGATTTGGATAGTGTGATTGTAATGTGTGGCCTGGATATAAGTATATTGACGAATGTTACTATTGACTTAACTTAGATTGTTGACTGAACTTAGACTGTTGACTCGTTATGCGTAGAAACTGAATTGTTAGTTTGATTCATGTTTTGATGTAACTGTCATGGACTGTTTAGGATGAACAGGGGGTAACTGTTAGCTTTATCTATGGGATGGTATACCTTGCAAGCACGGTGTTCTACAGGATCACCATATGTTATGTATCATTCGGGATCACTAGACTAAGATATACATCTGACGGGATCATTAGATTGATATGTGCATCTGACGGGAATACTAGACTGATATGTGCATCCTATAGGATCACTAGATTGATGTGTGTATTTTACGGGATCACTAGACCATTATCTGCAGGGTACCCCTAATAAGTAGCTAACGGTTATTACCCTAACGGGACCAGTAGTGGGTCTCTTACTGGATATATCTTATACTCACCCTTTTATGTTTAACTTTTTAGGCAAAGTTAATGCGAGAGGTAGACCAGCAAGGGACAATAAAGATTCATGAATGTCATATGGGAATGCTTATTTTTAATGCTTTCGCTTAATGTCTTTGTTATTTCTGTTTTGAGGATTTTGAATTGAGTTATGATTAGGACATCTATTTATTTTGTTTTGTTTTAATGGTTTCATAGACGATGTCCTAAATTCTTGAAATTGTTTGACATAGGGCCCGAAGACAGTTTCTTTATTTCTGATGTTTAATGATTTTAAACAAGTTTTATGAAATCATTTGGATGAAGTGTCTTTAGTACTAAAGTAATGACCTCAGCTTAGTCTGAAAAGTTGGGTCATTACATATAATGCGGAAAGAAATGTCTAAATTACTTGAAATTAATGAATTAAAATCTTTGCAAAACATCTTCAGGTTTACCCAACCAATGGACAACTTGTTCAACAAATCCAACCAAACAACACTATTACAAAACTCAACAAATTCAAAACTCTTATACTTGCTGTTACAGACAACGGCAGCTAAGTCCTTTACTTGCTTAATTACAATTTATCATGCTTGCATGGAATGAGTCGTACAAAGATCTAGTCAAACTTCTAGCATAGTGGGTGGATACTTTAATAGGTGTTAGAACCATAATCTCTACCTGTAAAGGATTATTGAAAGGATGAGGTATAAAGCCCTGTGAGTAACAACTTTTAAAACAAAGCATGATAATGAAAACTTTAAGTAAAATAATATACATAAACTTAGCAAAGCAATTTTCTCTTCTTAGCTTTTAACTTTCTCTTTTCTTTCTTTCTTGTTATACCTTGAACTCTTCGTATCTACGAATAAAATTTTAGGTGTGGAAGCCCTGTCCCTCGATAGAATACTTGCAAGACAAAATTTTAGGTGTCAATAGCACCTTATCTTGCTATAGCTATCATGAGACGGAAAATCTAGGCGTCCGTAGAGGCCCTCATCTCTTACCTAGTTTATGTGATGGAAACTCTAGGCATCTATCGGATACCCTCATCACACGACTTTTGTGCACAAGACAATCTCCCACGTAGGGTTGCTATCAGATCAAGACATCTCGGTATAGACTTAAACATATTCAAAAATCTCATGCTAAAACTTTAACTTACTTAAGTTAGCATGCTTATCAAAAACTCTTGCATTAAGCAAGTCTCAAATCTAGCTTTGCTTTAAAATATCTCTTTGCTCAAATATTTGTAGAAACTTAGCATTCAAACATATTCTCATAAATCTCATGTTTTAAGAAACATTTTTCAAATTGAATGTTTTAGAACTTTAACTAAATCATGCTTTCTCATAACTCATTTCTAACTTGAAACTCATGTTTTGTAAATACTTTCATAAATTTAACATATTCAAATGCTTAAACTCAACGCATGCTTTAAAACATAAATTTGAGATTCATTTTAGTCACTCACAACTTGTGGCTAGGTTTTTTGTTTATAGATTTGCCCTTATTTCCTCTTACCCTAAAAATAACAAGAAATCTCAAGTAAATGTTAGGTTCCAACTAAAGGAAACTTCTTTAAATTCTTACCTTTATACTTTCCCTCTCAAGAGAACTATTTTCTTACTAACCTTGACTCCTTTGAACTCTTTAGGTGGTCTTAGCTTGCTCAAGATCGGTTCTTCAATCTTTCCCTAGCTTAACACGAGCTCCCAACAGATTTATAGTCTCAAATAACAGACCCTAACTTAGCAAACTTGCGCTTAAACTTCTTAAACATGGAAGAAGAAACTTGGACTTACTTGGATCTAACCTCAAGCTCCACTTTTCATTTGTAGTTTGAACTCACCAACATCCTCCCCTTCTCGGATGTCTCTTGACCGAACACCCAACTAAAAGTTGGCGTCGAACTACACTCTTGCCTTGACTTTACTCTTGCAAGGAAACTCAACTTTTCTCTACTTCCTCTTGAAGTGAAAATTATGAGAAATGAGAATCTTTTGTATTTAAAATTCCTCCTTATATCTGAAAAATGCTAACCTCGTGCAATAGAAATTCTCGAAGATCTGTCGATCATGCGTCTTTAAGTGATCTCGGTCGAGATCGGGCCAAGATACTCCGAGATCTTCACGCTTCTCGATCAGACACATGTCCAAAATCATGTTCAAGAACCCTAATAATTTTCTTTCCTACTTCTAGTCCTAGCCGAACACGACCCCGGCATGGCCTGAGATCCATCTCTAAAACCCTTTTATTTTTCATCTCGGTCTGCAACAATACTAAGATGGTCTGAAAGCATATCTTTAAATTTTACTGTTTTTCAACTCGGTCAACAAGCACCAAGATGCTCCTACCTTAGCACCAAGGTTTGTTCTTTGTTTTCCATCTCGTCCGAGATTGGTCAAAGCTGGCCTAGGATTCTCACTTCTGCCTTTCTCTACCTTTTCTCTCGACCAAGCAAGATCGTGTTTTAATGCCTTTATCCCAAGATTCCACCTTCAGGCCCTTGCTTTACTTTAGTCTACCCCAGGATGCTATCTCGAGATCCTTGACTTAGCCCCAAGACTCTTGGGCAAACTCTTAGCTTATCTTCTCAACTTCTAGCAAGTAAATGAGATAGAAGATGCGGGTATTACAGAAGGTCTCGCTTTCTCATCATAGTTGTAGTTGAAGCTCAACTACTGTTCGATTTTCTCTTTCGTCCATTTCTTACGTTAGCGCAAACTTCAGTTTTCCTTTGTCGTTCAAGTCACACCATCATAGAGGGAATTTCACCTAATTGTAGCAATAAAAAGAATACCCATGAATTTTTCTCTAAAAATGCAGAAATTAGCTCTATCTCTAGACGTGGTGTTTAGCTATCTCTAAGTTTTTCACGTTTTAGGTTTCTCATGATTTGAGCCCTAAATGAAAAGGATTAAAATAATTTCAAAATTGACATTAAGTGGAAATTACTCTATTGTCAAACTTAAAAAACCTTTCAATATTCTTAACTAATTTTGCTATAAATGTAATTTTAAAAAACTGCAGTCTTGCTTGCAAATATACAAGTGCATTTTGCTATCCAATACAATTCCCTTCGTAATAAATTGCTTATAGAACCATATGTAAATAAGACACGTGATTTTTCTTACTTTACGAAGCTTAAAATGTCAACTAGAAAATTCAACAAAGCTGAATGTAACTTAAATCAAACCTCAATAATCAAAAATGTAATTTTTCCACTACTAGTCCATAATAAATTTATAATTACTTTGCAAAGTATTGTGTTTGTAATTACTTCAACATAAGCCCGTACAATCCATAAAGTGTCATGCATTAGTATTTTTGTTTTAGTAGATCTTCGTCCTCCAGAAAGTGATAATTAGAAGTTAAATTTTCATCTTCAATTGAAGTTTCCATGGCATCAAATAAAGCAATACCAATAGAAATCGTAATATACTTCGGCTTTTACAAATAACTTTTTTCATTAGGTTAGAAAAAGAAAAAGTACAACTCTTCATTCTCAAGGGTGAATGCCCTCTCTTTCGGACCTAATCTTTGTTTCTTTGTACACAAAATCTAAGTGATGAAGGGTAAAAAAGAAAAGAATGAGAGGGATTCCTTCAAATTTATCTGCAATTGCAATCCCTTTATTCACGAACAAATGCTTCATGGACAAAAGAATACAATGATCCATCATAAAATCAAGAAGACCATTGATCAGGAACTGTGAGAAAATAAGCAGTCATTGCCTTACGAAACCGTTTCTTGTATTGTTTCGGAGAAATGATAGTAGGAGAAGCATTCTTCGGACCTCCAAGTATTCCCGATGCCTTCACCCACGTCTCCAATTGCTTGTCCCACGTATACTGCCTCATGAAATCGATGATGCCTAAAACGAGCTCCTTACGCTCCTCATCAATCCCAACCAAAAGGGAGTAGTCCATAACGTCTATTGACTGAAGAAGGTCAAGAATTAGTTGATTTTCTCCCATATGAAGAATATAGTAAATACAAATCAAACAACCATCCAGTTTCATGGTGTATGCAATGAAAGACAAGTATTGGGATTAAACATGCAGCTTACCGCCAAAAAAGATGTATCATTCCAGATTGCTCGTTCAAGGATTCTTTTGGCCTTGCTTCCGAGAAATATGGGTTTCGTCCGCAGTGCTTCTAAGAGGTTCAGATCGAGAAGAACTTTGTTAGCCCCAGATGTGTCTGGGTTGTAACGAGATCGTGAAGAGCCCTTGAGGTCGTACACCTTTGAGATATTTCTCATGAAAAAAAGATTCTCCATCACCATCAGATCCATTTTCATTTCTTTCCCACCTTTCAGGTGTTTAACAGTGACCTGCCATTGCATAGTTGTGAGAAAACAAAAATGTAAATATGTCCCCATAATCATTGGTAAATACATATACTCCCATGCATTCACAAGGAAAGCAATATATATTTATACACCGTATCAAACTCTCCAAGATGTGCCCATTTTGGTCTCTAAGCTTCCAAAACATTTATTCTGGTCCCTCTTCTTTTTAAAAAAAATAATTATGGTTATTCCGTCAGTTGTTTTAACACAGGGATAATGTGACAACGCACTAACAAAGGCAATTCAGTGAATGTTGAAGCCACAAAGGTTGGCCAAGGGTATTAAATAGGTGCATTATTAGGTAGTAGACAGTGAAAAAAACAAAAATCGTTATTTTTTTTATGTTGATGTACAAAAAAAATATTCTCAAGAGTTCGTAGATCAAAATCGTTATTTTATAAAGTACGGGAACCAAAATGAAAAGCAAAATAGGCTTCAAAATCTAGATATTTTACCTGATAGATCCCAAGAATTTTTGCAAGGCAAGTAGGACTTCCATAGGTTAGAGCTTGTGACAAGTACTTGAAATATTCAGGAGCAAACTCCTCAAAAGAATCAAGCTCAGTCCTTGTGACCTGTTTAATGATGAATCTTTCATCCAATGACTTGGCAAAATAAACATTACTTTTTCCACCCTGTGCACTCCAGCGACAACAGCGACTCAAAGACCTTACAAAATCCACTCCCTTGGGGCAGCATTTCTTTCTAAGCAAGTCAAATTGCTTTGCAAAGTAGCAAGTGACAGAGAATTTGACTTTACCCCCAGATATTGAAGATTCATCTACAAACGAAAGCCTCAAATGGGGAGATTTTTTGGGATCTGAAAACAGGGTCCTCATGGTTGAAGAATCTTCAGAACCATAGTTTCCATAGTGGATATAGTCCAAGTCCAAACCACCAAAAGACTGCCAAGCTGAAAGAGGTGAAGGACGAGAATCTTCTATATTGATTCTAGGGACACTCCGGCCTCCCTCATTGACGGAAAACTTATCGGCAACCCAATCATCGTATTCTCTCGAGTTTAGGGCATACGCAATAATGCTAGTAGGTTCATTGTCATAAACAGCAATAACTATATCATTATTGCCAGTTTGAGGAAGCAACAGGCGAACGCCTTCAGGAACATGAGATGCGGAGATATAAGATGTAGTTGAACTGAGTAATAAATTTGACTTCTGAACTTCCAATGGCAACATTTGAGAGTGGGTTCTAGTTAAATTAGAAATAGGATCCCTCAGCATAGTACTGTAATCTGCAGAAGCATGGAAAGATCTAATTGTCGACAACTGAAATGTAGATGGATACAATCCTTTCCTGATTCTTTCTTGCATTCTTATCGCAGAATCAAAGGAATGAACTCTCACAGGTGACATCAATACCCTTCTCATTTGGGGATGATCGTTTTGACTCATCTGCTTCACTGCCCCATCGTTAGGTTCTTCTGCTTGCAGTGCAGAAACAGTTGGATGTTTCTTCATAGATTGCTCAGTTCCAGACCATGCACAATCGATTCTCTCAGAAAGAGTGGATTCGTAAGAAGGAATGCTTTCAAAAGCCATGGAGGTAGTCAGTTCCCCATCTGTGTGCGTTTCCTCTCTGCAGGCTTGATGTGAGGTTGATGTAGAGCGTTCATATGCCGTAGACTCTTCCTTCCGGTCTGAATGTATATCATCATTTTCAGCAAACTCATGAGCCAAAGAAGATTCATGAATATTCTCATTATGGCCAGATTCAAGTTTCCCATCACTGTGAGCAGAATCACTTTTCAAATCCCTCATTATAGAAGAAGAGACATCAGTTTTGGAATTTAAAATCTTCTTTAGGAGAGAATCTAGTGAATAAAGTCGGTGATCCCAATAGTGTGTATGCATTAATAGGGAACGCCTTAAACGATTCAGCTCAAGAATGTCGACAGAAATCATCCCCATTAGTGAAGGTTTCATCATGAATGGTTGCAGCAAACCCTAATAAATTCGTACATAATTCAAATCCCTTATTAATTACATGTTCGCAGAATAATATAGTACTTGGTACCACAAACAAATCTGCAAGGACAATTAAAATGTTTATCATATTTGAATTGTTCTCTCAGCACTTACAATGTAATCACTTCGTTCTTTTTGAAGCAGTTCTTTCAGTTGCGTGATGTGGCTTTGCACATCACTCGAGTCCGATGATTCTTGCATTGGCAACTTGCTTTTCTGTTCCATCCTATCGACGACATCAGAAATCTCAGCATACAAGCTTTCCATTTTACCAATAATCTGCATTGAAAATCCAAAAGTAGAATAAACAAAAGAAATTTTTTTAAATCAAGCAAATCACATTTCAAATTCTCAAAATCACCTCTGAAGCTTCATTTGAAATCCACTCCTGCTGAACATGGCTATTGAACTCAAGTACAGAAGGGGGCAAGTTAACAGAGAGAATATCTATGGTGGAATAGCGGAAGAATGCAACCATGCTCCCATACCTGTTTTAAGAAACTTTCTACTCAGTAACGAGCAACATCCAATAGCTATTATAAAATCAATGCTAAATTCAGAGGCCAACACACCCATAGAAACGAAGACAGTCTCGCTGTAATGAATGACCGCAAGTTGCAACTCGATTGGCAGTCGCATGGTTTGAGAAACTAAGCTCCAAAAATTTTCCAAAAGAGAGCCCCCAGGCAGCATCAGACATAACAACTCTAGGAGTTGCCGGGGGGACTCCATCTATTTGAGCGCACTTGAGGCAACGGTGCCACATCCATATCTTACCATCTTCTTCTCCAGGAAGCTTTATGGAGGGTAAGCGTCTAACATTAATTGTAAGATTACCCTGCTGATGGGTGTAACACAGAACATGGGCCTCAGCGGACTCCTTACAGGATGGACAACTTGACTTCTGCCATAAGAACCCAAAGTAAATAACATATAACTTCAAAATTATACAATTATATGGGAAAAAAATTTAAAAAAAAAAGAACTTGTATGTTCAAATTAGATATACACAATAAGGAAATAAATAAACCTGGTCAAAGAGATCATCACGTAGGTATCTCCCTAAAGGCTTGTCAAAACGGCCATAGAACTTTATACGATAAAGGCGAGAGCGCTCACATACAGTTCCTTTAAGTACACAATGGCTTGAAAAGGATACCAAAATGCTCTGGTGAGTATCTGCTGCTGAAAAGTATTCACTGGAGAGATCATTTTCATCAAAACTTTCAGACTTTCGCAACTCTGGAATCCCACCAGACCTTCCATTTTTCCATTTCAAGGTTTCTGGCAATTCAGATTCAGAAAGACTTCGAACAGCAAAAGGAACTGTTATTCCATCCTTTAATTCCTCACAAGGATTGAGAGAAGGCTTCAGATCAATATCAGATGGTAAATCATCATTGAATATGTCTGGAAGTGTATCAACAATGCTAGAGGCCTCAAATCCAGTAGAAAGAAGAAAGCTACTGTTACCAAGGTGAGAATCCACTGAGTATGATTTAGATTCTTCAAGCTCAGAATTAAGAGCAGAAAAATTTTCTCTGGCGGAGCCATCAACCAGAAAATTGGATGCCTCAGAAGCATTGGGATTTTCCGATGAGGAATGATCGTCAACAGAAATAGAGCGTGTTGGCATCTTAGGCAGAGAAGCACCTTCATCCACAAGAAAGGAAGTCTCAAGAGATAAGTGATATGCTGCAAATACTGCATATTGAACAACATGTTTAACTTTTTTAAGTTCTTCACGACACCTGCCTTTCAGCAAGACCTATGACAAGAAATATGATAAGATTAGAAGCAGAACAGTGTTCTATAAAATCACATTTTTCTAAACTCACAGGATCGTATCACGATTCCATAGTTCAAATTATGGCTTAAAAGCAATTGTCAGAAGAAATTTAGGTTGTTTGAAAGCTACATTCAAAAACTATTTATTATAACTTACAAGCTGTTGTCAGAAGAAATTTATATGATTCCAAAGAAAACAATCAAGAAAGATATATTTACATAATAAGGAAAATCCAAATACATTGTTTCCATATGTTAAAATGTTTACTAATTACCTAATCAACAACATTTCTTTAACAAAAACGAGGACTCCTAAGTGATAATTAAAAAGATAAGAAAAGTTGGATCTATCAAAGACCATACTAAATTAAAACCCAAAAGGGGTTTTGTATGGTAACCTCGAAATCATTCTGAAATAGTAGCCTGGAAAATAATTTTGAAAAGTACCCACAGAAAACTAGTTAATTTTCTAGCTAGAGTTACCGTGCAACCCAAGCGCTTTGGACATCCTTCAAAGAACATCAACGTCTTGGATAGTTTTTTATTTTGATTAGTATCCATGAGCTCCTCGGTTACTCTCTCTAACCGGAAAAGTTCACAATGTCCCAGACGGGCTGTGGAAATATGTTCAATTGATGGAGTAAGGGAAGCACCCGTGCAACGGGCTATACGCTCCAGTAAAGGCCTTTTAACATTCAGCACCAGAGATATTTCCTTTGCCAGCAGATAATCCTGTGCACACGAAGATACACTTTTTTCCACCACCAGAACATTGGGGCGAAGAGATTCAATTTTTGAAATAATTGTCTTCAGATGATCATTTTCCTGCACCAATAGGATAGGATATTAGAAGTCAAGATAAAACCTAAAAATAATAATTATTGTTGTTGTTGTTGTTGTTGTTGTTGTTGTTGTTGTTGTTGTTGTTATGATATAATAATAATAATATGAACTTAACTAGTCCCGGCGGCATTTGTGTAAACAAAAGATTTAATGCATGTAAAAGGAAGATAAACTAAATGTTGATTCTCTTAAAAGTAAACACAAGTACCTGATGCAGCAATGTATTAAAAGAAGCTAACTGGTTTGCAACTTGGTGATATTCAAGCGATCCCCCTAGAAGAAGTAACCTTGGATTTTTAAATTGTGAGGTCATGCGTTTGTGCTTTATGTTTTTTGTACAAACAACTCCCTTTATAAGTGTACTGTAGAAGAAAGATGAACGATTTCAAGACATTAGTCAATAGTATATATATGATATATACATCAAGACATTGAGGCTATTTGCACCAAGGGATATTCCAAACTGCAGTAACGGCCAAAAGTTATACCTTTCATGAGGGTGTCCTGATGCTACGCATTTTACTTTCACGTAATCCCCAGGATCCATACTGCCTCCTCTGCTAGTATCTGGTCTCACAAAATTTGCAGCTTGCCAGGCTATTGTGGTAATAACATCAAGCCAGACGTCAACACAATCTCCTCCAGATTTTATATCCTCCCCTTGTAATAGCTGAGCAACGAGAGCCCTAAAGTGACCCTGAACCATAGCTTTTAAAGGCTCCTTATTCTCCTCATGCAAATTTTGCTTGGCTGGAAACATGTTAGAAAAGCTACTGCTCCTGGAGAACATGGCACCAGAGTCCCCAATATTGTCATCTTCATCATTGTAGGAAAAGAAATTATTCTCCAACTCATCGCTTTCATCATCAGGAGGTGGGGGGAACCATATAAGACCATTGTTTTCAAAATCTAATGGCCTTTCTACCTTTCCATCTTGGTTCTGAATAGTTGGCAGGTCAGCAGAGCAAGCCTGTTTATTATCTTGGCCTTCAGTCAGTCTCTCAGACCTATTTAAAATGGTCTCAGCCTCTTGAGACAATAGATTCACCCTTTGACCTGGATCTATAGTCTGTACAACATAATCAGCTTTACTAAAAGTATAATCATTCCTTGAGGGGCTGTCAGAAGGACTTGATCCCCCAAAATGAGAACTAAAGAACTCGTTTCTAGTACTAACACTACTTGACTCTATGTCTGAATTGTCACGAAAATAATCACTTGATGGGCTAAAAAAATGTCTCCCGGAATCTTCTGCATCATCTTCGTCACTCCTACATTAGTAAAAAATACTAAATGAGATTAGTGTATTAAATCATTTCACGTCACTCTACTGTATTAGTAATAGACATTGAAGAACTGAAACAACAGTTGATTTCTTGATTTAAAGTGGAAATATATTATATTTTGATCCCAGGAGCATCATCCAAAATCAGAAAGTTGAGTACTATCAACAAGAAAATATACTAATGAAAGATTTTTTGCTTTATAAGTAATTTTTATAATTTATAACATAAAATTTCAGAAGCACTCAAAAAGAAACCTACCAACACAATTATATACCAAACTTATGCATTGTCACAATGGGAACATAAAAACAAATAATTCACATACAAGCACTTTAAAATATTGTACTTAATTTTAAACAAAAAGTACAGGATTAATAAAAGTTACAGAAGGTACTAGAACACCAAAAAGTAATGGACAAACAGCCTATTTCATTCAAATCAAATATTACCAGTTAGGCGAGTGACGAACGGAAATAGGAAATGGATGAGCATTAAACGAGCTCAAAATCCTATGTGATGCTGCATAGGGAGAATAACCACAATCTTGTGAATCAAGATATCGACTCAGACGATCATCGGGAAGTGATTGAGTCTTCATAGGGGACTTGTCTGCACCATCGTAACTAGGAGAAGGAGGTTCTGGGCTATATCTGGGAGAGACAGAAGGATGAACTTTCTCACTATGTCTTCTCCCACCTTCAAGCCGTAGATTAGTATCAGAACAAAACTTACATAACTTGGTTCTCTTCACAGCCTCATTACCCACCTTCATGCCATCTGATTGAACAACATAAGATTCATATCCCCGAATACATTTTCCACAAGATGACTGATTACAACTCTGGCAAATGTATCTCAACGACATCTTGGAAAAGCTTGTATCACACTCACAACACATTTTGTAACTATTGTTAGGCAACACAAATTCCTCAGATAAACTCACAGACGAGTTAGGTCCCCAGGAAATCCAACACCTAACCTTCTCAATCAGATCTGATAATGAACTATCAGGTATTCCCATAAACAATCAATCATCCAAGAAGAATTAAAGCCTCGATGATTCCTCAAATTGAAACAGTATAACACCACTCCTCTTTCAAGTTCAATACATGAAAATATTTTTTTTTCTCTTTTTCACATATAGAAATAAAATGGAAAAAGAAAATCTACCCGTTGAAAACAAAATACCCACAAAAGTTCAAATTAAAAAAGAAAAAAAGAAAAGAAACGGAATAATACCCACAATAAAAATGATGGGGTGCTTTAGGATGATGTGTTTGTATGAGTCTCAAGACTTTGTATTATGTATTTCTTCCCCTCTCTTTGTTTATCTCAAAATGGGGGCCAAAAGCCAAAGAAAAAGAAGGGAAAAAAGTTAACAAATCCTCCAAGAAATATATCAAAGGAAGGATATAGAAAGCTATGAAAAAACCTGAGATAAACAAAAATCTAGCAATATATACATCAAAATCCTAACAGAACAATAACCCACCAAGACCAAAGAAGCCAACAAAGACCAGTATCAGCACGAACAAGAAGAAAACAGAAAATGAAACCCTAAAGGCTAACTGATGCCAGATTCCTCAAGAATGAATCTGGCAACCGATTTAAGCAGCCCAAGGACAGAATCCAGTAAGAACCGATCATATGTAAGAAAAGGGTAGAAGATCAATGAAGAAAGTTAGCTTGATTTGATATAAAAACAGAAAGTCAAGTCAAAAAAAGCAATCCCAGAAGAAAAAACACCAAAAGAAGACCAGAATGAAGTAAGATGAAACAGAAATAAAAGCAGCTTGTGAAGAAGAAGAAGAAGAAGAAGAAGAAATTTGTGAAGGGATTTTGAAATTTAAATGCTTGGTAAAATGAGAATCAAAAGGAGGTATAGAAGGAGTACGGAGAAGGTCCCTTTTCTACCGGAATCAGTAGCTCGCATCTCGAAGCTTAAAATTCCTTCTTTGTTACCCAAACAACAACCATAAATTCTTCTACTGTTCGTCTTTCCCATCTGAAGAAGAAACCACTTTCTTCTTCAATCCACCATTCTTTCGTTTCCTTTCTGTTGGTTGATTTTTCACTTCAGTTCTTTCTTTGAGTTTCAGCTCGCTTTTTTATCTCTTTTTTTTCTTTTTTATTCTTCTACTCTCTCTTTGCTTCTCTGCTTTGTTTCCTTTTCATAATACTATAGAACAAGAAATCTATCTATGCGGCCAATGCCCATATAAGAAAAGGCAATAAAAGCCGAACCGGACTAGACCAAACCAACCGAACCCAATACTTTTTTTTTTCCTCTCTCTCTCTCCCATCTAATTCCTTTCCTACTTTAAATTTCCTTTTTAGTCCTTAAAGAAAGGCTTGATGTTTATTTTATTTTTCTTCTTAGTCTTTTCTTTTTTCTTTTTTACATCTACTCTCTAAACTTCCATGTTTATTTCAGATTTGGTTTACAAATCTTTAAAATGTTTGTTCTAAATTTTTATTTTTTAAAAAAATAGTGAGTATAATTTTAAAATTTTTACATCTATAAACTTAACTTTAGAATTGTATCTAATAAATTTTTTAATTTTGTGTTTGGTAGGTGATTTAATTTTATATTGAATGTATGATTTCATTTTTAAAGCTTTTGACTATGTTTCAAGATTCAGGAATTAAATCATGTTTAATTAAAAATAATAATAAAAAGATAAAATTGTAATTTTTATTTTTAGAATAGAGATTAATATAAAAACGTAAATGGAATAAATCTTAAAAATTGAATACCAAATATATGTCTTAAAAAAAAAAAAACCGGAATTAAATTGAAAAGATGACTGCACTTAAATGTAATTATTTAAATGTTAGGAAGGTGATTGATTAAGATTATAAAATATTAGGGTTTACCGATAATTTAGAATAATATTATTATTATTTTTGGATGATATTTTAATTTAGGGTTCTGGAGTTCAAATCCATGCTGTTGATTGGTCAGCAACTCAGCGTCAGACAGATGAGAAAGCATAGTCAGCTCTAATTCATCCTCAATTTTGTTTCATTACTCTAAATTATATTATATTTTTGTCATCGGAAATTTTTATATTTTAAAACTTTGTTTAATTTTAGTCTAAAATATGCACCTTAAATTTAGTTCCTAGTGCTCCCATATCTTGTTTCCCTATATAAACTTTGACATTATGGTTGTAATTAAAAACTAAATTTTCAATTTAAAAATTCAACTTTCAAATTTATATAAATATTAATATTCGATCAAATTAAATCTTCAAATTTTAAACTTACATCATTATGATTTATATAAGTTTGAAATTTTAATTTTTATTATTATTTAGTCCACAAAATATTTTAACGAACTAAATTTATTGAAAATTATTCAATTAAAAACTTAATTAAATTTAGGGGTTTTTTTCCAAACAATTATGGGGCCTTTTAAAAGAAAATTATATTTTCCTTTGCTTTTGGGGCCCACAATTGGTGGGTTCACGTGTGATACACGCGCCTTTGACGACATCTAGAACGTGGTATTGTAGTGGATTGGGGCTAACGGGTCAAATTTTACACCCACAATTATCATTTCTCTTTTCAACCTTTGTGTCTTTCTTTCTTTCTATAATTTACATTTAAGCTTTAAGTTGGTCTTTCCAACCTTTTACATTCCTTAAATTAAATTACAAAAAGTACTCTTGAAATTTAGTTTAACATTTCTTTAATTCTCACACAAATCTCATACATATTCGTCTTCGTCTTGAGTCTTTCGTGGGCTTAACTTGGCTTTACTTTCTCTTAGTCTAGTCTTATTTTTCATGCAAACCTACATAAGAGATCTTTCTATCAGTATGGTGTAAAACCTATTACACTCTGATGCCTAATTGCGTAAAGAGAGTGTATTGTTTAGCTAAATGTATAACAAGTAAGGTTGAGAGTGTATTGTTTAGCTAAACATATAACAAGTAAAGTTAAAGCTAACTTCGTAGGATGTTGAATGAAACACAACTCAGTTATGTTAGAAACGATCCAAGACTTCAATAATTCTCCAATTGGACGAGTGATAGTTTCATCAACGAAGCTAAGTTTGTTTTTTCCCTGTGAGACCAATTGTCATTGTTTGGCTCTAAGATGCGTAATTAGTTACAGTGAGAAGCTTTGAAAGCAGAATAATACTGGTGTTATCCAAGTGATGAAGGTAGTATGGGTTTGCATATTGTTCAACGGTGGAATTAGGAGCTTGATTTGTTAAAGGAGTGGAATTAGAAGAGATAAATTTTCGAGAAGCGTGATTGAATTATATCTCCAAGCGTGTTTTGTTTGTCTGTCATGGATGCGAGTGGAGAAGCTCTTGAGGGCTTACTTGGAGAGATAAACTACTAATACTATATCAAACAAATAAACTTACTCAAATCTAAATAAATAGTCAATACTTGGTACACATGGATAATGAGTTAGGAACAAAAAATACAAGTGATTAACGAAGAATAGAAAGCTAAATTTGATGGTGCTTTTGTACTGTAGGGTTTTAGATTCATCTGATTTTGGCTAATAAACTAATTTTCCAAAATATTTATCTATTTTATGAACCTTTTAAGTTTAATTTATTTTGGTTTCTGTTATGAAAATTATCAATACAACAAAACAGGAAAACATATGGGTATTATAAAACTGAGCCAAACAAATTCACGTTGTCTGATCTTAAGACAAATTTACTCACACTAATGCTTGAGTTTTGAGAGTAATTGTCTCCTAGGATAGAAGAGGACCACCTTTCTTCTAAGAATAGCATCCCGTCTAGAAGATCAAGGAACGAAACTTTGTGGATCTACCAAACGTCAAGATTGTGGATGATGGAGAGAAAATCTTTTAGAAGAAGACAAAAGATTGTGAAAATTGATCTCTTCTTCAACCAAACAGAAAAGGACCGTAGTTATAGACTTATTCATGGTCATTCGAAAAGTCATGTTCTTTTTCTATAATATTTTTTCTGAAGTGATAAATCTATTCATTAAGAAACACAAATAGTTATTAGTTTTCATGAATTGATACATCCACTCACGATGCATCCATTTATGAAGAAACACAAACAATCACCATTTATTCCAACAGTTTCATTATCTTAAGAAGGTTCATCTTCAACTTGAAATTTAGACTCTGCTAGGTAATCATTTTGTTTTTAGTATTTTGGTTTTAAAATTTATTCTCTTGCTCCTCACAATTTTTATACTATAATTTTCGTACAAAAATATTTTAATTATTAGTCAAATTTCAAAAAAAAATAATAAATTAAAGTTTTCAAATCGTCACTTTATTCACTTTTTATTGGTGTTCTTAGACCAAATGGGGGTTATAATCGACACAACAAGCTAAGAGGATAATAAGGTTCGAGTACAAAATAACAACTCATGTGCAAAATAGGCTTAGGAAAGAGGATTAGGTCAAGTTGAAACCAAGGGTGAGGCTGAGCCTAGCAAAAAAAAACTGGTATGATCCAGAACACCAGAATATAACCAAAATGGGTCTTGGAAAAAGTATTTGGCCTAGGTTAACCTTAACCAAACATAAAAGAGGCATCCTGTCGGTACCGAAGAACTATCTCAAAGTCATTTTAAAACCCTATTGAAACAACTTAAGTCAACCACTCTTATAAATATATCATTATGAATTCAAGGAAAGTAAGTCGATTCTCAAATCAGTAGCTCTTAACTTGTTTCACTTATTTACTATTACTAGCATCAAAGTTTATATAGGTAAGTACCATACTGATATCTATATCTTGCTAGTCACTCTCATTTTCTAAAAAAATTAAACAAACTTATTATTAGTGTTACGTGAAAGCCATGTGCGTTTTACTTGTCTGAATTTGGACATCTACACTAACATTTTTAGAAAAGTAAATAATAAAATAAAGAAAATCCTACTTGTTTTAGCAAGAAAATCTTGGTTAGAAGTAATATTTATGAACTTATTTTTAAAAGATAAAATTAAACACAAAAGCGAAATATACCAAACTATTGATGAAAATTTGTAAGAAGAGAAAACTAAGGGTGGCTACGCCAAAAAGAAAATAATTTTTTTTGTTAAAAATTATTTATATTTTTAGGTAAAAATAAAAATAAAAATAAAAAAATTATATTATTTTATTTTATTTTATCTATCTTTGGCGAATTAGTTTTCCCAAATTGGTCTCATTGCAACGACAGCCAAGTGTCAGAATGCTCCTCCTCCACATGTACGTAATGCACTTTCTATGATGGAACGCTCATTATGTAGTTTTTAGTTGGCTTCTAAGACCTATAAAAGCAAATCACTTCCTCTCATTTTGACACAACAAAAAAGAAACACTTCCATCTTCCCTTCTCTACAAAGCTTCCTTTCCTTTTTCATTTATGTTCTTTATTATTTATTTACTATTTTCCAAAAGGTGTTGGTTTCGTCGATGAGTTTTCATGCAAAACTGGCCGTACTTTTGTGGTTGTTTTATCCCGGGGACGTCGTGGAATCCTCAGAGCTACTTGCATAACCAAGAGTAGAGCCACAAAACGTCTTAAACAGAGCAAGCTATGTGACGCAGCATTAACAATTTTTTGTTTTGCAGATTCTATTGTTAACGGTGGAATTTTTTACATAAGGAGAATTCTAGTGACAACAATTTTAAGATGATCTTCGTCTGCTTTAATGGCTACAACTCACTCCGACGTTATGTTCTTCGAATTCAACCACTCATTTCGTTTTGAAGGTCAAATTTCAAAAGATGGAGACAAAAGATGTTTTTCTTTCTAAAAGGTTACTTACGCTTGTACCACGAAGAAATATGTTGTTCCAGAGAAATCTCACCGACAAACAAATCAAGGTGGCTATCTATGAGGCCCTGAACGTGTTCAACCTTATGCAATAGGAATGCATATGACAAATAACTGACTATGTGTGAAGGCTACATGAAGAACTCTTATGCATTTTGAGCTTACTTCACCAAGAAGTAGCGACATCACCCTTGTGTAAGGAAGTCGGCAATTGATTTGACTTTTCCGTTTAATCTAAACTTAGGATAAGGAAATGACAGTGACACGTGGCATTCTGACATTGACTGATTCTCACCGTCACGTTTATAAATAGGTGAAGTCCGACTATTTTGAAGTTACTTTTACCCCGTGCCTAACAAGAAAGAATTGAGAGAATTTTCAAGATTTTCAGAAGAATTTTAGAGAACTTGAATCTAGCAACAAGTTACAAGGAAGTTCTTGGGTAAAGAGTTAGGGGAGGAAGTCCACTGGTTGTGAGTGGTTTTTCTTTCAAATTTTTTCAAAATAAAAAGGATTTTCAATGTGTTTACATCCTTACAGATATGTCCATTGAAGCCTCGAAATGATTCTATTATGCTTTCTAAATGCTTGTGATTTATAAATGCGTAAGATTTGATATTAGTTGAAATAATGGAATGATGATCTCTTATACTCTATGCAATGAGAATGCCTCATACTTGCTATATGATCTAGTATGGGATGTCTTATTCTTGTTATGTGGTCTAGGATAAGATGTTTTATTCTTGTTGTGTGATATGGAATAAAGTGCCTCATATACTTGCTGTGTGAAGTGTTATGAGATGCCCTTTACTTGCTGTGTGATCTGGCATTGGAAGACGCATTATGCGTAATGAAATTGATGAAACTTGCTAAATGCATTAAGACTACTTCGCATAGCCACAACTTGGCAAAAGAGTATGGTAAACGCTTGAGCTAAGGAAATGGTACAAATATGTAATTAGATAAGCACAATCGTTCTGCTTTGTAATTGTAAGATGAATGATGGTAAATGTGTTTTATGAAATATGAACTCTGATGATTGATTTGAAAATGAAATGATTTTCCATACGATTTGTAAATGTTCGATGATGAAATTTGAATCGTGTTAATCACCTAGCACATGATTTGCTTTAAACTCAATACTATTATGAAAATTAAGGCAACTTTAATTTATTAAAGGTGTTGATAAAAGACGTCACTCACTATACATATATTTTCGTCTAACCTTTCAAATGTTTTATTTTAATCCCCCTTAGGTAGCAAAGAACATCTAACATTGAACTTACAGTCTTGATCACCCACTATACCATAAAGGTGTTGATAAAAGGCCCCACTCACTATACACATATTTTCGTCTAACCTTTCAAATGTTTTGTTTTAATCCCCCTTAGGTAGCAAAGAACATCCAACATTGAACTTACAATCTTGATTGCCCACTGTACCATTCGTGAACGCATCATTTTGATAGTGGCCACTATCAACTTACATAGCATGTAGAAGCTAGCGAGAAGAGCCTAGAAGTAGTTTTGAGTTGTGTATAGTTCTTCTGAAAGGGACTTTGTACCATGTATCAAATGTAATCTGTTACTTAAAATATCAATGAAGTCTTCTTATTCAATTTTAGTTCATATTTCGCATTCAAGCTTGTTGGTTGTATTTAATCCACTTACTAGGCATTTTGCATGTATCTCGCAAAGAGACTCACCTAGATTGTCTACGCGGTCAAATCCTCACTTGGTCGCATAAAGTAACATTTAGGGCGAGGCAAGACACTGTCGACTAGGAAGAAAAATATTTCTTATGCAAAAATTTTATTTTAAATGGTTTGACTAATGAGCTCTATGACTATTACAACACAAGGAAAACACCAAAACTAGTATGGGAGGCCTAAAGAAAAAATATAACAATGAGGAGCTTAGACTGAAGAAATACGTTGTGAGTTGTTACCTGAGATTCCAAATGATGGATGACATATCAGTGGACGTTAAGTCCCACAAACTGCAAAAAATAGCCCACAAAATTATTAGGGAAGTTATGACTCTTGATAAACAGTTTCAGATTGTTGTCATTATTGATGAATTGTCTCCTTTATGGAAGAATTTTAAAAACACCCTAAACACGAAACTAATGAATTCTCCCTGAAAAGTCTGATTACCTAGTTAAGGATTTAGAAAGAGGTGAACTTTGTACCGAGTAGACCTGCCCCAGCTATGGTGAAACCGGTAGGAAGGAATAAAGTAAACAAAAGAAAGGGTCAGAATCGAGGATCGAACAACCAGCAGAATCAAAAGAAACAAAAACACCCCTTAAGAGAAACAATACAGTTCCTTTGCTATAACTGTAATAAACCTAGGCATATGGCCAAACACTGTAGGAACAAAAGCTGTCCTGCTAATCAGGCAAACTGTAGGAACAAAAGCTGTCCTGCTAATCAGGCAAACTTGTTAGAAGGGTTATTAATAGTCATGATTATAAAAGTAAATGTGATCAATAGTTCTAAGGGATGGTAAATAGACATTTGAGCTATGCACCATGTCTGTCACGACCTTAGTTTGCTTATAACATATAATGAGATAAAGATAAAAATATCCTGCTGGCAGATCATCACTTGACAAAGGTTGTTGGCATTGGAGATGTAGAGCTAAAGTTTACCTTTAGAAAGATCCTCATTCTGAAGGAAGTTCTGCATACCTAGAATTAAGGAAGAATCTAGTCTCAAGCTATATCCTCAAGTTGGCTTCACTCAGACAATCAGAGTCGAACTCTTTACTTTAATATAAAAAAATAATAATGTCTTTGTAAGCAAAGGCTATGCAACTAAAAACATGTTCAAATTGAATCTTGAAATTAATAAATTTAAATCTTCTGTTTATATATTGTGTTCTTTTATTTGGCATGCTAGACTACGTCATGTTAATAAACGACTAATCAGTAACATTAGTAGATTAGAGATGGTCACTAAGTTATCCATGAATAAATTTGAGAAATGTGAATTTTGTAGTCATGCTAAAATAACTAAAACTTCGCATAAATCTATACTTAAGGAATTTGAGCCTCTAGATTTAATTCATTTTGATCTATGTGAATTTGATGGCATCACGACTAGGGGTAGTAAAATATATTTTATTACTTTCATAGATGATTGTTTTGAATTCACTTTTATTTACTTGCTTAAAAATAAAAGTGAAGCATTGGATGCTTTCAAATCATTTGTATGTGAAATAGAAAATCAACATGATAGAAAGGTTAAAAGCCTTTATAGTGATAAGGGAATTGAGCATGACTTAGACGATTTCGATGCTTTCTATAACTCACACGGAATAATACACAAAAATATTGTGTCTTAGTCTCCTAAGAAGAACAATAAAGTTGAGAGGAAAAATAGAACTCTAACTGATATAATAATTGTCATTTTACTCAACTCAGAAGTTGCATCTTACTGGTGGGTTGAAATTATCCTTATCACGTGTTATGTTCTAAATAGAATTCCAAAATCTAAAAACACAACTTCACCTTATGAAATCCTTAAGAATAAAAAATCAAACTTGTCTTACTTTAGAACCTAGGGGTGTCTAGCTTCTATTTGAATTCTAGACCCTAAAAGAAGAAAACTTGCTAGTAGAGTCTATGGATGTGTTTTTATAGGTTATACCTTAAACAATAAAGTCTATAAGTTCTATGACCTAGTAAATTAAGTAGTTTTTAAATCAAATGATGATGACTTCTTTAAGGATAGATTTCCCTTTAAATCAAGGAATAATGGGGGTTTAGGATCTAGTAGCTTAACTCTAGATAGAAAGTCTATCTCAAATAAAGAAGCTGACCTAAAAACTAGAAGAAGCAAAAGAACTAGAACTACCAAGGACTTTAGGGATAACTTCCAATCCTTCAAGATAGAAGAATGCCTTAAAGACCTGAGAGAAGCCATGTTCTCTAGAAATGCCAATTTATGGAAAGAAACTATAAATGATGAGATGGACTTTCTCAAGTCGAATAAGATTTGACACTTAGTAGACTTACCTCCGGATTGTAAAGTTATAGGTTGTAAGTGGATTATAAAGAAGAAACTCAAACCTAATAGAATAATAAACAAGTTTAAAGCTAGTTTAATAGCCAAACGTTTTAGACAAAAAGAAAACATAGACTTCTTTAACACCTTCTCCTCGGTTACTAGGGTAGCCTCAATTTGTGTATTGTTTTCTCTTGCTTCCTTAAACAACCTTCTAGTATATCAGTTTTTTTCATTGGAGAACTAGAAGAAGAGATTTATATGGAACAACCTGAAGGCTTTGTTGTCCATGGTAAAGAAAAACAAAGTTTATAAATTAGACAAATCTCTTTTTACGATTTAAAACGAGCTCCTAAGCAATGACATGAAAAATTTGATAGTCTAATTTTGTTTAAAGGCTTTAAAGTCAATGAAAGTGAAAATGCATCTACCATAATTTTGAAAACAACCTTTGAACAATCTTATGACTATATGTACATGATCTG
The DNA here is from genome assembly GCF_025177605.1 of Cucumis melo. Lineage (NCBI taxonomy): Eukaryota > Viridiplantae > Streptophyta > Magnoliopsida > Cucurbitales > Cucurbitaceae > Cucumis > Cucumis melo. The sequence goes on along the minus strand of NC_066866.1, from coordinate 18,399,302 downwards.
TTAATTCATGGGTCCAATTTGCACATCATAAATGATGTAGAAACTATGTTGAGTGCAAACTTTGATATGAAAGACCTAGGAGAAGCAAGTGTAATCTTATGAATAAAAGTAACTAGGTATGAGAAGGAAATTTCCTTGGATCAATCTCACTAAGTAGAAAAGATTCTAAGGAAATGTAATTACTTAAAATGTAAACTAGCCTGTACTCCATATGACCTTGGTGTAAAGTTGTTCAAGAACACTAGTGATAGTGTTAACCAATCAGAGTATGCAAGTCATAGGTGATTTCACATATGTTGTTGATTGCACTAGATCTGATATAACTTATGTTGTAGGATTACTCTGTAGGTTTACAAGCAGACCTAGTATAGAGCAATGGAATGTTATAGAAAGGGTTATAAGGTACTTGAAGGAAACCCAAAATCTACGATTACACTATCAAAAGTTTCCTACTATTCTCGAAGGCTACAACGATGCTGTTTAGAACACCCTTTCAAATGACTCGAAGGCTACCAATGGCTATCTCTTCAATATAGAAGAGGAGTTGTCTCCTTGAAATCCAAGAAATATACTATTTTGGTTTAGTCAACGATGGAGTCATAGATGATAGCACTAGTAACTGCTAGTGAAGAAACATGTTGGCTTAGAAGTCTACTATTGGAGATTTCCTTATGGGAAAAACTGGAACTAACCACTTCAATCCAATGAGATAGTACTGCAGCAATCACAAAAGTTTAGAATCGTTATTATGATAAAAAGAGGCGACAAATTCGTTATAAGCACAACATTATTAAAGAGTTCCTCACTGCTAGTGCTGTTAGACTGGATCATATACAGACTAATGAGAACCTGACAGATCCTTTGATGAAAGGACTACCTAGAGAAAAGGTTTTTAAAACCTCAGAAATTATGAGACTTAGCCTATAGAAAAACGATTCACTTGTGAGGAAAATCCAACCTGTAGACTAGAGATCCCAAGAAACAGGTTCAAATGGTAATAACTAATCACAAGTAATATGGAATGAATCATCCAAAAACACACACAAAGTTCCTTCCTATGACCTAAGGTCGCAACATGATATCTTAAAGCGTATGAAAAGGTTGAACTGTGTTCTTAATGAAAACTATATTTGAAGTCAAGTAAAATACCTAGCTACAAAAGTATTTTTGATAGACTCACCTTTATGAACGTGAGGTCAGAGCCACTCCTATGGAGTTTTAACGAATTCTCTAGATCGTTCACTGAACTAGGATACACGTGTTAGGCATTGAAGCACATGCTTATGAACTACACTTTAGAAATATTGTGTGAAATATTGTTAGAGGTAGAGTTCAAAACCAAAAGTTACTCAAGTATATCCTAAATCATCTACACTACCTAAAGGTTCAAGTCATAAGACATCTTTGAATATGCACAACATTACAAATTGATATTGCTTGATGAAAAACGTTTTTTATGTTTCAAAATTTTCAAGTGGAGGGTTGTTGGTGAAATTTGTTAAAAGAAAAAAGGGCCAAGCTAGGGCAGAGCAGAAGAAAATTATTTTTTTATTAAAAATTATTTTATTTTTTGGGTAGGAAAATTCTTGTGACAACATTCACCAACTTCAACTATTTTATATCTTACAAATTATTTTATAGTCAATATTTAACATATTTGTGATATAGTTTAAATATTTTAGGCTAAATTATATAAAATACTTCTAAACTTTGTAATTTATGTAAAATATATCCTTTAACTTTCAAAGTTTAAAAAATACCATTAAATTTGTATATAAAAAAGTTAAAAATACCTTTATTAGGTTTGGATGAAAACGGTTAATGCTTTACTTAAAAAATACATCTAAATTTTCAAAGTATAAAAAATATCTTTAAATTTTAATAGAACTTTAAAATACCCTAAATTAATGCTTGTAGTCTCAAAAAAGTTGTTTTAAAATGCTCTCATTAATATAATGATCAATTTGTGTTATCGAGTTACAAAAAATTAATTTTAGAACGCACACGTGTAAATTTCCCATATGTACTCTAATTTTTTTCCCATGGTACAATTTTCTCACACCATAGTATAAGTTGAAACTTCAAGTTAAAAAAAACAAATCCTACAAATTTTCACAGTATTCCAAAAAATACTCAAAAGTTTTAAATTAATTAAGGATATTTTTAATACTTCTAATGGCATTTTTTACTACGAAGTTTGGAATAATTTATATAATTTAGGGCATATTAAGTATATATATATATATAAAAAGATCATAATAAATACAGTTTTTCCCTAACGACCATGTACTAAAATAAAAGTTTTAAAAAATTGGTAAATTACAATGGTTTTTTCGATATAAGAATGAACTATTTTTAAATATAACAAAATGTATTAAAGTATCTTTAAAATATAATAAAAATATCACAATTTATTTAAGTTGGACTACCATAAACTAAGATAGACTACTATGTGTGTTTATTATTATCGTGATCTATCATAGATAGATTGTGAAATTTTGTTATATTTGTTAATTGTTTTAGACGTTTTTTTATTTAAAATAATTTATCAATAAAAATAATTTTTTTATTTATTTAAAACAAAAATTGGTATTTTTAAGAGTATAAGTTAAAAGATAGGAGCATTATTGTAAATAGAAAAATGGTTAAAAATATTTATAAAATATAGTCAAAATTTTAAATTTTAATGACAAATAAACTTGTTATACTTTATAAATATTTTGGTTTATTTTGCTATATTTAAAAATTTTATGTTAAAATATGTATTTAAATAGAGTAATGATCGTAAAAGTATATTAAATATCTACTTAAGACATAAATTTGATCATAAATATTTCAAACATTATATTTTAGTCCTGGAATTTTATCTAATTTATTTAATAGAGAAATTATCATGAATACAAAAAAAAATTAAAATTATTTATAATAACGAAAAATATTATTTTGTTTATTTTGCTATTTTTGACTATTCTTTAGGTCTTAGACCAAGAATAGAGAATTAAATAAATTTTGGTGCATTTTTTTTATTAATTTATCCAATATATTGATATGAATATTTCAAACTAAATTTGGATATCCAATTATCGTATTTTAAAATGACTTTTAAGTTTGAATAAATAATAATGAGCTACTAATAAATGTTACTTTTAGACAAAATTAGAATGATTAAAACAGAAGATTTAAAAGTTGAAAAATGATTAAGAAAAATATATTATAAAGTATAAACATGAAGATGTATATATATTTTGAATACAATATGATTATCAAGATATTTATAAGTAGAAAAGTATATAGATCCGTTTATGATATTTTATTCGATCATTTATATTAAATCATCAAATTCATTCTCAACAAATATAGAATATATATATATATATATATATATATATATATATATATATATATATCCATTTCTTTTCCAATATATATTTATTGTTTTGTGGAAAATAAAACATTATACCGTTTCTTTATTAAAAAAAAATTATTGTCACAGCTAAAATTAATCATTATTAAAATAATCTTTCCTTATTCGCCACATGGATTCCCCATCAGCGTTTGTATTAGTGGAATGAGTTAATGTAATATAAAACTGAGTAAAATCTATATTAATTAATAATTCTTTCTTTTCTTTTTTCTTTTTTTGGATAAAATGGTATATATTGATTAATAATATTTTTCATGTTATCTAAAAGTCAATATTTTTTTAGCAAACTCATTAAAACCTTAAAATAGTATTTATTTATAAGGTTCTATACTCTTTTTTTTTTTTTTTTTTTTTTAAGGAATAGAATTGCAAAAGAAGCAACCATTAATGTATAAATAATATTTAGGGGGTTTTGTTTATAAATTAAATATTATACTTCTTGGGCCCAATAAATGTGATGTGTTTAATTTTTTAAAATAATGGAATAGAATAAAATTGTGGTAATGCACTACTTGGATTTGGTATGAAATTTTCATTGCCTTTTTAATTCCCTCGCGCGGCGTCGTTTAATTATATTTCCTATTTCACAAATTGATTTTTATTTAGAGTATTTAATTTGTTGGTTTCTTTCTTAAAAAGAAAGCAAATATAGATGAGGATATTTCTGGATTATGAGCTCAATTATATTTCTGGATTTTGTGTATTTAAGGAAATAATGGTTCCAATTTTAGAATTCAAAAATAGTTATTATAATTCTTTTTAGTGCACTCCTAGATGACTATGAAGTATTTTCTTTTATTATAGGAAAACTAATTACAAAGTTAATTTGGGAGATATTGTAGATTAAATTATAGGATTATTAGTTAATATTTGATGTTAGTTGTTACAAGTTATAGGGTCCCCATGATATTTATTTATGCATTTATATATAATTACACACAGTTTTTCTTAAATTTTTTCTACTCTAAAAATTAAACTCTGTTTAAAACTAAATCATATATATATATATAATCAAATCTGCATTCTTCCATAGAAAACAAATACTCAATTGCGAAAATATTAGTATAAGTAGACTATAATTTAGATTGAGTTTGATTTATTTTTTTTTTAAAAAAATAAAGTATTTATCAACAATTTAAAAAAAATTAAAAAATATTTTTAAAGTTTATTATCAGAAGAGATTTTCTTGAAAAGTTATTTTCTTTTTCTAAATGTTCCATTAATTTTTAACCTAATAGTTTAGTTTTAAGCTCATAAATTCAAGTCAATTTGGATCAGGTTTGGAAACCATTTTTTTTAAAGATATTGTAATAAATGTAAGGGAGGAGATTTGAACTTGGGACCTCTTGTGGTATAGGTGATAGTTGAGCTAAATTAATGTTGGCATCATTTTTATTTTTTATCGATGAGTATTTGATAATTAAATAATAGGATTTTTTTTAAATATAACAAAGTGGCAAAATATTTACACTATATAGAATAATTTTGAAAACGGAAAAGGTCTAGAGGCTCACCGTGTAAAATATCAAAAATGCTTCATCAACCGCTCCGTCAACAACGTGCGCACAATATATTTGCGATCATTTAGATTTGGTTATTATTTGGTATGCCATGGTTTAGATATGACTATAATTTATCTTTTCAATTCTATCGTTTATTAAATGATCGTTTAATTTGGTTACGTCTAAATTTGGATACATGATCGTTTATATTTGATCGTTTAGGTTGGGATTGTTTTTTCAAAATTTGGTGCACAATTTTTTTAATTCTTTTGATATACGATCGTTTAAATTTCTCTAAACGATAATTTATTTTTTTAGATGATCATTTACTTTTTTTTACATGATCGTTTACATTTGACTACTCCAATCTAAATGATTTTTTTTTTCAAGATTCTTTATACACGATCTTTTATTTTTTCCATCAATCGTTTACTTTTTTTTACACAATTGTTTACATTTGGCTACTCCAATCTAAATGATTTTTTTCAAGATTCAATCTTTTATTTTTTTTACACGATTGTTTACTTTTTTTTACATGATTGTTTATATTTGTCTACTCCAATTTAAATGATTTTTTTAAGATTCTTTATACACGATCTTTTATTTTTTTACATGGTCGTTTTCATTTTTACATACATTTGGTTACTCCAATCTAAATTATTTTTTTTTTCAAAATTCTTTATACATGATCCTTTAGATTTTGCTATATGGTTGTTTAGATTTGGTTACCCAAATTTAAATGACGTAAAAAAAGAGGAAAAGAAGAAAGACGATGGAAAGAAATCAAAAAAAAAGAAAGAGGAAAAGAAGAAATATGATGGAAAACGTAAAAAAAGAATCAAAAAAGAAAAAAAAAAAAGAAGAAAGACGATGAAAAGAAATAGCAGTAGAAAAAAAAGAATGAAAAGAAGAAAGAAACGAAAGAAATCGCGAGGAGGAGAAAAATATGGAAGGACAAACATGAAATATTTAAAAAATGGCTAATTGTATGCACTTTGCTATGCGGCCGTAAATAGTTTAGTATTTTGTTACATTTATTAAAGTTTTCCTTAAATAATGGTTAGATATGAGAGATTAATTTAAATCTTAGTTTTAGATGTAGTTAGTGTTATTTTATTTTGAAAGTATATCGGACTAAAAATATTGGAGGGGTTTTGTAAAAAAAAAAGAGTATTTTCAAACAGAACAAAAAAATTAAAACTATTTAAAAAATATAACAAAATTTATCAACCTCCTTATATTTTATTTAAATCTTTTTTACAATATTTTATAAATAATTTCAATATTTTGATATTTACGTTTATTCTTCTATTTTGATTAATAGATTTGTAATTTAGCGTTTTAATAAGGAAATATCTAAATCCGCTCTTTAAATAATTCAACTTTGATGAGTTTTGAAATTTACATTTGACAGGAAAAATAGTTGATGGTTGCATCTTGGAAACTTCATTAACTGCACCAATTATTTTAACAAACTATATCCTTTTCGCTTAATTAATTATATATCTTACCTTTTTTAAAAATAATATTATTGTGTCAATTATTGTAGCTATAAATAAATATCATTTTTTTTTCTTATCTCACAATTGCAAGTTGAAGTAAAGATTAAATTCTAGAGATATCATTTATATATACATATACACACATATTGAGAAAATTATTTCCATCTAAAAGAGGGTTGACAATTCTTAGAGCTAAAGACACCAAATTAAATGATGAGAAAATTACATTCAAACAAAGGGAGTTGGTAGAGTTCTATTTTTCTTCATTTTTTTTTTCTAACTAGATAAATATCCCAATGATAATTTTTTTCTTTATCATTTTTATTTGGTTATATTTTAATTGTTTTGATATATATATATACTCCTCCATAAAATTTGCTAAACATTTGTTAATTTGTAGGTATTGGTTTCTTAAAAAAATGCAAGCATTTTATAATGAGTGTGAATGAACTTATGAGGATGTTTTTCTTTAATAAGCATTTATTATGCTTTTCTTATCATGTTGCACTGTTCCTTCCATCGTTCACTGTCTAGTTAGAGATTGAAGGTAACCTTATGGGAATCATAATAAATTAATAATGATTATGAGTCCGAGTGAAGTAAAATGAATAGATATATGATTATATAAAAGGAGACGTGTACATAAATTGGGTTCACCAGAAGTTATTTTGGATCAACTCGAAAATTCAGGTTGCTTAAGTTAGTTACATGAATGACCCTACATTCGCTAATGTTGCTTATTTGGATGTGGTTGTTATCACTCCTATGAAAGTTATTAGTGCAGTGCTTGATTTTGATTTTCCTATCCAATTAATAACCATTGAAATTAAATCTGATTCTACTATTCAAGATGTAATTGAGTTTGTTATCGACTCTACCTAAATTATGTTGCTATGGTTTGAGATCACAACAAAATGATTATGGTAGTGAATGAAGATAGAATTAATGTTAGTGACATTATGCCTCAAGCCATTGTGGAAGATTTTATGAGGAGTATAAATGGTGATGCATGTGCACCCAATCTTGAAAAACCGTAATGTTAGTATATACGAAAATCATGTTGTCTAAGGAAATTGAACTTTGGCGGACGCGTGTAGTCGTGTTCTTTGATTTCTTAAATGAATTAAACATACAAATAAGCAAGAAAAATGTTAAGAAACATGTATATTTGCTAATCTATAATAGCATTTGTTGATACCAAAATTCATACCAACGATAAATTTCTATTACAAGGAAAGATCATTCATGTGCCTATAAGAGAAAAAAAGATTAAGCACTGGTGTGGTGTCTAGCTGCACACACTCCGAACCTCAAGTTACTATTGAGTTTGTGAGTAATTAAAGAATAGAAAATAGTGGAGTATTTCTCGACATTCCTTTTGACTAAGAATCTTAGTCCTTTATATAAGGTAACAAAGCATAACAACCTTTTGAGCTCATAATTACCCCTCTTGAAAGTTTGGAGCAGTCAAATTAATCTTATTGGGCCGTTACACTATCTAGGTGCTTTAGTATGCACCACCTATTCAAATCTTAAAAATCTCACTTTTATGGCATGTTTGTTGTTTCTATAGAGTAACAGCAACCTATGAGCTTCTCAACTATAGCTTGACTTATGAGCTCCTCAGCTCTCCTCTATAGCTCGAGCTCTACGGTCCCCAACTCTTCCTTTTAGAGCGACCTATAAGTTCCTTAACTCTCCTTTAGTGATCTCTAAGCTCTTCAACTATAGCTCGATATATGAGCTCCTGAACTCTTCTTTATAGGTCGACCTCTAGGCTCTCTTGAGCTTCTTTGAGCTTGTTTCTGAGTTCTCTCTTAGTCTTTAGCTCATTTCTATAGCTCGACCTTTGAACTCTCTCAAATCACCTCTGAGTTCTCTCTTAAGCTCTCCTTTTGGTTTCTATGAACTCACCTATACGACTCAATCTTTGAGTTCTCTTTTAGGTTTTTCTGAGCTCTTTCTCAAACTCTTCCTTAGGCTTCTTTGAGCTCATCTGTAAAGCTCGACCTCCTAAGCTCTTTCGTAGGTTATGTAGTCTAAAATTCACCCACAACAACGACCACCACTCTCGAGCTTGACTTAGGGTTTTATTTACAAGTCATGGTCAAGAGTTTCATCTAATTTGTGTTATGTTCTCTTTCTTCAATGACTCGACTAACATGCTCCTGATGTGGAGGGTTAACTCAAATTGTATGGAGGAAATAAATGAACATAAACGTTTACAACTTTAGTTATGCCAAAGTCACTCTAAAGTGAACTACACCATCAACATATTTTAAATTCTCAATTGCAATGATATGCATGCATGCATGCATGCCTTATAAATGGATAGTTTGATTTCTTCTCCTCGACGGTTTCTATTTTTGCAGGCAAAAACTACCAACATTTCTCTTTACTTTATTTCCAAATCTATTTTTTAAGAGCTCTTGTCAATCTTGCAAAAAAGAAAAGAAAAAAAAAAAAAAACTCTAACATATACGATTCAAAGTTTTTTTTTTCAAAATCAAGAGTTTTCAGCACAGGCAAATTCTTGCTCTTGCTCAAATTGTGTCACTGGATGAAGCTCTCTTTTTTGGATATCTCATCTTATAGGACCAACTCATCAACTCTAATCATATGAATCTTAGAGACATTGTATTTTTATGTTTGACAAAGAGTCATATTGAAGTTGATATTACTTATCAACCTTCGACATCAACTCAAGGCCATCATAAAAACCTTCATCTCCTACCAAGAATCGACAAACCTAGTGGTTGATTATGTAACGGGCGTTGGCTTGTCCATCCCAAAGAGGACTTGGCTCCCTTAGTCTCAATTGAACTTCTAGCTTGGAATATGTTCTTTTTTCTCATCTTACTAAACTAATGCATTTTACTTATTGAAGTAATAGATATGCTCTCTATCTTTACAGAGGCAACAGAAATCACATATTATTGATGTTGCTTTCTGTCACACTACTATTTTCCTTTATGAAGAATAGTAAAAGTGCCTGTTATATCCATAACTCAGCAAACATTTGTTGATCAAACATTTCTCTCAAGTTGATGATTCTTAATTATTTCATTAAGGAGTGTTGGATACTCGTAATGAGATTGAAATATATTGTAATGTAATCCAAAATTCATGTATGGATCGATTGTTTTGAGCCTAAAATATAATGTTAAACTCGTTTCATTTTGATAGTTTTCAATTAAACTTTATTTTTTCATCGTTTTCACTTTTTAAGAATTCATTTTTGTTCCACCCTTAATTCGACACACATTCCAAAACTTGTTGATTCCTTATAATCCTGATTACATTCCCGCTTTTCTAACATCCATGAAATTCTTTAATACCTTCGCTAAGGTTCTTAAGAACATGCTTGTCAGTGCACCTAGGTAGTAAATTTCGTTGTCACATCGCTCTTTCGCGGTGAGAACTTAAGCTTAAAGCTCAACAACCGAGTTGTCAAGACTTTAAACTTATCATGATAGACCAATCATCTTCCTCAATATGCAACAGAAAATGCATTTCTTAGATGCTTGATAAATATATCCTCTAAGGAAAATAAACAACAAAAAAAAGTAAAAAAAAGGTAATTTTGTTACTTAATTATCTTGAATAGTTTATGATTAAATTATTATGGATGTTTAGATTAATTGAAATAGGAAGAGAAATTTTTTTGATATAATGTGTTGGAATTAATTAAATATATATATGAGTATGTATGCTTAATTTAAAATTTTGAAATTTTGTGGAGAATGTTATTAATTATATATATTTGGTTTTATAATTAATAAGTGGAAAATTGATTATTATATATTAAAAAAAAATGTAACATCCCAAATTATTAGGAAATTTTTATTAATTATCTTAAATTATTTGGGTGTTATTTTTATTAATTATTTATGTTGAAATTTATGAAAATATAAAAATAACCGATTTATTGGAGAAGATCTGGTTAATTAAAACAATTGAGAATTTGAGTTGATATTGAATCTTGAAAGGAAAAGTTGGCTGCAAATCTAAATGATCGTGTTGATCACGCTAAACGATTATGTTGGTCATGTTAAACAATTATGTTGACTAGGTAAGCAATCGTTTATATCATATCCACACGATCATGTAGTTCTTTTTAAACGATGGAAAAATGACTTCAAATCTAAACAATCGTATTGAACATGCTAAATGAGCGGTCATTTAAATCATGTCCACCTGATCATATAATTCATTTTAAACGAAGGAAAGAAGGCTTCAAATCTAAACAATCGTATTGACCATGCTAAATGTGCGTGTTGATTAGATAAGCGATCGTTTAGATCATGTCAAAGTGATATTCAAACAATCTTGATATTCTTGAATATGAGAAAGATGGAGTTCAATATTCTTTTTAAACGATAATATTCTTGAGATTTAAACAGAAGAATAAATCATTTAAAAATAGAAGAAAGAAAATTTGGAAGAGGAGTTGAAGAAGTCTGGAAGAGGAAGATGAAGAAACCAAACAGAAGAAAAAGAAAGAGAAGTGACAAATCATCTACAGCATGAAGGGAAAATCTGGAGTTTATGAAAATATTTTACTTGCTTCACGAGATGTTTTATTTTGTTACACGGCCGGTAAATGTTTTTGTGTTTTATTACATTTATGAAAATTAATCTATATTTAATTAAGAATTTGGATTTTGGTGGAATATGATGTTAATTATTTTGTTTTGTATAAATAATTAATATGAAAAAATAAAGTTAATTGTAAGATGGAATATAATTATATTTGTTAAAAAAATAAGATAATTAATGAGGAGAGAGATGATTGATTTGATTAGATGGAAAAATGCGATGGGTTTAATTAGGAGATAAAATAAGAGTTTAAATAAACACATATATGAGACATTTTTAAATATAGTAAATAAAGCGAAATAGTAAATAAAGCAAAACTTTCCTAAATATAACAAACTACTTAAATATTTACGGTCCGTGTAACAAAGCCCATAAATTTAGCCATTTTTTAAATATTCCAGATTTGCTCTTCCATCATTTTCTCCTCTCTGCGATTTTTTATCGTCTACGTCTTCCTTTGTACTTATGCGATTTCTTCCATCTTTTTTTTTTTTTTTGGATTTGGGTAACCAAATCTATTTATTTTTATTCATGTTTCTTCTTTTCCTTTTTAAACAAATGATGTATAAAGGATCTTGAAAAAATTGGTTAGGCATTTAAATTAGAGTAACCAAAAACTAAAAGATTGTGTATAAAGAATATTGAAAAAAATCGTCTTTTTTTTTGCGTAGATGGTGTATAAAGAATCGTGAAAAAAATTGGTGTCGGATTTAAATTAGAGTAACCAAAATTAAAAGATCATGTATAAAGAATATTGAAAAAATACCCAAAATCTAAACGATCGTTTAGCTAAATCTAAACGATCCTATACCAAATTTTGAAAAAAAAAAATAAATTTGGAACCCCAAATCTAAACGATCGTGTAGCCTAATCTAAACGATCGTATACCAAATTTTGAATTTTTTTTTTTTAGATTTGGAACCCAAAATCTAAACGATCGTGTAGCTAAATCTAAATGATCGTGTAGCCAAATCTAAACGATTGTATACCAAATTTTAAAAAAATGGTTTAGATTTGGGGTAGCCAAATCTAAACGATCGTGTAGACAAATCTAAACGATCATATACCCAATTAATTAAATGATCGTTTACCAAATCGCGTTACTAAATATATTACGCGTATTGTTGACGGGAAATTTTTGATATTTTACACAGTGGGCCTCTAGGCTTTTTCCATTTTTGAAATTGTTCTATACAATGTAAATACTTTACCACTTTTTTATATTTTTGAAAAGATCCCTAAAATAAATTATAATATTTACAACATATAGCAAAATGTTGGATTCTATGAATGATAGACAACAATAAAAGTCTATCAGTGTCTATCAATATGACTGATAGAAACATATCAATGTCTATCAATGTCAATCATTGGTATAGTCTAAAATTTTGCTATACTTTGTAAATATTTTGTCAAATTTGTCATTTTTGACAATTCCCGTATATTTATTATATATTTTGATCAGAGAAAATTATAATAAAGAATTATTATTATTATTATTATTAGGTTTTAGGGTGTAGGGTTATAAATGCTTAAGGTTTCTTGCCATCAATCTGTGGCTACCCTCTGTCGCTGCCGCTCACCGGTCTTGGTTTGGTGAGTTTAAGAGAGTGCTTTGGATTTTTATTGTGGGATTTTAATATTAATAAAAGGTTAATTAGGACTCCAAACTAAGTTTATTACTAGAATTGATTTTGGTTGCATACATTTGGAAGGTTTCTTTAGCAAAGCTTGAGGATTTAAGTAGTGAATTTTTCCATCAAGGTTAAAAGTTTTTTCAACGTCCATTTGGGTAACTTTGGCAAGTTAAGATAATTAAATTAATAATTTGTTGGAAAAAATGATTAATTTAGTTTTGGTTATGCATAAGTGGAATTGTGGTTTTGTTTGCAGCAAGGAACTTAACATAACCTAACATAAGGGTTCTACTACTGGATCTTCGATTGAGGGCTGGATTACTGTGTGTTAATTGTGATACAACTATATGCATAACCTGTGATATGTTTGTGATGATGAATTATCTATATAGCCTAAGATTGCGGTTAAATTGTGAAGGGTAGTCATTGGATTAGGCTAAGATGTAATTGACAATTATTTGGATATGGTTACTGTTTGAATTGCCTATGGTTTCTGTGAAGTATGATGATTATTTATATGGCTATTATGGATTACTAATATGGTATGTTGTGAATTAGATTGTGATGGCTTACCGTGAGTCTGAATTATTTGCTTAGCTTATGGGTTACTGTGATAACTGTTATGGGGAGTTATTTGCATAGTTTATGTGTTGTTGAAATAATTGTGATGGATAACTATTGGCTTAGCTATGAGTTACTAGTAATTTATGAAGGGCAGCCATTGGTTTGGTCTAAGGCTACGGTGGAATGTGTAAAAGGCAATGATTTGCATAATTAATGGTTATCTGGGAATTCTTATTGCGAAAAGTATGATGATTGTTTGCATGCCATGGATTATTGTTTGGCCATAATTGATAATTTTATTAAGTAAAATTATTCATTATTAAAATTATTCTTAATTATTTTCCTTATGGTTGAGTTGGTTCCAACCTCAATTTTGGGTAAGATAAATTGGAAAAATTTAGGATGTTGTCTATTAACAATTTTATTAATCTTTCCCTTTATGTTTAGGATTGATTCATTTAAAAATTTATTTTCAACCAAAAAACTTTAGCTAATCTTAAGATAAGAGATTCTACTACTGGACCTTCGAATGAAAATTTAAGAGCCTTCATGTGTTAACTGATTATGCATTGACGATAGCTAAAATGCATAGATGGGTAGTAGTAGTTGTTGACTGGTCTTATGTGACGTTTATGCATGTTTGATGGATTACATGATTTTGGACTCTTATGATTGATGTTTCATGCCATGTGTATGTTCATTGTTACATGCTTTATGGATCATGGTGTTTGTTAGCTTTGGCTATTAGGATGTGTACCTACATGTACGATGTTCTTTAGGATCATCACCTTTCACAGTTATGACTTTGTGCGTACAATGGACCCACTAGTCTATCATACCATGATTCATGTGTGGTCCGATGAGATCACTATATTGCTCGGTATGATGTATGCTCTTACAGGATCACCAAATTGATTAGTGTTCCACAAGATCATTAAACCATATGTGTTCCTTTGGGATATGAGATTTTATGATAGAAGTACCTCATAATAGGAAGTTAATAGATCACCTAGTGGGACCAGTAGCGGGTCCCTTACTAGATATATTTTTGTACTCACCATTTTCTATGTTTAATATTCCAGGCAAAGGTAGAGGAAAAGACAAGCTGATGAGCAACAAAAGAAGGACCCTTCGTGTTGCTTCCACTATTGTTTTTAGAAACTTAAGATAATTAGATCAGTGATGATCCCAATTTGGTTATACAAAATTTGGGTCATTACAAATGTCCATCATAGTACCAACACCTTCGTGTTTCTCCAATTTGTTTGGAGTCAACTACACCCCTTTTGGGAGCATCCACTGGTACTCACTGTCAGATCCATGGAAAGGTAAAGCCTTCCACGACCTAGGACTGATAAGCTAACTTATGGTATAACCTACCCCTCATTTAGTTATCGAATCATTACCTTTGTGGTAACTTTCTCTTCTTGAATTAGCACACTAGGTACACCCTTTCTTTAGGGGCAGGCTAACAACTTGCTCCATTTTCGTTAGATAAATTTATTTTTCTTGCTATCGAAGTGTTTTTTTTTTCTTTCACGACTTATATAAGATGCAAAAAAGCTATATGAACTAGATTACAACTCCATAATGGATGAGTTTCAAAGCTCAACTACATCCTAAAAGATTAAGTAGTCATGCTTTGAAAACTCATAATAAACATAGTTTTTGAGTTCATATCTTTATAGCTCAAAATCAACACATATTGAAGTAGTTGTTGATATAAAATACTTCAAGAACCATCATCAAAATCTTCTCCAGTATTCTCTAGACTTAAACTTGATTGTGGGATCAAAATTGTAATGTTAATTTGAGCGAGTTTTAAATGTTAGAGTCCTTGAGTGTGAAATTTTATCTAGCAAAATTATTAAACTTTTCAAGTGTCTTTAATCTCATAAAACCTCATGAATTTATAGCCATAAGCCATGCAAACATGATTTTTACCTCAATTTGACACTTAATTCATGCATTAAAGCGGGATTTATGGAGAGATTAGAGAATAACACTTATTCACTTAACCAAGTAAGCACCTTATTCATGATTGCACCTTGGGTTGAAAAGATTCACTAACAAAGGTCAAATTTTGTTGACTGTGTAACAACCCAACTCTTTATACTAAGTTGAGATCATTACTAAAAAGAAACAATAACTTGAAACACTGATACATAAGCAGCAAAGCAAAACTGAGTACCTATATGACATGTCATGGATCCTTTTCTGTCGCTCATTAGTTTTCCTCTGCCCTTACCTTTGCCTAAAATATTAAACATAGAAAGAGTGAGTATAAGTATATACTCAACAAGGGACCCACTACTAGTTCAGCTAGGTGCCTGTTAACTTTCCATTAGAGTTCCGTAAGGAAGTTCCCCTAAACTGGCGTGTTCCCGAACACACGTAATCTAATGATCCCGTAGGAACAGATCTGGTTTTCGATGAATTCAAAGGAACGCCTAGGACAAAACTGATTTTCGGTGAATTCGAAAGAACACCTAGGACAAACTGGTCTTCAGTGAACCCAAAGGAACACTTAGGACAATTAGGCTATAAGTGACCCCGTTGGACCACTCATATACATAACATCTCATGAGACTGGTGATCCCATCGGACCGCACAGTCATAAAAAAGGTGGTGATCTCAAGGGACACCCATATGGGTACCACTCTAATAGACAAAGTTAACAGAACGCCCATCCATAGCATGTAGCATATCATAAACATCATAAACACGATAAACATGACATGAATATTAATCATAACACCCTTAATTATGTGATTAATATATCATGCATCATCATCAACGTAGATCAGTCATCAAAATAATATCAGTCATCATCATCAATCATCAACAACAACATATTATGCATCTTAGCTACACCAATGCATAACGAAAAATTACATGCAAGCTCTTAACTTTAGTTCGAAGGTCTAATAGGAGAATCTCTTACTTGAAGATTTTAGCCAAATAAAGTACTTCCTAGCTGACAGTAAAAATTTTGTAATTAATTTGATCCTAATCATAAAAGGAAATTTCAATATTTTATTTAATGAAATTAGCAATTGACTATCATCCAAAAATTCTCCCAAATTAATTAACTTCAAAAAATAAAAAAAGTTGAAACCAATTCAACCTTGATTGAGAAAAATCCAAGATTAAATCTTCAAATATTAGTCAATTGAACATTTAAAGAAACCCCAATTAGATTCGAAGATTAAATTAGTAAATTATTAATTTAATTTCATTAGCTTACCAAGGTTACTCAAATGGAAGTTGAAAAATTCTCTTATCCTTGATGGAAAAATTCATCACTTTAAATCTTCAAGTTTTGCCAAAAGGATCAATCTTAACTAAAACTAGTGAGGCGGCCGCGATAGAAGGTTATTTTAGAGAAGAAGATGAACATTTTTTTTTTCTTTTTCTTTCCAACTTAAGCATTCCAATGCTATTTATAAACTCAAATATTAACAATAATATTTATTATTATTATTATTATTTCCTTTTCCTTTTAGAATATACATATAATACCAATATATACATATATAATATCCAAAAAAATATATTTTTTATTCCCATTATCTTTACTCAATAAATTTCTTAAATGCACAAAATCTTAGGCCTTTATAACCAATAATAATAATAATAATAATAATAATAATAATATTATTATTATTATTATTATTATTATTATCTCATCAAAATAAACATATATATTTATTTAAACCATCGTCAATATATATCTTTGCTCGTCCAATCAAATCAACCATCTCTCTCCTCATGGATTATCTTCTTTTCCAAATAAATATAATTATATTTCTTTATATGATTAACTTCACTTTTCCATATTATTTATTAATACAAAACCAAATAATTAATACCATATTCCACAAAAATTCAAATTATTAATTAATTATATATATATATATATATATATATATATATATACACTCAATTAAATCCAATTCCACCAAAACTAACTTTTCACTTCAAGATCTCAAATTAACTCAAATCCTCAATTCTTTTAATCAATTAAATCTTTTCAAAAAAAAAAAAAAATCACTCATAAATTCCAACATGAATTATTTTAACCAAACCATTAAATTTTGGCTCCAATCCTTAATATATCACGCAAATAATTTAACAGAATTAATAAAAATTCCTTAAAAGTTGGGATGTTACATTCATTTTCCTAATAATTATATTCCAATATATAATTTATCAATTTTCCTTTTAATTAAATCCAATTCCTTTTCTTTCCTTATTTACCAAATCATAACAACTTCTCTCAACAATCAACATTTATCTTTCTCCAAAATAATTATCCTTTTATAAATAATTATATTTTTCCAAAATATAATTATTTTCCTTTTTCTCCCTTAATAAATATCTTTTCTCCAAAATACAATTATCTTTTCTTTAAATAATTATATTTCAAAAAATATAATTATTTTTTTCACATAATAATTATATATATATATTTCCCCATGTACATATAATTATCAAATCTCCAACAAACTTTCCACTCTATAATTTAATTAAATAACATCCATAATTATTTAATTTAATTCAACTTCAACAACACTAAAAATCCAAAACTTAATCCTCTTAACCTACCATTTAATCAAAATTTTAACAAACACCGCCAAAACCTCTAATTAATTAAATATTCATCCAACAAATATTTAATTAAGGATTTAGGGTTAATTAATTACAATCCTCACAAAATCAAATAATTCTCATTAAATGAATTCAAAATAACACCCAATAAATTAAATCTAATTAAATAAAACTAAGATAATTAACTCCAAAATTATCTTAATTTTAGAGACGTTACAGAATGTGACTCTCAAAGAAAAATTTATCAAAACTCCAAATTTTTATTTATTTATTAATTTATAAAATCTATTTTAATTAAATAATATGATAATAACAATTAATTAATTAAAATTTAATATCAAATACTAAATTATTATTTTAATCTAATTGACCTAATTCGAATCCCTATTCAAATGACTAATATTTAAATGTTATTTAAATACCATTTGTCTCTTAGTTTGTAATTGTTAATTATATCAAATATTACATCTCTAAATGAATCTGATCAATTTGAATTCCTTGATCACGTTGTTCTAAATTTAATTTCATAATGAGCTACTGGATGAACCTAATGCACCTGCAGATCTTGAGCTTCAACAATCTGATACTAACCAGCTAAACTATTTAACCTAATTAACCAACATTCGTTAACTAACGAAATTGTCTACTATAGCTTGTAGTTGCACTCTCCTCGATGTAGATCTATTTATGTTCACTTAATATAGTCATGATTAGTAAGTTGACCCTTCACATGTTGTTTGCAATCTTGGTTTGGTCAAAATATCGTTTAATTCCCAATATTGCATTTATTCCTTAAGTCCTGGTGATCCTCTAATAAATAATTGGTTCATAGTCTAACTACTAAATTAAGTCTCTCTCTGGCCAATGAGAGGATGAGGCCCATTGTTTAAGCACTGAAGTGAAAATTTAAGGGAACAACCTCTCTATTATCCATA
Organism: Cucumis melo; assembly: GCF_025177605.1. Lineage (NCBI taxonomy): Eukaryota > Viridiplantae > Streptophyta > Magnoliopsida > Cucurbitales > Cucurbitaceae > Cucumis > Cucumis melo. The sequence goes on along the minus strand of NC_066866.1, from coordinate 18,380,528 downwards.
GAAGCGAGTATGGGTGAATTTCATCTCTCACCCTATGTTCTCAGCTATTTATCCGATTTACCCTTCAATTGGGAGGTCAATTAGGTCAATGCTGTTGAATTGCCCCACTACAAGAAAAACAACCTACTATGACAGTTCACTACAACCCAAATGGAGAGAAGATAAAAAAAATGTCATAAAATGTCAAGATGCGCGTTTTTTGCGGGAAAAAACGCTGTTTTCGGATTTTACTCTTCTATGACAGTTATTTATAGTCATAAAAGGTAAAAACATTAAACAATTTTTTTAAAATAAAAATTATTAAATTTAGTTCAATTTTCTCCCAAATTGGAGTCCTTCTCACGCAAACCCTTTCAACTCTCAAAAACCCACCGACCAATCCTCGTTTTCTTCTTCGTACCCCACCATCCTATGCTAGTGTCAAGCAAGAAAGAAGTACTTTGAGAGACCTCCCAGTCAAACGAAGAAAGGCTTAGCCAGCAAAAGAGGCGGTAGCAGTCTTAAGAAGAAGCTTGTCTCTCGCTGTGTCAAAGCCAACCTTCAGTTTTCCGTTGGCAGAATCGGCCGCTTGAAGTGTTTTGGGTTTGAAGTGTTTATTGATTTTTATTGATTCCGAGAGTTATAGCATTTGAAGTGTTTCGCATTTGCAATAATAGAGTTTTGTGTTATTTTGTTAACCATGTGATTTATTGAAAACCTTCCACTAAAGAGTTTCATAGGTCATTTGAACTGAAGTAAATGTATAAATAGATAGGAGTCCTATCTTTGGTAGGAAACTTCTTGTAAAAGTTAGTGCTTGTAAAGTAAATAAATGTTTTTGGAGAGTTTCTTCCAAAAGTTAGTGCTTGTAAAGTATAGCGAGTAATTCTTCCTCATACTTCATTAAATGCATCAAGGTGTGTTGGGCATAAAACTTTTTAGTGCACATCAATGAGCTTTTAAATCCTTTGCAAATGTACGTACCTCTCATGTGTTATAGTTTTATTGCCTCATAATGTAGTTTAGTCTTATTGCCTCATAACGTAAAGGTTGTTGAGAAAGAAGACTTTGAAGAAGCTATAAAATTAAAACTATTTGTGTTATAGTTTCAACTTGAAGTGGCTAGCAAGGAATGAATAACATGGCTAGCAAGGAATGAATAACACTTTTGTTTTGACTTTTTAAATTTATTGCTATTCTTTGTTTATTTTTAGGTTTACTCTTGATGATTAGAAAACCCGAGTCTCTGTTGCATAATACTTTTGTGAAAAATATGGTGTGGCACTCAAATTTTGATCTCTAGCCATACATGCTCGTAATTATGCAAAGGCCATTTTTAGCTTTGAGTTTTGTTATTTGTTGTTTGTTTTGGACTGTGTAAAGTTTTGTAATTAATTTAGCTGAGTTTGTGGGCTGAATTTAGTATTTGTGATTCTGTTTTTCTTCTTTTTCATATGGATGAATTTGTAGATTTCATTTTTTATTGATGAAAGTGCATTGTGTACTTAAACAGTAGCATAATTATGTGACCCGTATATGTAAGGCTTTCCAATTTGAATACCCTCTACATTTCCAATACCAAGCTTAGAAGTTATAGAAAAGAATAATTTACTGCCAAGCTTAGAAAATACCAAGCTTAGAAGTGTGTATGTGCTGTGTTGTTGAAGTGAATGTGTATTGTGTTGTTGAAGTGAATGTTGTATTGTTGAATCAATTTTGTTTCCTTTTATTTTCTTACTAGGTTTTGCCAGAATTCATTGGAGCAGCGAAGCCATATTTGGGGCAATTCATTGATGTATTAGCATTTTTGTAGGTGTGGTAGGAAAATTTCTGGTTTAAATGTAGTTATTTAAATAGCTTGTTCGTAACAAACCATATATGTACCAACACTTAAAACGATATTATAAAGTGTATGTTTCTTTATTTGCGGCAATTCATTGATGTATAGGCATTTTCACCATTTCTTTCCATATGTGATTGTATTGGTTTGTGTAATAGTATGTGTAATGGCAGGGCAACATGAAAAACATGATTGAATAAAAAATAGTGCCAGAAAAACAGTGACTAAAAACAAAATTATGACATTTAAATGTAAAAAAAACACTGTCATCGAAAAAGTTTTGTTGACAGTTAATTAATGTCATGGAAAGTGAAATGATGACAGTTAATAAGTGTCATAAAAGATAAATAATGACATTTAATATTTGTCATACATTATTAACAATGATAGTTATTCGCTGTCATGAAATGTAAACAATGAAAGTTATCCGATGTCATAAAATATAAACAATGATAGTTATCAACTGTCATCGAAAATAAATAATGACAGTTATAATCTGTCATAAGATATTGAATTCACGACATTTATTCTATGTTATGAAAAAACCACATTTTGTGACATTTTTGGAGAACTGTCATAAAATACTTTCCATGACTGCCGCATCAATGACTGCAAAAAACTTGTCACGAAAGCTTTTAATGACAACATTTAACTGTCATCGTAGGCCATTTTTCTACTAGTGCCCTCACCATTGCTAATCTAAAGATAATCCAAAATAAACAAGAGTTCATAGTTAGCTTAGAATTAAGATCAAGTTACCTAGGTTACCGAAATCAAGATAGTCAGTTTTAAATAGAAATTGTGTTATAAATTAAAAGGGACAAAATCATGGTCTGGTCTTATAAAAACTCTTTGTGTAAGATGTCTCCACTCATCATGTCTTCACATGAACTATTTAACATCACATTATATATACTAAATTCAAAGCGAGCTGCATCTATAGTTTTCTCAAAATAAGATGTCTAACCTTATTCCTATACTATAGACCATCTAGAATATCAACTCGAACTTGGTCTACTTTTATGTCATTTAATAACGTTCAAGTATTCATACTATAGTCAAGCAACCATAGTTTATTGGATTAAGAGTTTATAACCAGGAAATCACTTATTCAAGAACCATTTATTGAACAATACCTCAATAACATCTTTATTGAATAATAAAATAGCTTAACATTCGCAAATCACAAGTTTTAGAATATAAAACCCAACATACTCCCACTCAAGTTAAAACTCCAGTGGTATAACATACAAATGTTAAGTTTAAGTGAAAAAATATGAATACAATAAACTATAGCATACATCAGGTATATACCTAATATTTCTCCCACTTGTCCTAGTTTACAAACACGTAATCCTAGACTCACTAGATGACCCTCAAACACTTTAGCTGTGAGAGTCTTTATAACTAGATTAACAAGGTTTTTCGTCGAGGCTATCTAAGTGATGGTCACATCTCCTTAGTGAAAAATCTCTCTGATCATATGGTACTTTCGTTTAATATGTTTTCCTCGTTTACGATTTTAAGGTTCTCTAGAATTTGCAACTGCTTCACGATTATCACAATATAGTGTGACTGCATACGCATATTCAGAATGACCTCCAAATCAATTAAGAACTCTCGTAGCCATACTGTTTCTTTTGCAGCTTCATAGACAACTTCATATTTTGCTTCCATGTGGAGCCGAATACAACTTTGCTTGATACTCCTCCAAACTATAGCTCTTCTGTTAAAAGTGAAAACTAATCATGATGTTGATTTCCAATCTTTATTAGTTTGGAAATTAGAATCAGTGTATCCTATGAGGATTAAATCCACACCTCCATACACAAGCATATAGTCCCTCGTTCTTCGAAGATACTTTAGGATATTCTTAACAAAAGTCCAATAATCAAGTCTAAGATTGGACTAATACCTACGAATAATTCCTACAACGTAACATACGTTATTTAGTGTGCATGTGTGCATGACAAGTGATGGGGTGTGGTTCCATGAAGTTCTTATATATATTGTCTTGGACTCTATGCATTATATTGTATCGATCCCATAGTTGAGTCTTCATTCATATACTCTTTTTCTTCCCTTACTATTCTATATAAATGCATGACTTATTGCACTTTGAATCAAGTTCAATCAAAAGCTAAGCAATTCCAAATAAATTTAGTGTTTCTTGAATTTCCTTCCAAACACTTCAGAAGAAACAACGGCCATAGCTAATATCACAAATTAATTTGTTGGTTTTTCATTCCGATTTCTTCTTCCACCAATGTTCAGGCAACTCAAATGAAAACATTGAATTATTTGTTGGTTTGATAAGTTTCATTGAATTGTTTGTTGGTTTGATAAGTTTTAGAAGAAGAAAACTTTTTTTTTGTTCTGTTTTTATTCATTCTGATTTCTTCTTCACATCATTGAATTGTTTGTTGGTCTAATCCCTTCAGATTTTTTCTTTATCAGAGTGTGAAGAGTTTATTGGGGAAGTTTCTATTTGGCTATTAAGGAAGAAAAGTCATAAGATTTTTCTTTGTGTTTATCATTTTGGGAGACAAAAGAAGTTAAATGTAAGCTTTTCTTTTGGTTTTGTGTAATGTTCATGTTTGTTTTAAAGTTTTTTTTTAGTGTTTCCTAATTCATTGGATAGAAAATTTCAAATCTTGTATGATTGAAATTTTGGGTTGAGTTGGGTTTGTTATTTGAAGAGCAATAAATAGATGTAATAAATGAGAAGATTTAAACATAGAGGTAGATGAATCAGGTCAGAATTACAATTACAAAAAAAAATTGGTTTCTGCTATGTATATTTCAAGGTATTGATTTTTTTCTTTATTTATGTTTTACATTCTTTTTCCATTTATGTTGTTTTGTTGGATAGCCTAAATTTCGACTCACCTTTAGGCATTTTTTAAGAATTCAAATGAAGAACCCTAAACCATATAAAAGAAGCAAATTTATTATTCTTCTCCAATGCAGGCTTTAATTAATAAAATTTAAGCAATGTTTTTTTTTTGGTTAGAAATAGAATAAAGAAATCAAATCTAAAAAAAAAAAAAATACTTTATAGGATAATTTCATAAAGAAAGAGAAAATGAACAAAAAACCCTCTTATCCAAAGTTTCAACGAAAAGAAAACACAAACAAATCCCAAGAAGGTTAATAAGGTAATCAAGATAAATAGAACAAAATCTTCAAAGAGGTTATGTTATCCAAATTTGAGATCCAATGTTTTAGACCCAATTTATAATGACAAATTCTTTTCGTTTCATAATTTTGAATTCAAAATACACTGTTTTCACCCTTACGATCTCATTTTGAATTGAATAGAGTGTTTTTAGCTCGATCTAACTCTTTTTTCACCCAAATTTTCGTTTTAGTCTCTTTCAGACAAACTCAAAATGGGTAATTTTCATAACATTCTTCCCAAAATTTGAAATATAATCCACATAACAAGAGCCAAGATCCATCAAATTATGTAACAAAACTAAAGGAAATTTAACATTAATTGCAATCTAAGCCTAAATCAACAGAAATAGGGGTCTCAAGAATTATACATTTAACAAATTAAAAATAAGTAGTAGAAATGAATCGATTTTTTTTAAAAAAAAGAAGAAGGGCAAAAGCTTATGGTTATGGTATGAAGTTCAGAGGTAGTGAGACCTCGATAAAAAATTTACCACAATTTTAATGAGCGAGTTTAGGGTTTTGACTCTCGAACTCTTCTTCATGACTTGGATTGAGCTTGTGTTTGGTCTTTGTGGATGGTTTTAATTTGAGATTTTCTTGTTAGTTAATTGAGTGATACAATTGCGAGTTTTGTAGTTGTTTGAGTGTATAATATAGAAATTTTTGGTTTGGGTTATATAGAACTTATTAGTTTTTGGAATGTGGGTAAGAGTTTAAGTTTACTTAATTGCGTTTTTTTTTTTTGACATTTTTTGAAGATTAAGTTTGCATCTTATATAATATGGATAAGTTGTGGATGAAAAAGAATAGAATGTCAACTGATTATGCTTTTGGGATTGAGATGAAAAAGAATAGAATGTTCCAACCCATTTTTAATAAACATGTTTATTAAAAATGGGTTGGAATATTCGAAGACGTCGAACGTCATGACATATCTATGTTTAAAGTGCGTGAATGCAAAGACTCTAAATGTGAATACAATTAGAAATCACTAGTTTTTTAACGACATGGATCAGAGTTATCAAATATGGATTTTTTATGGTGAATCACTACCAATAAAGAAAAACAATGAAAGTGTTTTTAGTAGTGCAAGAAAAGAAATCGACGAGGACGATGTTGATGACACAATTGGAATGTTTGAGGCTGCACACAATTATTTTAATGACGAGTCATAAAATTTTGAGGAACTAGTACATGATCCCAAGAAATCATTATATCGTAATTGTAAGAATTTTACCAAAATATGTATATTGATAATGTTATATAATTTGAAAGCTAAATTTGGATGGAGTGATAAGAGTTTCACAGAGTTCTTACAATTAATTTATGACATCTTACCTACTCCCAATGAATGCTCTACTTCAACTTATGAAGCAAAAAAGATTTTGTGTATTCTTGAAATGAAGTACGAGAAGATTCATGTATGTAGGAATGATTGTTGCTTGTTTAGGAAAGAATTGTATGATGCAAATGTATACCCCTCTTGTGGTATGTTAAGATGGAAGATTCCTAAAAATTCAAAGAAAGAAGTTAAGAATGTTCCAATGAAAGTAATGTGGTATTTCTCCTCAATTCCAAGATTTGAAATAATGTTTCGAAGCAAAGAAATATCAAGATTATTGATGTGGCATGCTAAAAAAAAAAAAAAAAAAGAAGTGAATGATTTATTACAACATCCAAAAGATGCATTATCGTGGAAAAAATAGACAATTCGTGGCCAGAGTTTGGGTCAGAACCTAGAAATCTACGTCTTACTCTTTCCATAGATGGCGTAAATCTACATGGAGATCTTAGTAGTAGATATAGTTGTTGGCCAATGATGTTAGTGACATACAACCTACCTCCATGGTTGTGAATGAAGTGAAATTTTTTGATGTTGACCCCACTAATATCTGATCCCAAATAATCAGAAAATGAAATAGATGTTTATTTAGCTCCGTTAGTTGATGATTTCAAAAACATTGGCATGAGGGGGTGGAATGTTACGATGCATATCAAGATCAATGTTTCAGGTTAAAAGCTATTTTATTATGGACCATTAATGATTTTCTTGCGGTATGGCAACTTGTGTGGTTGTATGGTCAAAGGATATCACGCATGTCCAATTCGTGGGAAGAAAAATTCATCCATTTATTTTCCAAAAGGAAGAAAGATGACATATATTGGGCATTGCAAGTTTCTACCACGTTATCATCCATATAGGAAACAGAAGAAAGTGTTCAATGGTGCACAAGAATTAGAATTCGCTCTAGAACCATGAGTGAGAAGAAATTCTTATACAAACAAGTAAGTACGAACACTCATTTGATAAGAGAACTATTAACGAAAAGAATAGTGAAGCGAGTTCTTTGAAACTTATTGGAAGAAAAAATCTATTTTTTTTGAGTTAGAATATTGGAAGTAACTTGATGTGCGATATTGTTTAGATATGATGCACATAGAAAAGAATGTGTGTGCAAATCTAATTGGTACATTGCTTGATATTCTCGATAAAATGAAAGATGGAGTAAAAAGTCGATTAGATTTGTTAGAACTGAACATTAGATCAGAGTTAGCCTCTTAAGTAGGGGAAAAAAAGATCTTTTTACCCCCCAACATGTTATACATTATCTCGAGTAGAGAAGTTGAGTTCTTGTAAGAAACTATCTAAACTTAAAGTACTTGAAGGCTATTCATCGAACATTCAAAGTTTAGTGTCACTCATAGATTTCAAACTGTATGGACTTAAGTCGCACGACCATCACGTTCTTATGCAACAATTGCTACCTGTGGTAATTCGTGGTATTCTACTGAAACATGTACGACTTGCAATTATTCGGCTATGTTTCTTCTTTAATGCTATATGTAAGAAGACGATTGATTCATCACACTTGAAAGGAATGCAAGAAGATGTAGTAGTCACTTTATGTTTATTGGAGAAGTATTTTCCACCATCATTTTTCACTATAATGGTACACCTTATAGTCAATCTCATAAGAGAAATTGAGTTTTGTGGACTTGTTCATTAAGGTGGATGTATCCTTCTGAATGATATATGAAAGTCCTGAGAACTTATGTGCGAAACAAAAATCGACCAGAAGGATGTATGGTAGAAAATTATATTGTTGAAGAGGCTATAGAGTTTTGTTTTGAATTTATTTATGGAGTTAGTAGTTCTATTGGACTTAACTCATCTGTAATAAAAAGGGATACAAATGTGGATAGAGCATTATCAACTTCTTTTTTTATCAGATAGAGTAAGGAACAGTTAGATCAAGCTCATCTTTACGTCATTCAGAATGTAAATGATGTTCTACCATACGTCGAGTACGTGCTAAACCCTATTTATTCTCATACTACATAAGTTGGTTGAGTAATTACTTCATAACTTGTCATTTATGACAGACAAAATATGAAGAGTTTGCGTAAGCTTAACTCTGGTAAAGCTTGAAGTAAAAAGTGGATTAAAGAATAGCATAATTGCACATTCAGTCGGTGGCTGTCCACACGAGTAATCACTAGAATCATACTCTTTCTTGTTTGTTTTGGATCTAACTAAATCCAATATATTTTGTAGGTTACACTTGCTCTCGAAGTTCCCAAAAATTCCATCACGCCTTCTTTAAGATGGATAGCACACGGACCTTCTCTAGATGTGGCCGCTTATTCTAGTTACATGATTAATAGTTATTACTATCACACAAAAAGGCGTGATGATATTAGGAGAGTTCAAAATAGTGGAGTTAGTATAACTGCCACTTCTATGCAAGTCTTTAGTTCTAAGGACGAAAACCCTTTCATGTCAGATATGATGTTTTATGGTGTAATACAACAGATTTGGGAGATTGATTACCATCAATTATATTTTATTTTATTTAAGTGTGATTGGATTGATAATAGAAATGGAGTCAAAGTGGACGAGCTTGGGTTTACCATCGTGGATCTCAAACGTATTGGGCATAAATCAGACTCATTTATTTTAGCCACCCAAGTAAAACAAGTATTCCATGTCGAAGATTCTTCAAATCTTGAATGGTCAGTGGTTTTAACATCTCCACAAAGAACTATTGAAGAAGATTTTTTGAATATGAATAGGAGATATGCTTCAAGAGTGTGGATGTGGAGCCATTCAAAGGATGCTGAATAATGTTGATACACCTAACGAGATTGTTGATACAACTTTAACATATATTAGACATGATTGTGAGGATAGATGGGTAGATAAGGGTATGTCATTACTTTGCTTTATAATGTATTTATGTTTAAAGTTCGTAATATAATTGTTATGCTTATGGTTTGTCATTACTTTGCTTTATAATGTATTTATGTTTAGAGTTCGTAATATAATTGTTATGCTTATGGTATGTCATTACTTTGCTTTATAATTTATTTATGTTTAGAGTTCGTAATATAATTGTTATGCTTATGGTATATCATTACTTTGCTTTATAATTTATTTATGTTTAGATTTTGTAATATAATTGTTATGCTTATGGTATGTCATTACTTTGCTTTATAATGTATTTATGTTTAAAGCTCGTAATATAATTGCTATGCTTATGGTATGTCATTACTTTGCTTACTAATGTATGTCTGTTTTTTGCAGATTCATAGATAGAGGATAACAGTAAGGATGAAAGAGAAATGCTTCCAACTATTATGATTGAGGTGGCATCAATGAGAAATTCTAGGCAACGGTTGCCCATTCAATTTAATGAACACGGACAACTTGTTGTAGCCACTTTTAAGAAAATGCAAAGTTACATTGGTGTGTGTGTTCGATAATAGATTCCTATCACATACAAATCTTGGAAAGAAGTTCTGAATGAGCTGAAAGATAAAATCTATGATTGTTTTTTTATACAATGTAGTTTGATTTATACCCTAAGTCCAGCTACGCTTTTCTTTTTTATTGTGTAGATGTCGTTCGATTTACAACCGGCCAATGGCATACATTCTATACTTATATGTTTGTATCAAGAAAGTTTCAAACTTTCAAGATCACTTTGACTCAGAAGTATATACTTTCGTCTAAGGATCAACCGTCACTCCTGCAATTTCCTCCTAAAATCTATCTTTGGTTGTAGAATATAATGCATGATGTTTCCCATCGTTCAATTCTTTGAAAAGAAGCACGGAAAGAAAGAAATAATGATTATTTTGATGATGCTATTCGAGATTGTGCCTCTCGAATTGTAAGTATACTTATGATTACAATACATAATCTTTTGTTAATCTAACTAATGATGAAAATACTTGTATTGTTTTATAGGATGAATTAGTTGCAAAACATAAAAATGAGAACATCTTGATTGACGCATTGGGTTTCAAGGAGCATGGTGGACATGTAAGAGGCGTGGGTGGTTTTGTCTCTCCATCACCATATTTCAACATAATAAAAGAGAAGGAGAAGATGATAACTCCTGAAGTTGAAATATGTTATAAAGAAGAGGATGACTCTAGATGCAAAAGTTACAAGAAGAGAAGTAATCACTTTAGGCATCCACACGGAGCAAAGCCTTTCCCGCATCTCATTGAGTAGCTCTGCATCAAAGCATGCCCTGAATTAGAAAAATTCCCTCAAAATTGAAGTGAAGGACGACGTTTGCTCCCTATCAATTCTCCGTCGCATTATTGCCATCCACAAAAATAAAGCAAGGTTAAAACGCCTCAATAACAAGAAAGAAGGTCAAGTAGAGGTTACAGATGTAGAGGTAAGTGAAGAAGAAGAGAGAGACGAAGATGAGGTCCCACTTAAACATAAGAGACAAGTCGAGGAAGAGGCCTCAAGATCGAAAAGAGTTAAAACCTCAAAGGCCAAGATTCTAAGAAAACCTTGCCTCATGCGTCAACTATTAGTCCCAAGAAGAAGAAGCTCACCAACACCTTCTCCCCCACAAAATCCAAATCAAAATCCTTCAAAGCCACAACATCTCGCTCCTCCCCCAAAATCCAAAATCAAAGCCCTCACAATCTAAAACCCAATCACCAAGCTCTTCCAAGAAATCCAAACTCACCATTCCTCATCAAGGTAAAAACCCAATCAATGTATTGTCATTGTTTTATATGACGCAACCAAAATCTGAACGCCGTGTCAAGAGGAAACTCCTCAAACTCTTGTCGTAACCTTGTCCGACCAACCCCCAGTCACCAAGCCCTGAAGAGTCCAACCAAGAAATATTTGAGGACTCCATTTTTGATCCAACAACATTCATTGACGACGTGTTTAATGAGTCTGAGGAAGTGACACTGAGCCCGTGGTGTCATAAAAAAGACAAGTCTTGGATGAGGCGACTGATGACCCACTCTAAAGGGAAAAGGAAACAACCCTTAAGGTAGATGGAGAGATGAGCCTTCCCTCACCGCCAAAACAAGTGGTGAAAGCTTCAACGCAAAACACCAGGATGAAGGAGGTGGTAAGGGAAGATGAGGAAGAAGTTGATGAAAACTACAACCTCAAGTTCATTGATGACTATGTGTGCAAGCCAATGAACAATGGATTTGAAGATGTAATCCAATGCAAGAGTAATCTTCAGGAAATGCATCTATGTAAAAAACAATGCTCACAACTAGGGTTAGATGAACCAGCTCAAGGTCGAAATGAATGAGCTCAAAACGTAGAACCAGGAGCTTAGAACACAACTTCAAGAAATTGGGGAACAAAATGAAACACTGATGGTTCTGGTCGAGCAAATCGCCTTGCAGAAATACATTCAATTTAAAGAATCATTAAGATATCAACACTTAGTGATGTGTAGCATTATTCTTGTGCCTGAGATTCCATAAGAAGTAACAAGGCCCTTCACGTGACATGATCTGAAAGTAAGGTGTGCACGGAATCGTCCTCCAACATCGTCTCAACCATAAATTTGGGGGTGTTTATATTTTGAGCCAATCCTCTTTTATAGTTTTTAATCTTTACTTATGTACTTTATATTTCCTATATATTTATGGTATTTTCAATACAAGTACAATTTTTGATATAATCCCTATGCGTTTAGTTTTTTCTATCGCGAGCTTGGCTCCCTACATTTAAGAACTATGTGAAACAAAGTTTCATTTGTTATTTAAGTGTTTAACTTGTTTAGGAAACTTACTTAGGAAACTTTTCTAAAGTTTACTAGGCGAGCAAGCTTTTCCTCAAACCTCTTTTGTAAGATTTTTTTGCGATAAATTTTATCATTCATTTTTAGAAATTTGGTCATTGCTTCATTCTAAATTTAGGGGTGTGCGAGGTCCGAGCTAAAGCTTCTAATACTTTTTGAAAATCCCTTAAGGCGTTCGAAATAAGGCATTTTAACATAAGTTGAAACAAAGACAAAATTTGTGAACATTTCAAAAGTTTCTTTCATTCTTTTATTCAATTAAAACAACTCCAATGTTGTCTTCTCTCACCAAAAATAGAAGCAAAACTTCAAAAGTAAAAATATGAGAGCTGAGTTAATAAGAGGCGATAAGAGTTATAGTTGATGAGAGGAACGAATTCATAGAGTGCCTATGATAATGTAGGCTTTTCACCAAGATGAAAAACATTCATACAATACATCACAAAGTATAGAATGGAGGGAAAAGAAATTTGTCGAGCTGCGGAATGCATTGGTTTCCATTCCTTTTCTCTTTTACAAGTTCGGGGCAATGGTAGGAGAACTTCTCTCTCTCTAAGCTCTCATTCAAACATTGATCGGAGAAGAGGTGAAGGAAGATGTACTACTACAAATGATGAAAGACTCTAAAACTCGTATTTTCACCGGCCTCCTTAAGGGATGGCTTCCTTTGTATTTTTGTTCATGGTGGAGTTGACTTCTTTTATAGACATACTTTAGGTAAAAAATTAATTGCTTTATGCTTCACACTCGTCCTTGCTATACTACACATCCGTCTTTGCCTACAAATGTAAGCAAAGAAAGTAGTATTCCTTGTCATGATATCTCCAACTACCACTCTTGTCTTCTAGCAAATCATCTCGTGTAATGATGTACTGGCATCTCGCCTTATGACTCATCAGTTAATTCGTGCAATCCTCGCTTCATTTCTTCTTTTCGCCAACCTACATGGAAAAAATACTTGAAAGCATAGCTAATCAGGCGTTAATGACTTATGTAAGGTGCATTCTCTAATCATTATAAATTTGCACCAAAAACAATGCGTTTTGATCCTTTATCTCGCATTTTACCGCATTGTTTTACCTAAAAGACTACAATAGCTTGTATTTATACAAGTTATCAAAAGACTACTATGATGACTTATCTCATCATCAATTCCAGTTTCTCTGGCGATAGACTAGAACACAGACCACTCAATGCATTCATCCCCATTCTTCTACTAAGTGGACCACTTAACACAAGGCAACCTCTACTGTTATGTGCACAAAATAGTTAGTTTCTTGATAGGAATAAAACTAATGGTTTACTTGCATACAAGCATCATAAAGAAGTACTTAAATTCGTAAATATGCTTTCAAACAATCATGTTTTTCATATAAATCATATAACATATAACACATGTACTACACCACACATGTCATGACAAGACTTTGAAAGGAAAACTTAAGAAAACCTTTTTCTTCTTTTGGAGAAATCACTAACAAAGCCTAACACTATCTTCCTTTCCAATCCCTTATTATTGCTTAAAACTTCAAAGTCCCCTCTTCTCGTCTATTCTTCCTTTGACAGAGCTTAAGCTTAGCACTTCTTTGAAACTTTTTCTTTGAGCTTACAAAGCTTATTTATACTAATCTTAAACTAGATTAGTCATCCTTAAACTCACCTTAGCTTGCCAGCTCCTCCTTGTAACATACATGTGTAGGTTTAATATATTTTCTAAACATGCTTATCCTTAACCCAACACGCACATGAGAAGTTAACTAATAAGAATTAGTAAGTCAGTCTCTTTTCCTCAACTTCCTTTCCTTGCACGTCTCCTCCTCAAAACACCTACTATACAACACTTCTTGCGTTATCTTGTCTTAACACGTCACTTAACTTCAATATGCATACTTCTCTTTCTCTGGTCGCCTAGCTAGAACACGTGCTTCTTTAGAGCACCTAATCTTATCCTTAGTACTTACAGTCTCCTTCTTTGCAATCCTTCTATTCCAAAGAGGGTTTCCCAGATTCTCACCTGCCTTTAACCTTATTTTCTTAGATAATAAGAAGGTAGCTAAATGGTAGTGATTTTTTTTAATCCAAAAGGCGTTTTGTAGAACAAGAGATGTTTACAAAAGTAAGTCTCGATATCTCTGTAATTTAATTTTGAAAAATATGCTTAGCTATTATTTTATAGTAGGTTGGTTTTAGAAATCATATTCTTCTATAATTTAATTTGTCGATATATTAGTATTTCTAAATTTTAAACTAATTTGAGTTTGATCCTTTGATGTGCTTTCGCTGCATTAGGCTCTTATCCCTACACTTCTAACTAACCTATGTACTTTAATTGAAACAGATGCTTTAGAGATTGATGAATGGAAGAAAGAGAGTGAAACACTTAAATGTTGTTTTTTTTTTGTTTAGATTTTTGTTGGTTTTTCTTTAACGTTATGTGTGCTCTTTGATTCATTTTTATATTGATATGTAAGAATCAATGAGGAAATTAAAAGAAATTTGAAGAATTATTGAAAAAAATAGTTCAAGGATGTTAGATATTATATTAAATTTACCTTCACCTATAAGCTTAAGCTTTTGAGTTGATTGGTGGTTTAAGATTGTTGGATTTTATGTTCTAAAACTCTTAGTTTGTAAATGATAAAATTATTTCTATTTGTAATAAAGTTGCTATATATTGAGGTTTATTTAGTAAATTTTTTATTGAATATTTAAATTGCTTATGTCACATTAGAAACCCTAAAATCCAATAAACTAAGATCCATAACTATGAGTATGATTACTTAAACTTTATTTAGAGACATAAAAGTGGATCAAGTTCGAGTACATAGCTAGAAAAATTTATTACAAATAAGGGTAGGTACCTTAGTCTAGGGACACTTTTAAATGTGACCCACTTTGTAGTTAGTTCAAACAATGTGATTTTAAATCGTTTATATAGAGACATGCGAGTGAGGGTGTCCTCATATAAAAGAGTTTGTATAAAATTAAACCAAGAAATTAGTCAATTTTACTTTATAATGTCGTTTACTGTTTAAGACCCACTATTTCAACACAAGGACGACCTAGGCAACTTAACCTTAGTCTTGAGCTAACTATGAACTTCTATTTATTTGAGATTATCCTTTGATACACATGAATGAGAGGAGCCAAATTTTGTCGTCTCCCAAGCCTTTAACTTGATGGGTAAGACCAGACAGATAGCTAGAGACATATGGTGAAAGATGTAATTCACTCCTACCCACTTTTGGAATGGTAGAGAACTTGTTTCCTTAATGCTGACTCCAAAAAGGGGTGCAACCTCTCATTGACTTTAGAAGGATTCAGTTTAGTGGTTGGACCACAAACTAATTGTTCATTAAAGGATAAGTTGGGACTTAAGGAAAATGATGTAATTGAAAGAATGGAATTCCTAAAGCGGAAGAGTCTGAACGCGATGCAAATGGAATTTAATTTGAAAAAAAAATGAATTCAGAGAAAACAAAAGAAAAGCCTAAACAAGTTTCTAAGGAAGAAAAGGAAAAAGAAACTATCCTTTGTAGAATCTCCCAAGAACTCTTTGAATCTCCAATAATACCATGAAGTCTTCCTCGTTATTCTCAAGGTGAAAATCAACAGAGAGTTGTGGGCTTCTGTGATTTGATTTGGTGAAAAGAAAAACTTTTGTTTTCTAAGAGATTTTGTGATAATGCTCTTTTTTAGAAGATTGTATCTTAACCACTTTTAATAAGAGAGATGGAGGGGGAAGTTATCAAATAACTCCCTCCCTCTCCCTTCACGTAGCATTAATTAAAATAAAATAAAATAAATAAATATAAATTTAAACCATATTATATCTCATATAATATAAACTTTATATTATATCATATATAATATAACCAATGGCTTAGATTTCTCATATGACTTATAGTTCTAATATGAATCAAATCCATATTAATTTTAACCTATAGTTTATTCATTCCCTTTTGAACAATTCAAATTAAACGAAAATAAATTTGATTCTCATTTATTCTTATTGAGCTAACAATGAGACGTTATGGATCTATAGAATGAAGCTCAAATTATATGAGATTAATTAATTAAAATCTTTAATTAATTAAAATCTTTAATTAATTAATTTTTATTCATTAACTATTAGTGATTTCCACTAAAGATTGATGGTCGCACCCTTCTTACTATAGATATATTTTTTGTGTCCATTAGATATAACCAATCAACACTGTAATGACCCTTCACAATTACTCGTAAGTATAACTAGGCCATAAATTATCATTTTGCCCTTGTAGTTACATTTAACTCCTTAAGTACCATTGATTCTTCTAATGAATAATAAGTTATAGTCCCATAGCTGAACTCTTCTTAGGCCAAGAGAGGGTGGGACACCACATTATTCAAGCCCTAGAATCAACCCTTAAGAGAGCAGCTAATCTACTTACTCTATCTATAAAGAAGGAGTGAATTCCTCATTACAAGAAATTAGGATTCTCCCGACGCAGAGAAAGACGTCGAGAGAAAAATTGTCAAAAATGAAAGGATCTTTCAATGTCCAGTGTAAAATGTCGGGAGAAAACACTGTTTTCAGCGCCGTAAAATATATGTGGGGCATTATATGTTTTTCCAACGCCATGCACCATGCGTCAGGGTGGCATTGGAAATTACGTGTTATCCCGACGCGTCATGTATGAGTCGAGAAAGATCAGTCAGAAATTAGGCCATATTAATTATGGCAGACATGTATTCTCCACACCATGCATCATGCACTGGAGACGGCATCGGGAATAAGGAGCAGCCCCGACGCTATTGTTGTGCGTCAGAAACGATGTCAGGAATAAGGAGCATTTCCGATGTCGTTAGTGGGATCTCCTGATGTTTTTGGGCTGCGTCGGGAGATCTTCTATAAATTTCATTTCATTTCTGTGAAACATAGAATCGAAACGGCAAAGGAAAAAAAAAGAGAGAAGTAAAACGAAGAAGGATTCTACCGTTGTGCCCTTCGCCCACCGTTGCCCTTGCCGCCGTCATCCATTGTCGTCGTCTACCGCCGTACATTGAGGTAAGTTTATAATCATTAGTTTTTAGGTTTATTTAGATAGTTTAGGGTTTTTTTTAAAAAAAATTATTTTAGGATTTTGTTTTGGAATAGATTTTTGTTTGTGAAATGTATTGTTGTATTGAAGGTGTGTTGAATTGAAACTTTGAATGTTGTTGAATTAAAATTTGAAGTGGGTTAAATAAAAATTTTAGGGGGGGGTTTCAATGGAAATTTTAAAGTGGGTGGGGGTTGGTTTAATTTAAAATTTGAAGTGGGTTTAGTTGAATTTAAATTTTAAAGGAGGAGTTTAAAGTTGAATAGAAAATTTGAAGGGGGGATAAATTTAAATTTTGAAGGGGGTGGAGGAATGAATTGAAAATTTGAAATGGATGAGGGTTGAATAGAAATTTTGAAGGGGGTGGGGGGTTTGAATTGAAAATTTGAGTGGGGCAATCCAATTTGTTTGCGTTAAAAATTCTATAATATGTGTTAAGATTTGTTTTGGCTATCTTGCAGTTATGGTAGCTTGTTTGTGTTGAATAACTTGGTTGTTGATTTAGGATGGCTATTCTACAGTTATAGTAGCCTTTTTTGTTCTGAATTTGTTTCTATTTGGGATGTTTTCAAGGGTGATAGTAGGATAGCTTGTAAGGTAGCATTGTTGGAAGGGGTGAGTAGGATGCGAAGATTGAAGTATTTTGTTGTTAATAAATAGGTTGTGTTGGCGATCCTGCAGTTATGGTAGCCTCTGTAGTTTGGAGTTAGTTTTAGTGAAAATTTTGAGAGATTGTATATTAGTGAAAAATAATAGTGAAAATTCAGGGGAGTAAGTTATGGACGTGAAAGGAGAGAGAAATGTTTCCAATCAAACCTATTTATGTTTTAGGGACTTAAAGGATGGTCAATGGTTGGATGAAACTTAGGAATAAGTTCTCCCTTGAGTATAGAGAGGGAGTGACCCAATTTTTTAGAATTTGCCAAATTTCACATTGATGCCTACGATTAAGGTGTTCATGCAAGAGATGTATGAATTTAAATTGGAGTTCATTAGAGGGTGTGGAACAACATCTATTGACTATTGGAATATCCTCTTGCTACATAGAATGAGTGTATCATGGAGAGTCATTAAGCTTTAGAGGTACATACATCTTTGAGGAAGGAACTAGTAGTACCCTTTTGATGAAGGAACTAGTAGTAGGCAATTTAATAAAGAAGATGATATGTTTGGTATGGTAAATGATTTACAAGCCTTGATTGAAAAGAAGAGGAAACAAAGGAACGTCGTTTGCAAGATGAAATGTCGATGAATATTGGGATAGATATAAATGAAGATAGAACAAACATATTTTAGGACTTATTGAATGAAGCACGTAATGAGTTGTATCCTGGTTGTTCTGAATTTTTGTCATTAATTTTTTTTGGTTAAGTTGATGCATGTAAAGGTTCTAAATGATTGGAGTAACAAGTCATTCGACATGTTGTTAGAACTCTTAAGAGCAGCGTTTCCAATATGTAGTAGTACTATCCCTAGTTCATTTTAAGAAGCTAAACGAAAACTTTGTGACTTGGGCTTGGGATACGAGACTATTCACGCATGCAAGTACGATTGTGTATTGTATTGGAAAGAGTTTGCTGATTTGAAACGTTGTCCTACATGTGACGAGTAGAAATCGTTGTGAGCCATCGAGTGGATGACCACATCGAGGATGACACTCTGTGCAAGAGTAACGTTGATCTCACAATCGTTGAAAGACAGGTTGTGCGTTATGTCACTGACGACTTCATGGACGATGTGGATGAACACTTGTCACATGCAAGTGACGACAACAAATTATAGTGATAAACCACGTACCCAAATATTTATGTAGTTTATATATTTTGATTCTAGCTATGTTTTCGTATTTGCTTATTGAATATTTGTTTTCTATGTCCACAAGCATTATATCGTCATACCCACGAAATAATTTTCTCGAGATGGACGATATGTTCCTTGAGTTTGAAAACGATTTAGATAACCTTGCGGGAGGGTCGTTGTCGGTGGGCGACAATTCGAGTCTAATAATTTCCTACATTTTAACTTAGGATTATTTCATGTTTTTTTTTCTCTAATATTATATGTTATTATAATTTATTAAGCAGGATCGTCTACTCAACCATCTGCAACTCCCGCTCCTAGGAGACGTGCGCAATCTCGGCTCCTAAAGTTGGAGCGCTATGTTACAGTCAATGGGCGCATTCTGATGACGATCGCCCCTGGAGCGGAGAAGCCTATTTCCCCATAGGTCATTCGCTTTAGCCAGGCGATAGGCGTGTTGGCAGAAAATACATTGAGGTCGTCGAGGGCGACCTTCAGGTAATTAAGTTCCACTACATATTTATGATTTTATTTGAAACATATCTAAGTTAACCAATCTAATGTGTTATTTTTGTAATGTATAACGGTTTTTTGTGCTTGATTTCAATGATCAAGCAATGAATAGGTTTGTTAAGCATTAAATGCTCAGCACCTTTAAAAAGTTTCGGACCAACTGTCACAGACACTTCAAAAAGTACAGCGACCCCGAGGAGGCTCGTGCCAACCCACTCAATATATTGGTGGGACGTGATGAGGATTGGCACTTCCTCTACGACCATTACATGAGTCGTGCATTCCAGGTGAACAATTGAACCATTTGTCATGATTAATTATGATTTCAACTTTTAATATGTATAAGAACTATACAATATAATTGTTTTCATGCAGGAGCAATCATGGACGAACAAGGCTGCAGGACAAAAGAAACCTTACAATCATAGCAGCGGGTCAAAGTCGTTTCTACAACGATAACACGAGCTCGCTGAGAAAAAAAGGGAGTCGGTCGACTGTGTGGAGTTGTTATAAGAAACACACATTCGAGCTGGAACGTTCGTGTCGCAGGCCGCAGAGGATGCACATGTAAGTTATTGAAGCAACACTTATGCCCTTATTCATTATCCTCTTTTTGCGTTACCTAACTTGGTTTTTAAATTTGTTGCAAAATAAAATGCTGGAACCCCAGTCCCAACCTATCCCAGAGGGTAGTCAGCCGCTCTTTAGAGATGAGATATGCGATCAGGTGTTGGGTAGATGACCAGGCTACTCAAAAGGCCTTGGTTGGGAACCCAAGCTGAAGGTCCGCAAGACGACGAGTGCAAGGAGTTCCACGATGTCATGTCCATAGTCCACAGAATAAGAGATTGAATTACAAGCTAAACTTAATGAAGCTTTGGAACGGATTAAAGCACAAGATAGAAATCACCAAGCGTTAGCTTCAGAAGTGGAACAAATGTGAAAGCTGATACAAAACTTGACTCGAGCACAGCAAGGCCTACCACATGATCCCTAGCTTTGCAATACGTATATATGTCTCCATTATTCTTAAGTTTTTGCAATGATAGTATACAGTGACGATATGGATATATATACTAAACTTAGCTACTTTTTTATCGTTGTAGGATCCGTGGTGTAGAATGGCGCGTACAAAGCTTATTAGGAGACATATGACTTTTTTTGTGCTTCTTTGTATTTTGAATACTATATTTTTTGTATTATGAACGCTATTATGTTTTTTTGAACTTCTTCGTATTATCAATATTAAATTTTTTTTGTTCAATTTTTGTTTGAATTTCGTAATTTACTAATTTATTTTGAATTGTTTTTAATTTAATCTAAAAGAAACGTGATTATTTCACAAAATAGAGAATTTGTTTGAGGAAAATATTTTAGGAAACAAATAAAAATTTAAATATTAAAAAATACATATAAAAAGGAATTTCTGACACAAACAACATCGAGAATAGGTTGCACATGACAAGTCAAAAATAGGTTTTCCCGATGCATATCAGACGTCGACTTTAAGTACATTAGGAGAAATCATTCCCGATGCACAGAGAGACGTCAGAAAGGATCACTTTGAGAATTACGATTCACTACGCGTGGCACTCGTCAGCCAATCAGACATCGGGATAAAGTTATTCCTGACATATTGTTAGTGATGCGTCGAGAATACTTCTCACGACGCATTTCTACCGACGACCTTCTTAACGCAGGAAACGACGTCAAGATATCTTTTCTCGACATTTTTATCACTTTCCCTAAGTTTTTGCTATATTCGGAGTCCCTCCGCTTCTTGTAGAACTTTAGAACAATTGTAACAACTACAAAAGTAGATCGTATTCGTAGTGTCACCAAGATAAGGTATATAGCCTTATCCATCTACTATAGATCATTTAGGTTATCACTTAAACATGATTAAACTTAATCCACTTGTATGTCTTCATATATATATATATATTTAGGTTACAAAAGATAACCTTGGATGTTAATTTATTGGTTTTTGTGGGTTAATGCAAATAAATGTCAAAAAAATAAAACACTTTATTTTACTAGATAAATAAAATGCTTGTATAATACAATTACACACTACAAGACCACGAGATTTAGGACATTAACCCCAACAGTAATTACATGGGGGTAAAACAAACATTTGGCCTAACCATAATTATGAAGAACTGGTGAATGGTTGACTTACTGCCGATAGTTATATCGTGTGGACACAAATAGAACTATAGTGAGGAGACTTTAGTCAGTTAATCTTATATCCTTGCAGCTCATGATCTATAAGTCCATTAGGTCCTCTATTCGCCCATATCGGACTAAACCTTGGAACAGTCAGATGAATTAATTGGAAGTGTTCGAATTGTTTTAGAGAGTAAAGGTTGGTTATATACGATATACTTAACGTAAAATCATTTTAATACAATTAGAAGAAATGGAAATATTTAAGTATTGTTTATACGAATAAAGATTCATATCCAAATCATCTATTTTGAGAGAAGTTAGTATTAAGTGCAAAATTAATTTAATATTTGATATTAAATTAATATAATCAATTAAAATAATGAATTAATTATTTAGAGTTAATTTTATAAAAAATTAATCGTTTGAATTATTTATATAAAATTAATTTAAAAATCAATAATGGATTTTAGAAATTTATTATTTTAATAGAATTTAGGAAATTCAATTTTATGTTAGTGGAAGTTTATGGACTTATGATGTAATGCCTGACAACGTAATCCTTGCTTCTTGCTTCTCTTAAATACTTATTAGAATGAAAGTTGTCCCTACTGACCAACACGAGGACTTTTTAGCATGTTTTATCCTCACCCACATACACCCTAGGAAAATTTTTCAAGCTAAGCATGTCTTAACGTTGGAGTTCCTATGATTGAGCCATCGAAAAGAAAGGTACACCTTGTTGATATAGATAGTAACTCCAATTCTTTTTAGTCTTTCTTAACCTTACTTTCATATCGTCAAGATTTATCTCATAAAAATATAATATTGGTTTATTCATGTCTCCCTTCTAAACTCAGGCCAAGACTTAAGTTGGATTGACTTAGGAGTGCAAACTTCTAAGGGTTTTCATAGGCGGCCAAAGAAACTTAGGCGAGAAGGGGCAAGTCTTGAGAGGTTATTGAGGTTGCATGGTTGAAGTTGCCTAAGTGCTGAACAAGAAATCCACTACTAGCGAGAGGAAGTCATGTGCGATTAAGTAAAGGAGGTTAGCTTGGCATTTTAGTTGAAGACTTAGGCATGAAAGCTTATGTTAGGCAAAGTGATGAAATGTGTAGGTGTTCAAGCCAAGTCGGTCAAATGGTTTTTAGGTGTATAGCACGCCTCACTTATTTTTGCGGCAAGCAGGATGTGTCAAAGGGTTAGCATGAAGGATCATTATAAATAGGTAACTTCAGAAGAGGAGAGCTTCCAAACCACTGTGCATTTTACTCAAACACTTGCAAAATTCATATTTTGAGCCTAGTTTTCAGAGTAGGACTGCTAGACAAAAGTAAGGAGAGGAAAATTAAGTTTAGACTTCAAGAAGAGAGAAATGTCATTTTTTAGAGCAATCTAAGTAGAGTTCACTTTTAAGAAGCTATAGGACGTATCTTTTGGATTTTCTAGCTGACATTTTGAGGTAAGCAAGTTACAACATTTCCATATAAATTTGTAAATAAAGTTATTGAAGTTATAGATTTTTAGTTATTAATTTTTAAAGTCAAGTTAAAATTCTAGACGAAAAATCAATTTTGGGAAGGGCTTGAGTCTGGTTGAGTGTCAAGAAAGTTAAGGCGGGTTGGGCACAAGATTTGGACAAAAGAGGTTAGTGAGCTTGCACTATGACCAATGCTGCGTCCTCGACCAAGGAGGTGCGCAACAACCTCTATGCCCAAGGACGTGTACGGGATGCTCTGCGCATGAGGTTAGCATGTGGCAAGGCTGGGCAGAGCCCTACGAGCTACTCTATTGCATCACAACCCTCTACCATCTCTAGACACCACCATTCAGGAAATTTTATTTGAGGAGAAAGGACTTGGCATTGTCTTCTCTCTGTACTTTGACGTTACTCTTACAACTACTCATCTACGACTTGCTAATGAGTTCACTTTCTGCAAAAATTGTAAACTTCATGGTCATAAGTTTGCTAACTGTCTTACCAGTGAGTGCATATATTGTCACAAGCAGGTCACATCTTGGAAAACTATTCAACTCGATCACACCATCCTTCTGGTCACTCACATAAACCCAAGTTTTTACCTAAAACTGGTTCTTCATCTGTTGTTTCTACTACCACACCATCTGATATCACTACAACTTCGAGCTTTCAGTTAAATGATCTTCATGACTTACTTAAACAGGTGATCTCTTCCAACTCTATGCTTTTGTTGTCACCTCAGATACTTCTTGGCTTCTTGACCCAGCTTGTAGTAATCATATGACTTCTGGTATCTCATTGTTGTTCTCCCCTGTTCCTGTTTAATCCCTTCCCCCAATCCACTCCGCTGATGGTAATCATATGTCTATTTCTCACACTACCACTGTTAATACACCCACCATCAATCTTTTCCCCCACCTATCATGTCCAAAATCTCACATTCAACCTACCCTCTGTTGGCCAATTATGTGATCTCGAACCAACCATTCTCTTTTCTTCTCATGGTTGTTAAGTTTAGGATCCACAGATGGTGCAAGTGATTGGTACAACACTTTTTATGTGTTTCCACCCATATCTGCACCAGTCACTAATAACCCTACATATCAGTGGCATCTTCACCTTGGTCATGCATCCTCTGATTAACTTCGTAATTTAGTTTCTACTAGCACTTTGAATAATGTCTTTAAATGTAATCCTTTTAACTGTTTAAATTGCAAACTTGCGAAACAACCTACTTTATCCTTTACTACTTCTGCTTCGTTATGTGATGCACCATTTGGCCAAATTCATTCTAACATTTGGGGTCCTACTCCATGTACTACTGTTAATGGTTGTCGATATTTTGTTTTATTTATTGATGATTATTCTCATTTTACTTGGATTTACTTTCTTAAACATCGTTCTTCCTTATATCAAATCTACGTTGGTTTTGCAAATATGGTTCACACACAATTCTCTTGCACAATTAAAATTCTTCGCATAGATCACTAGAAGAAAAAAGGTATTTTCCAACGCACAAAAGTTTTGGGAGATAAATGAAAAAGCGTCAAGAAAGGATCTTTCGATGCGTAAACGCGTGTCGAGATCGAAATCGGGCAAAATGAGTCTGGATAGGATCTTCGAACGTACAAGATTATGGCATCAGGAGATGTGTGTAGGATCTCCTGACGCTTAATCTTGTGCATCGAGAGATTCTATAACTTTTTTTTTTAAAATACCTTCCATTATTAAATGGAAGGTATTATGTATTCACGAGGAGCCTTTCCAAAAAAAAAAAAAAGTATTTCGAAATTAGTATTATTTTCAAATTCATCCAAAGTTAAAAATGTAAAAACTGAACTCCATCCTTACAAACATTTTCTCAAAGTATAGGCCTTACCATTTTTACCCTGTAAGCTAAAGCATAACAAAAAAAATCAAAGATAAACATTTAACATCCTGACTAAGAGGAACCAAAATGTAGATTCATCATAAAATCATAAAATAGAACAAAGTCTACAGAGCTAAATGGAAAATAAATAAACAAATAAATCTATCCACCTGGTTTAGTCATCACACGCGGTGGGCCACGATCGATGACCACTACAACATCTTCTTCTTTATTTTTTTCTTTCTTCTCTATGTTGTACCATCATCCTTGGCGTCAAACCCTAAACCCTAATAGTAGCACACAATGTCCTCTTCCTCTTCTTCTCAAATATGTGAAGAAAGACAGATCAAAAGAAGAAAAACAAAGGTAACAAGGGGAAGAAGAAGGAAGAAGAAAAGAAAAGAGAAGGAAGGAGAAGGAGAAGGAGAAAGAGAATAAGAGAAGAAAAGAAGAAAAGAAAAGAGAAGGGCTAGACACGTTGGAATGAGGAAAAAAACGAAGAAAAAAAGAAGGGAGAGAGAATTGATGGTCTTGGGATTTTAAAGGATAACTCCTATCGACGCTCAAAATTGCGTTGGGAGTTATCCAACCACTACCAATGCTTTAATAAAGAATTGATAGCTCTCATCTATCTTCTGACGCATTAAGTAATGTATCGGGAGTTCTCTCACATCTCTTGAGTCAATTGTTAAGGCATTAGGAGATAAGG
Organism: Cucumis melo; assembly: GCF_025177605.1. Taxonomy (NCBI): domain Eukaryota; kingdom Viridiplantae; phylum Streptophyta; class Magnoliopsida; order Cucurbitales; family Cucurbitaceae; genus Cucumis; species Cucumis melo. Next base: position 18,354,819 of record NC_066866.1, on the reverse strand, counting down.
CATCTATCGATACAGTAGTTTGTGCCAGTAGATGCCTTAGCTCCCAAAGCGATTTCTCTCGACTTTGTAAATCGACGTCGGGAGATCCAGAATTTCTTGTAGTGGATGATTCATGGAATATAAGGACTCTTGTCTTCTTTCCTTCATTGTCCAACAAAGCACTCTAATTCAACGTTCATGTCTGCACACCTCCCAACAAAATGGAAGAGCCTAACGCAAACACAGTCACATTCTAGATTCTGTTCGTGCTCAACTTCTCTGTGCTTCCTGTCTCAAAATTTTTTTGGGAGAGTTTGAACAACTATACAGTACTCCCACTCTTACTCTAATTTCGAAGTCTTTGGTTATGCATGCTTTGTGTTATTACATCCTCATGAACATACCAAACTTGAACCTCGTGCTCGTCTATGTTGTTTCTTGGGTTATGGTACTGAACATAAAGGATTTCATTGTGGGATCCCATCTCTAAAAAATTACGTATATCTCATCATGTCACTTTTTAAGAATATCATATGTTTTCTAGTCTTTCTTCATTCCATACATCTCTATCTAGTCCTCACCCATTCTTCACAAATCGTTCTACTGATCTATTCCCCACTTCTGACTCACCACCCAACACTACACCTTGTCCTCTACCCATATCTAAGCTCACTCAATCTAATCCTATCTCTGCGCTCTTGGATCTTCCATATGCCCCTTGTGAGGAACCTGAATCTAACTTGTCTGACGTTCCACTCGGGTAAGAGAAAATCCTTCTCATCTTAAAGATTACCATTGTTTTTCCACTATTATTTCTTTGGTTGAACTTTCCTTGTATAAGGAAGCCAGTACTAACCCTTTGTGGCAGCAAGCAATAAATGAAGAACTTTGAGCCTTAGAAAAGACTCATGAGCCTTAAAAAAGACTCATACTTATGACTATGTTGGCTCACCTCCTAGAAAGAAACCTATTGGTTGTAAATGAATTTTTAAAATAAAAACTCACTCTGATGGCTCTATTGAACGATACAAAGTATGACTTATGGCTAAAGGCTATAATCAGGAATATGACATTGATTATGAAGAAATGTTTGCTTTAGTGGCTCGAATAACGTCTGTTCGTAGTCTTTTAGCCATCGCAGTTGCAAAACAATGACCCCTCCTTCAAATGGATGTTAAAAGTGTGTTTCTAAATGGCACCCTATCTGAAGAAGTCTATATGAAACCACCACCCGGTACTACTCCGCCACCTTAGAAAGTGTGATTTCTTCGTCGTGCTCTCTATGGTTCTCAAACAAGCTCCATGAGCTTGGTTTGCAACATTCAGCTCCACTATTACTCAACTTGGGTTTACTTTCAGCTCTTACGATTCTACCTTATTTACTCGTCAGACACCCCATTCTCCTTCTTTTATATGTTGATGACATGATTGTTACTGGAGATGACTTTCAAGCCATATCTGATTTGCAATGTTACCTGGGCAAGCACTTTGAGATGAAGAATTTAGGAACCCTTAGCTATTTTCTTGATCTTGAGATCTCATCCTTGTCTAATGGCTACTACTTATCTAAAGCCAAGTATGCCTCTAATCTCCTAACTCGGTCTAGTATCACTGATTCTCTCACATCCTCAACTCCTCTAGATCTGAATGTGCGACTCACTCCTTTTGATGGTGTTCCTCTTGACGATCCCACTCTGGATCGACAACTTGTTGGCAGTTTGATTTACTTAATTGTGACCCATCCTGATATTGCGTATGTAGTTCACATTGTTAGTCAATTCATGGCTGCTCCTCGCACTATTCACTTCAGTGCTATCATCCGTATTTTACACAATATTAAAAGCACTTTGGGTCATGGTCTACAATTCTCCTCACAGTCTCTCTGATTCTTTCTGGATTCTCTGATGTTGATTTGGTGGGTGATCCTACTAATAGAAGGTCCACCACTGGTTACTGCTTCTATTTAGGTGATGCTCTCATTTCCTAGCATAGCAAGAAAGAAACTGTTGTTTTCCATTCCAGCATAGAGTCTGAATATCATGCTCTAGCTGATACCACTTTAGAATTAATATGGCTTTGTTGGCTTCTCAATGATATGGGGGTCCCACAAAGATCACCCATTATTCTTCATTGTGATAATCATAATGCCATTCAAATTGCACACATTGATGTATTTCATGAACGAACAAAGCACATTGAGAATGTTTGTCACTTTGTTCGGCATCATCTTCAAAGCAACAAATTCTATCTCCAATCCATCTCTACCACTGACCAACCAGTAGATATCTTCACAAATGCTCTCCATTCTCCTTGTTTCATCAGTTACTTCTCAAACTCAAGGTGACATCTTAAGTTTGAGGGAGGTGTTGCCGTAATTTTAGTAATCAACTGTATTTTTTGTTCATAATTATCTTGTATTTATTTTTCTATCTTTTCCTGATATTAGTTTCATAGTGTGTATAATTAGCCTTGTATTAGTTTGTAAAATTCACTGAAATAATATTATTCAAAATAAAATTGTCCTAAATCATGAAAAGAAGTACAAAAAAGTCGAAAATGATGAAAAAAGTAGCACTTCAATGCTCAATATAGAGCAATCTAGGAATTGATTCTACCTGAAGATGAGATTGGACGATCATTAGATAACACTTTCTCTATTTTTCTTATCTTTAACTTCCCTACGTAGTTTTGATTCCAAACTTGATTTTGTCTTATCGAAATGATGTTTGCTTGATTTTCTTAGCTTTCTAGGGCTAAAGTTTTAACATTACTATAAATTTTTTAGTACTCTTTGTGTTTGTATAACATCACAAAGTATGAGAGTATTAAACAAGGATGGAAAAATCAATGCTCTTCCATTTCCTCTTTTTCTCTCTACTCTAGTGAATGATTTCCATCCGTATACTAACAATAAGAGCATTGATTTTTCCTAACAGATAGTAAATCCAACTCTTGAAAGTTTATAGTTACTTTTTTAAAGTAACAAAAATGAGATATTAATGGATTGTCCATATACTAATGATTTATCTATTGTTTTGTGCTTACAATAGATGCATCCATGCTTATGTTAGAATTTTACACAAAGGTTAGGACAAATAGTTCCTAGTGAGGAGTTCCACTTATCTTTTGAGTCTAGAGGTCTTCCTCGTTTCCTTAAGATTTAATCTACTTCCTCTTTCTCTTTGAAAACTTGACACTGGAGATTAGACTTGAATAACTAAAGATGTATAAGAGAGGGCCAATTGAATTTTGGTCTAACTATCTTTTTTTTTACCTATTTTGCAAGGAGCTCTCTCGAACCCACTTCTTATTAGGTTTGAGTCTGATTTTGGGATTTGGTAACTTAGTTTAGTTGGAGAAGTATAGATAACATCTACAAAATACTAAGGAAGTTTTTTCCTTCTCAAAAGTATAATAGTATATTAAAAGAAATAAAATGTTCTATTTTCTATATAAATTACCAGCAAAATAATAATAAAGTTTAGATCCAAAAAACCATTACCCAAAATGATGATTAAATAAAAAAGAAAATCCAAAAGAAAATAAAAGAAAAGGTGAGATGGAGACCCAAAGAGAGAAGCGAAAGCGAGGGAAATGAACAATGGGCTATGGGAGACAGACATAAGCATAGAGACTGAATTTTGGCGTTAGTTTGGTGAGACAACAACGTCTTCACACTCAAGAGAGGGACGTATGTGCTGACAATCTTCGCCGAAAGATAAGCTCCTTCAACTTTTTTTTTTTTCTTTCAAACAAATATTATTCAATAGGGAATCCATTGATTTTTCCCCTCGTTCAATTGCGTTATATTTTTGGCGTTTTTCAGCAGCAAATCCATTCATTAGTTTAAACTACTGCGTTTCGATTTGATTATTAATTGGTCTTTTTGAAGGAAGATGAGTAGACAAAGCGAATGGTCCAAAATGCACACCAATTGTTTGTAAAAATGTTTGCGTCACTTCTATATGCAAATGGCGTCGGTTGGGCGGGCGGGGGGAAAAGAGACGTACTGCCAGCGCCGCCCATGGGCGGATTAGTCATCATGCCTGACTCATCTCCACATGATACTTGAAGGGTATGTGTTTTTTTCTTCTCTTTGAATCACTGCTTTTTGATGGGGAATTTGTATTCAAAACTGTACATGTTTTATTTTTCTATTGTGAATTCTTTGTCAAATTAGAGCTACTGTGGTCCCACCATTTATAATCATTTGCCCTCTTCATTTGTTTATGTTAGATTCCCTTCCATATGACATGTATTTATAATGTATTATATATATATATATATATATATATATATATATATATATATATATATATATATATATATATATATCGATGTGGTAGCCAAAGTCAATATATGATTTGGATAGTGTTTGTCTGGAAAATGAGGATGGCAACCACTTTGGGCCCTTACATAGTTCATACCATGACCCCGTCTTTTTTAGACTTTGGGATTTTCTTGAAAATAGTTTTGAGTTATTTTAATGTGTTTCCAATGGATTTTGCAATTTTATTTTATTTTAGTTTTTCAGATAGAATTTTGCAATTTTTGGATGCCCACATTGTTTTTCTCCATGTGATTGTGAGTTTGACCCATTTTTAATGTTTTTTCTCGTCTCTTGACCGGTCGTTATGCATTTTTTTTCTTCCATTTTTACTATTTAACAGTACTTGTTAAAATTCTCACGATGTCTGGTCACATTATGGAAATAAAATTGAAAATCCTTAAAAAGCATTTTAAGGTGCTTTTAAGTGAAACAGTAATCAATATTAATATAAAAAAAATTATTTCACTAAATGATTCTTTTAATAGTCATTTCAAATACTTTTTTGAATAGAAAAAACAAACTATAATCTCAAACAGCAATTGATATGTTTTGCCCTTTTTTTATCAGATGGAAAAGTACCTTCATTATAATTATAGTAAAGATTAATAGCAATTCTCCATATGTTTAGTTTTATAATCTTAAAATAGTTGTTTTAGTGCTCTTCAATCAAGCACTTGGATTAGAAAAGTTCTTCCAAAGCATTTAAGAGGTACTTTTGACTTTTTCCACTTTGTGTTACTTCCAAATATTAAGCACTACCATTCTAGAGAATAAAGTCCTTTGTAAATATAAACCCATGTGGGATTGAGGTTTTTGCATCAATCTCTAATAATAGAAGAAAATTCAATATTCTCTCCTCTCCTCCACTTTAGAACAAAATTAGCCTCTAAACCAAAAAGTCAAGCATTTCTTTATTAATTATGATGATTTCATCTAGGAAAGGTATCTTCCTAAATTGTCAAATAAAGTTTAGGAGAATTATGGTTTCATCATAATGATAACTTATGGGAAAAAAGTGGAAGGCCATCAAATTCATGTAAACTCTGGAGTTTGGTCGGCTAGAAAACCCCAAATGACATGACTTGGCCTAATCCCTACTTGCCATAAGTTTCTTTGTTAATTAGTGACCTTTCTGTTACCAATTACAAAGATGTAGCTTTATTTTGTCTATAGGCCTAAACACAGATGGCCTAAACGTCATCTTTATGATCACTGTGATTTGGAAAAAGTTGCTTTCATTATTGATGGAAAGAAGAAAAGTTTCAAGTAGGAATAACATAGAGCTTCTAATCAATATGGATTTTTGCTTTTGTGCTTTTGTGTTTTTGTGCGATCAAGTATCAACTATGGACCACTTGGCAGCTTGTGAGAGGACTCCCGCCTTGGGTTATTTATCTAATCACGTTAAATATTGATATCTTAACCCATCAACTTAAACTTTTGGTTTAATAGTGATTTAACGTGGTATCAAAATTATAGGTCTTATATACAAACTCATTGTATCTTTTTCTCTTTTGGTAATCTTGATCTCTACTTGTGGTGCTTTCTACGAATTTCTAAGCCTATAGGTGAAGAAAAAGATTAAAGTATTTACCGCAACCCATGAACTTTAGCTTTCAAATTTAGTGGTGATTTAACGTTGGGCATGAGCTTGAAACATTAGCAGTGGAAGCTTTGTTTAATCTGAGGCTACACCAATTAAAACCAATAAATTATTTATTGTATCAATTTATACTTAACTTTATTAGTTCATAATCTTCAAAGGGATATTTTTCGAATTCTTTTATTCATTGCTCGACTTTCTTGTTTGTAGAAAAGCAAGTGACGGAATGTCAATACTTAATAGAGAGAAAGGGAGGAAATAAGACCTTTTTTTTTTTGAGAGATTTTTTTTTCTTTATGAGAAAAGAGCATAAGAGATTTTTTTGTCCAAAGAAAATAGTGGAGTAGAGAGAGAAAGTAACACTTTGTTTTAGGAAAAAAAGAGGTTTTTCTCTGGAAAAACTCAAAATTTTCATCTGTGGTAAGATGTAAGCTTTCTCTAACCCAGATAGAGGAACCATTGAAAGTAGTAAATTCTGCAATTTGAAAAATCTTTATAGCAAGAAACAAAAGGAAAGAACTAATTTGAACTTGTGTGGAGCAAGACAAGTTCATAGCCAAGAAGTGGGCAAAATACAACTCTTAAGCAACATCACAGGTCATAAGATAGCTAATTAGAGAGGTTTTATTGTGGAAGCTTTTCTCTTGGAGAACAAGAATGGAAAAGAGAGACAGAATCTAAGAAAATTTCCAGTAGTATGGTGCCCTTCCTTCATTCTTTGTTACTGAAGAAGCGTGGATTCCTGAAATAAAAGGGAGAAAAATACTTTTTTGGCTGGTTGGTTTTAGGTTTAGCTTTTATTTAGTTTTTAGATTTCAAAATAGACTTTTAATTCTTAAGTTTTTTGTTTTGATTTCAGTTTAGTCATTTGGTTTTAAAATGTTACAATTTTACCTTTGAAGTGTGAGTTTTGTTTCAATTTGATTCCTAGTTTTTAAAATTTTATATTTTTAACCTCAAATGTTGATTAGTAAGCAAAAGGAGCAAAACTATTTCCAAATGTATGTCTATCAAAGATAGTATTTAGTGAAAAAAATCAAAGTTAAAAGGTAAATTTTGAATCGTAAAGATCAAGTTGAAACAAGATTCAGAAACGAAAGGGTAACATTTTGGACCTAATGACATGAGCACTATATTATATTATATAATATGAGGGGAAAAGAATTGGCTTAGTTAATATATAAAATCTTCTTTTATTCCTTCCTAACACGTATTATCAAATATGTAGTAAAAGATTAGTGGAAAGAATCCTAGGACATGAGTGATGCTCTAGATGGAGCAATTGAAGAATGGCATGTGGCGATGAAGGGCATGGGTGACCGTTGAGTGGGGAATAACTTGGGAGGAACCCTAAGGTTAGGGGATTGTTGCTTTATTGGTAATAGGAAAAAGGATAAATGAAAAACACCAAAAGAGAATGGAATAAAATAACATGTTATGTTAGGCTCTGATGAGATGCATAATAAAGCTTGGGGTTGGTTGGTTGGTTGGTTGGTTGGTTGGCACCTCCCACACACACACACAACAACACAACAAGATAAATGACAGATTCTGCCCTCAACTCTCAATTTCACACCCTCTTCCATGTTACACAAACCAACCAAGCTTGTCATATCTACATTTGTTTGTGGAGGTTATTGTACCATGACTCCGTTTTAGAGGTGTTAACGTAGAATGACCAAAAAGTTATTACTTTTGTCATGATTTTATGTATTCGATGAACCTTGATCGGTCCAATACAATGTAAAGTTTGGTATATAGATCAAACAAAATCTACATTTGATCTTATGAAGTAACATATATATGTGATATGTTCTTGTTCGGAAGTACTGCTTATTAGTTCCATTTTATTTACCATGCATTTGTTTGCTTTCCTCTAATGATGTACCTTCATTGTGTTATGTCCAATAAATCCAAACTGGTGTTAACATGACTAAGACCATTACAAATTATAGGCTTAAATTTGTAATTTCACCCTCAAATTTCAAAGGGTTCTATACTTTTTCAACTTATTATGTATATAATTTCAAAATATTACACTTCTAGTTCTTTATTTTAAAATATTATACTTTTGGTCTATAATTTTCTAGTTTGATTTCAATTTAGTTCTTGAATATCAAAATGTTACAATTTTAACGGTAAAATTTCAATTTTTTTTAATTACATTCATAGGTCGCAAGATTTCACTCTTAAATTTTAGAGTTAATTTTTCACTAAATAAGTTTAATTGTTATTAATTTTCACTATTCTTTTTATCATTATTGAAATAATTTTTATATTTAATTCATAACTGCTTTAAATTAATTGACAGAATGTTATTTAATTTATAATTTTTTAAAATTAATTAATAAATATTAATACCCAAAATTGAGTCAATATTTAGTAAAAATTGAGAACGTAGAAATTGATTAAAACACAACTTTAAATTTAGAAAGTGTAATATGCGAAAATGATACTAAATATATATATATAAAAAAATGGTATCTCCAATTACAGAAATGGGCTATTCCACTTCAAAGGCAACAGCGAATTGATGGTTAAGAGATTCAAAGATTATCACACATCAAATGTAGTAAACTTATCACCAATAGATTTAAGACAAATCAACATTTTTGCACAGTAATAAGCGAAGTAGTGACATCACTAATTTATTAAAAATGGAACGAAAAAGGTAGTTTACAATTTGTAAAAATAAATAGTAAGATTTATTGAAAGCAGCCATAAATAAACCCAAAAGAGAGAAGGTAGAAAATGGGAAGTCAACATCTTAATTAGTGGTATAAAATTCAGATGTCAAAGTAAAGTATTGTACACAAAAAGCAAGACGCTCGTGTCTCAACCTCCTAACATTATATTTTTAAGTGTAAAGATAGAGAGAAAGCATTAAATGAGAGTATGGTCGGAAAGAATCACAAAAGAAAACACAAAGAGAAAGTATTGAGGATAGGGAGGGGGTGGGGGTGGGGGGTGGCAAAAAGGAAACAACTTTTTGGTAGAAATAAATAATAGATAAAGATGACATAAAGTTTCAGGTTAAGCTGCCACAACATTTACATTAAGGAAGGGTTTTATAGAAACAAAAACTATCTCCAAGGACTAAAAGCTAAAATTTTTAAATTTATTTTTACTTTAATTTTATTGTTTGGGGTGAAAGAAAAGAGTGATTGATTCACGGGGTAATAAAAAGTGGGTTTAAGCCAAAGCAAAGCCATCTCACCTGCCTGGCGGTTGATCCCTACGAGGGAAGAGAGAGAGAGAGAGAGAGAGAGAGAGAGATGTTATTAAAGACTTCTTTAAATTTTTATTTACAACCATATAAATATACTACAAGCAACCACATGACTTTGGACATTTCGTAGGAACTTCCAAGAAGCACTGAAATCCATGCATATCAACATTCAAACTTGTCAAAAATTAAAAATATTTACTTCCCATCTCAATTTACATATTTCCTTTTTTTTCTTTTAAAAAAAAATATCTTCTTGTTAGTTCCTAAGTTTTGATAAATACTTACATTTAATTCTTAAATTTTAAAAATAGATCTTTTTGGTGTCCATACTTATAAATTGATTCATTTGATCTCTGAATTTACCTTAAATAATTATATGATATTTTAAATTAAAAGAATAACTTCTAAAACTCATATCTTCCATTATACTATTGATTGACCTAAAAGGTTAGGCTTATGGTCGGAAGCGAAATTTTGAAAGAAAGACGGATTTGAAAAGGGTTTAGGCTTCCTTGGGATGACTTTTTGATAAGCCTCCAATATGCTTTAAGTTTACAAAGCTAGAGGTCCTTCTAGGATCCTTGTAAACGGACACAAATGAATCTAACTTACCGAAGGGTTCCAACCAAGAGTTTAGTTAGAGGATGAATCACTCTTAGATCAAACTTAGAATCTATGATGGTCTCTCCTAGATCCTAAGACGACTCACTCCAGAATTAGATTGATCAAAACTAATCCAATGAATCGATTGAACATCAAACCTAAGACAAGATTTGATAGAAAAGACAACACCAAAGGGGTTGAATAAGCAAAAGCTTTTTAGTATTTATTATCTATCATTTCATAAGCATTACAAGCCTTTTTATAGGCCAAATGGTCATGGATAGACTAAGAAACTCAAAAGTCATTCAAATACACTTAATTGCAAATTGTAGAAAATAAGACCTAGGAACTTAAAACTTGATTACACATCAAACGAGCAACCATTTCTCAAAATTAAAAGATATAATTGTTTTTAAATTGTCTTAAATATGTGCTATGTAATCCGCCCCTCATAATGGTAATGTTTGACAACGTTGACATCACGGAATTCCAAGAGATGCAAGTTGGATAGCCACCTCTTCACAAATTCTGCATACTTTTTTCGTTCCCCGTGTCATCTTCCAAATTACACAACTTTTCCCGTGTCATCTTGACTCCATGCTCTTCTTGACTTGCTGAACTAACATTATACAAGAATTTGAGTTCAAAATTCTTGGTTTCTCGTTGTGCATTTGCCAGTTTTTGAACATGCAGTGTGAAAGCCTCTTGTATCTTCTTTGCCTTGCGCTTTGTGATTGGTCCTTCAGGTACATGCAATAAATTATTGAGTGAATCCACATCACTTTTGGTGTCTAAAAGTATAACTTACATAAATCTATAAGTTGGATTATAAATAGAAATCATCTTAAGAATTCAAATTGATTGATAAACATTTTTTTGAAGAAATAACAGAGAGAAGCATAATGGAAAAAATAAATAAATAACGAAAATAATTTGTGGAAAGAAATAGTTATAACCAATATTTGATCTTTTAATTAAGTACCCTAAAAATTGAAATATTAAAAGAAATTTTGTTGAATGTAGTTTGAGGAGAGAGCGTTTAAACAAGAAATAGTGTTAGATATACTCTAAATATGCCGACCGGACATTTATATGTTCCATGAAAGCAAGATGTACCGGATTCAAACTCTTCAAAGTTGTACTTGAAAGGACATTCTTAAAAAAGAAAATATTTTAAAGGGAAATTGCATAATACGACAAAAATGTAGAGAAAAACAACCCATATCATATTTATTTTGCATATTACGAATATGGCAAATATAGTGACTAACAGACGGTTATCAGAGAACTATCAAATGACTATTAGAGGGTTATCCACTTTTAAAAACATAAATTCTATTTTCATAAATTTTTCTTTTTTTGTTATTTTTGCAAAAATCTCTGTCTTAAATATGAATGAGGTGTGTATATTGAAAAACTGTCAAACAAAAGAAAAAGATAACCAATATTCAAACTTCTCGTACCACCAACCTTCTTAAATCGGAAATATTAGTATTAATTTTTCTTCAAAATAATATTCTAAAAAATTAGAAATAAAAAACTCGAAATTCCATCTCTACCCTTTAATTTTTACTCAAAAGCCTCAATTTCATTGAACTAAACCAGCCTTTGAGAAATATTCATAAATAGAAAAAAAATGTTTAAGAGAAAAAACTTGACAATATAGATGAATGACTTCTATTCGTTTCTATCATCATAAATATCATCAAAACTTCTATAATTTCAATCACTAATAAATGTTGATAAACTTCTATCGACATCTATCTATTTAATAAAAAATATAAGAACTAATAAATTTTGCTATAACTTATATTTAGTTTGTGCCCTCAAGTAATGCAATTTGTGTCATAAAGTGAGCGTAAACTTTTGTTCAAATTTCGTAAGTCTGCAAAAAGTTTGATTATTGGGATTATGAAGATTTAATATTTCATTTTCTATTAAAATTAGTGAGTAGGTCAATTAAATTGAATAGTCTGTAGAAGTTGCAACAATGTAGAATGAAATATAGAGAAGAATTTGATGAAATTGAAAGTTTATGATTGAACTAATTTATTTTTAACGAAAATCAAATTAATAACTAATTATCGTATCGAAATTTAGTTTTTATGGTTTGATGAAATCTTATAAGCACTGCCTATAGATTTATAGGTAAATCTCTTTTAAATACTCTCTATCATATGTACTAATTTATCAAACTATTGAGACTAATTGGTAAAACCTCATGGATAGTTCCAATTATTGAGATGTAGAGGATCTTATATTAGAAAAAAGAAAAAATCAGACTTCTTATAAGATAGATGGGTAACTTTACCCCATACCATCAAATACCAGCCATACGATAATTTATCAAAATATCGGGACCAAATTTGCAGTTGGAGAAAAAGAAAACCAAAAAGAAAAAGAAAAGGATGAGACAGTTGTAAAGATTGAGTGGATAAATATTTTACCAAATACAAGAATGAATCATCAATCAAGCTCGTTTTGTACGTCTTCCAACTTGAAGGGCCAATTCTGTGTCTATCTTCAAAGAGATATCAAGAGCTTTCACAGAATGTGTCAGCGCACCACTGCACAAAAAACAGTATACATAATTAATTAATTAAATAAATAAGACTCATGAAAATTTATTGGAAAAGGACTCCTAGTTTCTATAGCTTCATCCCCTCTTTTAATAGCTTTGCTAAATATATTGTTCTTTCCTTGTAAATGTAGTAAAGAAAAGAGAAAATAGCACAAAAATGGCATCCTGTGATTCACAATATGACATGAGATGGAATCATACACCTAAGGCAATTACTAAAGTAAAGAAGTTCTCTTCTTACTTGTGTGGCAGGATTTTACCAAATTCCCACTGTTTTAGAACAATTTTCTTCTTTTGCTTCGTTTTTTCTATTTCTAGATAAAAATGTGATACAACCCGAATATATTAAAATATAATTGGTAATAAAAGTATAAAATAAACAAAGCAATTCGAGGTAATTGGTAGTGGTGTAATTAAGTTAGATTGGATTGGGTTAGAAGGCCTCTCTAGACCAACCCAAATCGCATTAACTATCCAAAAGACTCGAATTGAGAGTGCGACAAAACCCTATTTAATACAGTTAAATATATCTACAGCACATATGACTAATAACTAAAATCATGTAAAATGCAAATGTAAATACCAAATATACATGATCTCTATTACCAGATTTAAACAAAAATTTATCATAACAGTAATAAAAGAAAATCATTAGAGAAAAGACAATTATATGTAAAACTTTCAATATGTCTGCAATTTTGGTGGAGTTAGGTCAACCCGAAAATAAATTTATTTATCCCAAGACCCCAACCAAATCCAAGAATAAAACTAACCCGGTTAGGTAGTCCAGATCGTCTGGCTTGTTGGTTCAATTGAACATTCCTAGTACTTAGACCCTCCCAGTCTCCTAAGATCATTCCCAAGCCCTAATTCACTCACAAAAATATTGCTCCCTTTTCTTCTTCCCTACCCATTATATTTATAACCAAACTTCCCAAGCAGACCACTTAACTAATCACTGATACACCCTTATTAAATCCCTCTAGTACCATACCAAAATGAAAGTTAGCATGTTTCATGTTTCCTTAACAGTGTATTTCAACTCAAGACATCGTCGTTTGAACGTCAATCTAGGAAGTTATTCTTTTTCCAGACTACTTTTGCTTTGCGATGGAGCAATGTTAGTAAAACTGGCAGACCAACATTCTCATCACTAGTCTCAAGTCAGAACCACGACTAAACTGGTTAAATCAATAAATGTCTCCATGATTTGATCTCGAACCATTCCGACAACAACTATGTCACATTAATGTCACCATCAAATCTAAGATGCATTGTTTCATTTTAAGCTCGTTGGGACCAAAATATCGAAAATAGCAGCACAAAGTCTTAGTGCTATAGACAAGAATATGGAACTTCAATAATGTATGGATATTATGATACCTTCACCTTGAATGGAGAAGGTTAAGGTCAAGAATTCCACAACTAAACTAACAATAGATGCTATGAATAAGAAATGTAAGACACAAGCCAACAATAAATGCTATGAGTAACTAATGGGAAGATATTGTGAAGGAAACACGACTTCAATCAATGTATGACAATCAAGAAATATTTTCCCTCAAAGGTCATTAATGCCTCAGAAAGTATAGCTGGGATAATATATCAACTCCTAGCAGGTGCTTTTCTAGGATTCTTTTAAGTCAGTATCCGGCTGTCAACAAACCGTTGATACCAGAGAAGTTAAGAGAAGTAATTGCATGAACATTATATATATTAAAATTTAAGTTCAAGTTTAAATTAAAAATTAAAAGAAAAAGTGTAATTTCTCTTTGATTAAAGCTGCAAGCTTGCTGATAAAATATTTCAATCGGTATCATTATACCTGGATATGTAAGTAACCCCAGTTTGTCCAATTTTATGTATAGTGTGGAGAGTAACATTTCCTGACGCCTGCCACCAGAAAGTAAGCGAGTCAAAATCTGATATCATTTTTTCATTCTTGTTCTTGTGTTAGACTTCCTATTAGATTTCATTATAGTAGGAGGAAAAATGAGAAATCCCACGTGTAACACAGATGTATAGAAAGTTTTAAAGTCCGTTAGTAGGGATTATAAATAGTGGTTGGTTTAGGCAGGAAAGGTAGTTAGTATCTTTTGAGAGAAGTTTAACTTGTTACTTCTTGAGAGAGGAAGAACAAGGAGATTGTTTCATGAATGGAGAGTTTATCAATTCATCACTGTATAAGAGATCATATTCATACTTGAATAAAGTGTAAAATTCTATACCAAAGGTAGAGTTCTATCATTTTGGTATATGAGCAACGATTCTGGAACCATCATGGTTTAAACACAAATTGAGGAACAATTAGAGTTGATTGATCAAGAAATCGTCGGAATGAAGGAGCTGAGCAAAATGGTGGTGATCGAAACGAGTTTGAGCGATATCATGAAGAACCTCGAACTGATTCGGCTGCAATCGGAGAAGCAACAGCAGATGCTTCTAATGATGATGGAGTCAAATGCGAAGGAGCGATCGATAATGAGCGAGCGAATGACAGAATCGGCTGTGCGCGACTCTGCGATAGCAAAAGGAAAGGAAAGCGAAGCTACGTCGAGTAAAGTTGCCGAATCGGACCGAAATATCAGAGATGTCCGAAACGAAAAGAAGGTCGATAATGAAGAGAATACTAGTGATCGGAACAAGTTTAAGAAGGTCGAAATGCCGGTGTTTATAGGAGAAGATCCTGACTTGTGGCTATTTCGTGCTGAAAGGTACTTCCAAATACATAAACTTACCAAGTTTGAAAAAAATGCTTGTGTCGACGATGAGCTTTGACAAACCAGCCTTGAACTGGTACCAATCTCAGGAGGAGAGATAAGTTTCTTAGTTGGTCGAACTTGAAGGAAATATTCTTGGTTCGATTTAGATCTAGTAGAGATGGAACAATTTGTGGAAGATTTCTTCGCATAAAACAAGAAACTACGGTAGAAGAGTATAGAAATCTGTTTGATAAGCTTGTAGCACCTCTGTCTAACTTACAAGAAAGAGTAGTGGAGGATACGTTTATGAATGGCTTGTTTCCTTGGATTAGAGCTGAGGTTACCTTTTTTCGACCGAAATGTTTAGCTGAAATGATGCAAATAGCACAACTAGTTGAGAACAGAGAAATAATTCGAGGAGAAGCTAATTTGAATGGTTTTTCTGGAGGGAAATATCCTCCACAACCTACGACAACTAATAAGTTGGAAGCAAGTAACAATGTGGGTGAAAACACAGGAAATACTTTATTTCTTATAAGAACGATAACACTGAGGAGTTCAAATGACAATGAAGTACGAAAAGAAGGGACTTCAAGGCATTTGCCCGATGCTGAATTCCAAACCCGAAAAGAAAAAGGACTATGCTTTAGGTGTAATGAAAAATATTCGGCGGATCACAAATGTAAGATGAAGGAGTTCCGTGAATTGAGAATGTTTGTAGTTGTAAACGAAAATGAGGAATGAGATTATTGAAGAAAAAGGACCTGAATGGAAAGAACTGGCCACACTAGAGGTAAAAGGCGACAGTACGGCTTATGTTGAGCTGTCTATCAACTCTATTGTAGGCCTAAATGACCCTGGAACTATGAAAGTTACGGGTAAATTGCAAGAAGAGGAGGTAGTAATTTGATAGATTATGGAGCCACCCACAATTTCATCTCCGAAAAGTTAGTGAAGAGACAGCAATTATCTACCATGGAGACAACACATTATGGAGTTATTTTGGGTTCCGAAACAGCTATTCAAGGCAAAGAAATTTGTGAAGCCTTGGAGGTTCAATTAAAGAATTGGACTGTGAAGGAAGATTTTCTGCCTCTTGAACTTGGAGGGGTAGATATTATCTTGGGAATGCAGTGGTTTCATTCTTTGGGAGTAACTGTGGTTGATTGGAAAAATCCGACGCTCACCTTCACTGGAAATGGAAAACAAATTTGTATTAAAGGAGATCCAAATCTTATCAAAACTAGTATTAGTTTGAAGAGTATGTTCAATAATTGGGGTGAACAAGATGAAGGCTTTCTGATCGAATGCAGAGTAGTGAAAGTAAATGACAGTATCAAGACAGATTGTTTTGTAGCTAATGTTCAGTCTAATGAAACAAATCTGATGCATACAGTTCTGGAAAGTATGTAGATATCTTTGAGTGGCCTGATAAGTTTCCACCGAGAAGGGATATTGAACATCATATCCATTTAAAGAAGGGTACTGACCCAATTAATGTTAGACCATATCGATATGGTTATCATCAGAAAGAAGAAATGGAGAAATTAGTTGGAGAGATGCTTGCTTCAAGGGTCATTCGACTGAGTAAGAGCCCCTTTTCCAGCCCTGTACTCCTTGTTAAGAAGAATGATGGCAGCTGGCACTTCTGTGTAGACTACAGGGATGTGAATAATGCTATAATTCCGGATAAATTTCCAATACCTGTGGTGGAAGAGCTGTTCGATAAGCTGAATGGAGCAACGTTATTTTCGAAGATTGATTTGAAATCTGATTATCACCAAATCAGAATGGTGGATGAAGACATTGAAAAAACTGTATTTAGGACTCATGAAGGACATTATGAGTTCCTAGAGTTTGGGTTGACAAACGCACTGGCTACATTTCAAGCTTTGATGAATGCGATTTTCAAACCAAATATAAGAAAGTTTGTTTTGGTGTTCTTTGATGTTATTAATCTACAGCAAGAACGCGGATGAGCATGTGAAACATATGGAGCTAGTTTTTTCTATCTTAAGAAAACATGAACTGTATGCCAATAAAAATGTAGCTTTGCTCAGTCCAAGATAGAGTACTTGAGGCATGTGATTTCAAGAGAAGGTGTTGAGGTTGATCTGGAAAATATTAAATCCATAGCTGATTGGCCGAAACCTACTAACATCAGAGAAGTCCGAGGTTTCCTTGGGTTAACCGGTTATTACAGAAGATTCGTACAGCAATATGGTTCCATAGCAGCTCCATTAACTCAATTGCTGAAAAAAGGAGGGTTTAAGTGGAATGAGGAGGCTGAAGAAGCATTCGAAAGATTGAAGAAAGCTATGATGTCACTTCCGGTGTTAGCATTACCAAGCTTTGATCATCCATTTGAGATTCAAACGAATGCATCGGGGTATGGTGTTAGCGCGCTGTCTTAATTCAGCTTAAACATCCCATAGCTTTTTATAGCCATACCCTTGCAATGAGAGACAGGGCACGACCAATTTATGAAAAGGAGTTGAGGGCAGTGGTTCTTGCTGTTCAAGTTGGAGGCCATACTTGCTAGGGACGAAATTCATTGTCAAGACTGATCAAAAGTCGTTAAAATTTCTGTTAGAGCAAAGGGTAGTTCAGCCTCAGTATCAAAAGTGGGTTGCCAAACTGCTTAGGTATTCTTTTGAGGTGATTTATAAGCCGGGTCTTGAAAATAAAGCTGCTGATGCACTGTCAAGGAAACCGCCTGATGTACAGTTTTGTGGCATTTTTGTACCGGTTTTGATTGTTCTGAAAACTATTAAAGAAGAAGTGGAAAATGATTTGAAGCTTCAAAAAGTAATAGTTGAATTGGGGAACAGTAATGAGCAGGACGACAGAAAGTATACACTGCAGAATGGAATGCTGAAGTATAAAATCGGTTGGTACTGTCAAAGACCTCATCACTAATTCCAGCTGCTCTAAATACTTACCATGATTCGGTTGTTGGGAGTCATTCTGGATTCCTAAGAACCTACAAGAGGTCAGTTGAATTATACTGGGAGGGTATGAAAGCTGATGTTAAGAAATACTATGATGAATGCTTAACGTGCCAACAAAATAAGACACTATCACTATCTCCTGTTGGTTCCCTTAGAAATTCCACAACAGATTTGGAGTGATATCTCCATGGATTTCGTGGAAGGATTACCAAAAGCTAAAGGTTATGAAGTATTTTTAGTAGTGGTGAATCGTGGAAGGATTACCAAAAGCTAAAGGTTATGAAGTAGTTTTAGTAGTGGTGGATAGTTTAAGCAATTATGGCCACTTTTTACCCCTTAAACATCCATATACAGCTAAGGTGGTAGCTAAACTGTATGTGAAAGAGATAGTTAGACTACACGGATTCCTTACATCTATTGTCTCGGATAGAGACAAGATTTTCCTTAGTCATTTTTGGAAGGAGATGTTCAGAATGCCCGATACTACATTGAATAAAAGCACTGCCTATCATCCTCAGTCCGATGGCCAAACTGAAGTGGAGAATAAAGGGCTGGAGAGGTATCTTAGATGTTTCTGCAGTGAAAAGCCTAAAGAATGGGTTGCTTGGTTACCATGGCCTGAATTTTGGTATAATACCACATTTCAAAGAGCCTTGGGTGTAACCCCTTTTCAAGTGGTGTATGGGTGGAAACCTCCTCTATTATCATATGGTGATGGTGATACTTCTAACTCTACGTTGGACAAAAAGTTGAGGGAAAAGGATATTGTTTTGGCAGTTTTTTGTGAACATCTTCTTTTGGCCCAACAGCAAATGAAACAATATCCAAACCGCAAGAGAAGGAATGTAGAATATCAGATTGGAGAGTTAGTTTTCTTGAAGATCAGGCCCTATAGACAGTTGACATTAAGGAGAAAAAGGAATGAGAAGTTTTCTCCAAAATATTTTGGGTCTTATAAGATCTTAAAGAAAGTTGGTTCGGTGGCTTATATGTTGGATCTACCAGTAAATACTTCCATCCATCCTGTTTTCCATGTCTCACAGCTGAAGAAATTTGTGGGAGATCATTCGAATGTGCAACCCACTATACAGTATGTAAATGAGAATTTTGAATGGAAGGCTCAACCTGAAGAAATCCACAGGTATCAGAAGAACAAAGCTGGAAGTTGGAAAGTTCCGATTTGCTGGGAAGGGCTACCGGGGCATGAAGCTTCCTGGGAGAGCTATGATGATATGCAACGGCTTTACCCTAATCTTCACCTTGAGGACAAGGTGAATTTAGAAAGGGGGAGTAATGTTAGACCTCCTATTAGATTTCATTACAGTAGGAGGAAAAAGGAGAAATCCCATGTGTAACACATGTGTAAATAGAAAGTTTTAAAGTCGGTTAGTGAGGATTATAAATAGTGGTTGGTTTAGGCAGAAAAGGTAGGTAGTATCTTTTGAGAGAAGTTTAGCTTGTTACTTCTTGAAAGAAGAAGAACAAGGAGATTGTTTCATGAATTGAGAGTTTATCAATTCATCACTATATAAGAGATCATATTCATACTTGAATAAAGTGTAAAATTCTATACCAAAGGTAGAGTTCTATCATCTTGTCAATCGTTTTTTAATTAATGTCATGCAATATAATTATAAACCAGACACTCTAGCATAAGGTGGGTTACATGTCAATATATCACATTATCAAATACCTATCTAAGTCCGTTGCTACTTCAACCAAAACCAAAACTCTTTAAAAGGGCAAAACTTACTGTACAACTATTTATCACTTCTAAGTAATCAAAATCCATTAATAACTTGATGTATTAGTTAGCCTACGATAAAAGATGTCCTTACTTATAAGACGTCCATGTGAGTTTTATATAGTATCTATATGCAAAATCAAAGCCCATAAATGAACTTCAAGTTTCCAAAACTTAACCAATCGTGCACCATTTTTTTCTTTGCCACACAAAGCAATATTAATAGAGAACTTAAAGAGTTTTACTATTTATATCACAAAGAAATAATCCTAATTGAACATTGGAATTAATAGGGCTTTGTTTGGCTTATCATCTTAAGTGAACATTAGATTAACCATTAACCAAGACTTATCTACTTTTTGATAAAAGCAATCTGTTCAATCATCCAAATTTTGTACTTCAAACTATGTTGCAAATAAACATTACCTCAGTCTCAAATCTCCCATTGATTATGTCTACAGCCTCCTTAAGCATGGAAACATCAACATCACCACTTGGCAGTGGAACTACCATATTATCCAACATCATCCTAGTTAAGGATGTCTTGTTTTGAGTTGCATAGCGTAGTACCTCATGAACTTCCTCGAGAGTCCTGGTCTCAACCTGAAAAGTGATTTAAATATGTTGAGCATATCAAGAAGAGAATTTTAAGAATTTAAGAACTAAAATAATTAGGGGCAAGCAAGTTGTAATATACGACAATATGACTTACAAAATCAGAGTTATAGGAGCATATACAGCACACCTTTTCTTTATATCCATAAGCATTCAGTTTATAAGCACCTGGATTATAAGCACCTGGACTAATCTCAAGAAACAATTGCCTAACCTTATAACATTTTTTATAACATTTAATTACAAGGAAACTCATTGGATTTTAATATACTGGATGGTAAACAGGTGAAGCTTAGCATTTGTGATGCGCACATAAAAAATTAGTTTTAAGAAAATATTCAAGTCAGTACAGGTGCATCTACCCAATGTGTTGATATCTGCAATAGCAGAAGTAAATATCACAATATACAGAAAGAGCTTCCTTTTTCTTAGGAAAGTAGAATTAATTCTTTATACATATTTTTAAATAGGAGCAAGACTGGTAGTGGGAAAATAGAAGGGAATTCCGAGTACATCGAATGGGATCATTAGTGAGTTCTTGAAGTTGCAGCATAATTGTGAAAGATTGTTTGAAGTTCTACATTTGTTTTTTGTTTTCTTCATCTTTACAATGTGATGCAATGGTAGAAGGTATTAAGACGACTCCATCAATGAAGAGGAGAATGAGCTGATTACTTCCAGTCTCAATCAAGTATTATGCACCAATAATGACAAGAATGAGTTGATTCCATCATGAACAGTGACTCGCTGGTGTGTGTGCATGGATTACCGAAATCTCAATGTTGCAACCAACAAAGATCATTTCCTGTTGCTCCTCATTGACCAAGTGCCAAATAGATGGGCTTTGCTATGTACTTCAGTTACAACCAGATTTCTATTGCCCCTGAAGATCAGGAGAAAACAATGTCCACCCGGTCCTCGCAGAACATTTGTCTTCAGACAGATGCCTTTCAGCTTATGTAACACACCAACTTCTTTTCAAAGATGCATGATGTCAATATTATCTGATGTGCTGAAAAAACCTATTGAATGGATAACTTTCAATTTATGGTGATTTGTAAGTTGATTGTCTGCAGAATCTGGAATTTGCGTTAAAAAGATGCAAGGAGACGAACTTGGTGCTCAATTGGAAGAAATGCCACTTTATGGTGGAAGAAGGCATTGTTTTGAGGCACAAAATTTTGCAGACTGGAATCTAAGTAAATAAGGCCAAGATTGAAGTCATAGAGAAGATACCACAACTCCAATGTGAAGGGTGTGCAAAGTTTTCTAGAGCATGCCAGCTTTCAAGCTTCTACAGGCGATGAGTAGTACTTTGATTAGAACCCAGCGGCTGGCACACCATGGCTCCTGACATTGTAAACTATTAAACAGTTACATTCTGTTTTTAGTTTGTTAATCAGTTTGATAACTGCACCTATTGTAACTAATTATTTTTCTTTCTCATATGTGTATAAATACCACTGAATACACCATAAATAACATGAGAAAGTCAATTATACTTCTTTAGCCTTCTAATACGGTATCAGATGAGATTTGACCCCTCCCTTCATTTTTCCTTTTTTCCCTCCTTTGACCAATTCCCCCACGCAACTTCTCACCTTAATTTCCTCCTTCTTCGACCCATTCCCTCTCCCAACCATGCCACACACAAAATCTCCATGGCCGATCAGGACTCCCAAACTTCCAATGGCTCTCAAAACCCTACTGATCCAAATCAAGGATACATCAACCCATATTACCTACACCATAACAATAACACTAGTTTAGTACTAGTCATTGAGCCATTAACAAAAGAAAATTATGTTTCTTGGAGCCGCGCGATGATCATCAGATTATCAGTCAAAAATAAACTCGGGTTTATTGATGGTACCCTTCCCCGACCAAATGACGATCTCCTCCCTTCGTGGATCAGAAACAACAACATTGTCATCTCTTGGGTCTTGAATTCAGTATCCAAACCCTAAACCCTAAATCTCAGCCAGTATCCTCTTTGTAGATTCAACAAGAAGTATTTGGCTTGACCTCAAGGAACGTTTCCAACGGAAGAATGCCCCTCGTATTTTCCACCTAAAGAGATCACTTGCAACCCTTTCTCAGAATCAAGAATCGGTAAGCATTTACTTCAAATTTAAAACCCTGATTAATGAATTAAATTCATACAGACCTGCTTGCACCTATGGAAATTGTCGTTGTGGAGGAAATCAAGAAGTAGCAAATTTTCTTCAAACTGAATATCTCATGGATTTCCTCATGGGACTGAATGAATCTATGCCCAGACCCGTACCCAACTACTCCTCATGGAACCCATTCCATCTATCACTCGAGCCTTTTCCCTTCTTCTTCAAGAAGAACAATAACGAGCCATCGATTCTTTCTCTCCTGCTGTCAATACTCCAGCCATTGCCCTTGTTGTATCCTCAAATAACCCCAAAAACAATTCTACACACAAATAGCGCAAGGATAGACCTATTTGTACCCACTGTACATCCCAGGACATACTGTTGACAGATGCTATAAAGTACATGGATATCCCCTAGATATAAAACAAAACAGCAGAAAACCAGCAATAATAACTCAGTATCTGTCTCTAGCAACAGCACAAACTCAGTCACACAGCTCAAACCAATAACTCCTTTACAAACTTGAGCAGCATCACAAATTCAACAGAAGCCTTATTATAGTGCCAAAATCTTCGCAACCAACTTTAATCTCAATTTACAGCTCCATCAAATAACTCCACTAATCATATAGCAGGTACTCTCTCTAATTCATACTGGATTATTGATCCTGGAGCATCCACTCTCACATATGTTGTTCTAAAGAATTTCTCACTAATATTCAACCATGCTCTCCTTCTATTAGCCTGCCAAATAAAAATGCTTATCAAGTCAAGAATATTGGTACTGTAAAGCTGTCTGATACACTTATTTTGAAAGATGTTCTCTACATGCCTGACTTCACCTTCAACTTACTTTCTGTAAGTGCAATTACAAAGGAATCTTCACTCTCTGTTCAATTCCTTACTGACATTTGCATCATTCAGAACAAGTAAACTTCGAAGAAGATTGGCAGTGTTAAACTCTTCCAAGGACTATATATCCTTGACCAACCTACATGTTTTCCATCCATCTGTGCTGTCACTGAAAATAAAGCATCCTTATGGTACCAACGGATGGACCACCTTCTGCTGAGTCCTTTAACTCTTTACAAATTCCTTTATTTTTAAAGTCATCTACAGTAGACAAAACGTCTCATTGTACTATATGTCCTCTGGCAAAACAAAGAAAACTTTCTTTTACTTCTAATAACCATTTGTCTTCAAATGCGTTTGATCTAATTCATATAGATATTTGGGGACCTTTTTCAACAGAAAGATATTCTGGATAGTCTCATTTTCTCACCATTGTTGATGATGCCACTCATTGCACTTGGGTCTTCATCCTCAGACTCAAATCTGATGTCATCTCCATCATACCACAGTTCTTCAAACTCATAGAGACCCAATATGACAAAGCAATCAAGCAAGTGAGATCTAACAATGCACCTTAACTTAAATTCACCACCTTTTTTGAACAAAAAGGAGTGCTACATCAATACTCATGTGTTTAATGCCCACAACAGAACTCTGTCGTTGAAAGAAAACATCAACATATTTTGAACACAACCGGTGCTCTCTACTTTCAGTCCCAAGTTCCCCTAAGTTTTTGGGGAGACTGCATCCTCACTGCTGTTTATTTGATTAATAGAACCTCATCCAAGTTACTACAATGGAAATCCACATTCCAGAAACTAAATACCACCACCCCCGACTACAACTCATTGAGAGTTTTTGTCTCCCTATGCTATGCATCATCACTATCCCATAACCGTTCTAAATTCCAACCCAGAGTTATCCCTTTTGCCTTCATTGGCTATACCCAAGGCATGAAAGCCTACAAACTATATGACATTGAGCACAAAAAGGTCTTCATCTCAAAAGATGTAATCTTCCATGAAACCACTTTTCCTTTTCATAATATTCCCAAAACCCAAATACTAGTTGATCCCCTACCAGACTTCTCACTACCCAAACCCTTTCATGAATGTAACTCACTTTCACATACAACATTAATCCCAACCTCAACCCTACAAACCAATGCCACACCTATAAGAGATAAGACCCTAGAAATAGTAATACTGAATCTAATGATTCTGAAAATGAACAGCCGATGAACAATGAACATGTGGCTGAAAACAGTGACATCAATGAAGCAACTATGTCTCAGCAAGATAGACAACCCAGTACCACCTCCAATGCCAATGAAGAAACCACCATCAGAAAATCTACACGAATAACCAAACCTCACTCCTACCTACAAGCATATCATTGCAGCCTACTTACCACACAATCCCCACCTACCCAAATATCCCGTAAACCAATATTTGACACACCAAGCCTCATCCCCCACATACAAACACTCTATCCTTCGAGCTTCCACCCAAAAAAACCAAGTTTTTACCATGAAGCAGTAATATCCCAAGAATGGCATAAGGCCATGAAAGCAGAACTAGAAGCTATGGAAACAAACCAATCATGGAGCATTGTTCCCTTACCTAAGGGCAAAAACCCCATTGGTTGTCGTTGGGTCTACAAGATCAAACATAAAGTTGATGGATCCATTGAAAGATATAAAGCACGTCTAGTGGCAAAAGGTTATACTCAATAAGTCTTGACTACTTTGAAACCTTAATCTTGACTACTTTGAAACTTTCTCACCTGTTGCCAAGTTGGTCATTGTTAAAACCTTACTAACCATAGTTGTCTCAAAAGAATGGCCGTTAGTCCAACTTGATGTAAACAACCCCTTCTTACATGGAGAATTGTTTGAAGAGGTTTATATGGACCTACCATTAGGCTATAAGCCACAATATGAAATTCAGGGGGAGAAATTAGTATGCAAACTCCACAAATCCATCTATGGATTAAAACAAGCCTCAAGGCAATGGTTTACAAAGTTCTCAACTTTTTTAGTTTCTCTGGGATTCCAACAGTCAAAAGCTGACTACTCTATATTCATCAGAGGCAAAAATGACTCATTCATAGCTCTTATTGTTTATGTAGATGATATCATCATCACCGATGCAAATGCACTTCACATACAAGAATTAAAAAGAGTACTTAACCAAAAGTTTCACTTGAAAGACCTGGGGCCCTTAAAAAATTTTCTTGGCCCTGAATTGGCAAGAAGCTCATCTAGCCTTTTTCTCTCACAGAAGCATTATACTCTTCAGCTTATTGAAGATACAAGCCTTTTTGGTGCAAAACCAGCATCCATCCATATGGATCCCACAACAAAATTGAATGCTTCGATAAACACATTTTTCATGATGCCACTTCATACAGACGCCTTATTGGTCGACTACTTTACTTAACTATATCACGACCTGACATAACCTTTGCAGTACACAAACTAAGCCAGTTTATTGTTAAACCAACCATAAATCACATGAATGCAGCCAACCTCCTAATCAAATATCTCAAAGGGTCCCCTGGAAAAGGCATCATGCTACCTAAAGTTCAAGACTTCCCAATAAATGCTTTTGCTGATGTAGATTGGGGCTCCTGCCCAGACAACCATCGCTCAATCACGGGGTTTTGTGTTTTCCTTGGAAACTCCCTTGTTTCTTGGAAATCAAAGAAGCAACAAACAGTAGCAAGATCATCCGCAGAAGCTGAATATCGAACTCTAGCTGTCACTACATGTGAAGTCATATGGCTTCGCAGCCTCCTTAATGAACTACAAATTAAAGCTCCATCTCCAACCCTCCTTTTTTATGACAATCAAGCCGCCATCTACATTGCAAATAATCCTATGTTCCATGAAAGAACCAAACACATCGAGCTAGATTGCCATTTTGTTCGAGACAGAAAAACAGATGGATCCATCAAACTGTTACCAGTTCGGTCTTCCAGTCTGCTTGTAGACGTTTTTACAAAGCCTCTCCCAGCAAGCATCCTGTTTCACTTGATAGACAAGATGAGTGTCCAAGACATATTTGCCCCACCTTGAGGGGGAGAATTAAACAGTTACATTTTGTTTTTAGTTTGTTAATCAGTTTGATAACTGCCCCTATTGGAACTAATTATTTCTCTTTCTCATATGTGTATAAATACCATTGAATACACCATGAATAAAATGAGAAAGTCAATTATACTTCTTTAGCCTTCTAATATAAACAGAATTGGTGTTCTCCTGTTAACTTAAACTATCACCAGCGTAAACATTTCTTCCATGATTTGAAATTCCATTTTGGGGATGACCCTTGTTTGTACAGGTTAGGTTCAGATCATATAGAAGCTGCATCGCTGAAGAAGAGAGTGATAGAATCCTAACTTCCTTATATATATATATATATAAAAGAAACCATCCAATTTAATTAATAACAAAGGCAGTGTAATTAACAAGAACTAGAAAAAGGATGAAGTAACTTTCATCTTATAGTGAAACCAACATGAACTGCAAAAGGCAGGAATAGGATGTAGTCCTAAGTGGTGATTGATTTATATAAATTATGGTATTATATTCTTCTCTAGTGGGCTTTTTTCTTTCTTTGTTAATCTATTTATAACAAGAAAAGAGCAGTACTCGGGCCATCAACTAGTCAGAAGGAACTACAAACAATCTGGAGAAAATTTTGCTATTAAGATATCATAAAATATATTACACTATATAAACGAACAAAAAGGTTAAGATTTGGGAAAGTACCTCAACGTTCATTTTAAGTTTCCTTTGTTGCAGATACAAGTCCACAGATTTAATGGCATTTGAGATGCCGCCAGCTGCTGATATATGATTATCTTTTATCAACACCATATCAAATAAACCCATCCTGTGATTTTGACCTCCACCAATTAATACCTGTAAAAAGAATAAGGAATAAGTGTAGAAGGCTAAAAAGGTTTCTGTAAAAAGTGAACCAAGGAAGTGATTTGCACCGCCCACTTATCCACCAAACGTAAACCTGGAGCAGTTTTTCTCGTTTCCAGAATGCATGCAGGGCTTGCAGCATCTGCCATTGCCTGCAAAGTACTTGATGTCATGTACTTGTAATGATAACTCAAAATCTAACTGTACTTAACATCTAAGGGCTGATGACAATGTGTTCGTGATCTATAGTTTTCAGTTACAGTGTAGCAAATGAATAATTATATTTTAAAGCAGGCATTTTTTCTAAAAAAAAAAAGATAATTATCTTCACTGTTTTCTTTGCTAATTGATAAAACTAAAACCCACAAATACAGATGGGTTAGAACATGAAGACTACGTTAATAATCATATGCTGGTAAAATAAGAACAAAATGATGCTTCAAAATTATAAATACTACATTATTAATACATAAACCTGTAGTTCCTAGTTAGCTAAATCATTTTCATTAAAATATTAGCGTGGAAATGTTGATGTTAGAGTAATCAGAGTACTGACACCAAAAAATAAGGACTACATGCCATTGGTCATGGATACCATCCAGAACCAAAGGCCATATACTTTGCTGTTTGAAAGCCACATCACAGGAAAGATTGCCATTTACTTTTGTCGCAAATATTGCACGGAATAGGGTGCGACACACCTGACACAACAATCTCGCACAAGGTGTACACAGCCCTCATTGTACAAGTAAGGCAACCAATAACGCACGAGTAAAGCTAATCTACGAGATACCATCTCAGCCATTACATACAATTCTCACATACTGGAGTAATGTTACAAAGCCTGTAACTCTCTCATGAACATGCTCTAAGGCGCACCTTAGGATAACGACACCTCTTACGTATCCTTTTTGTGCTTGGCTAAGCATATCCCAGCTTCACTCCAATATTCATTGTTTAATTTACCTTATGGATTAGATTATTTCTTTTCATGATAATGCTGTCTTTCTTCGTAAGTTTTTTTTGTTTTGTAGAAGTGGACAGTAACCTTGGAAGCAAAAATTGCCAGATTTGGAAGGGAAATGTGGATGCCAGACGACTACATGGTCGGCATGCTACAGAAGCATATGCGTTCATGCAATCCTGAATATTCACAACCATCCTCCAACCTTCTGGAAGCTGGTAGAACAGCAACAAGAGAAGAATCCAAGCCTTGCACAGTTCCTTGGATAAGTCCATAGAGTTTCAAATGCAGGATCAACCAGCGTAACACATGAAAGACATGAGGAATGAGATTGCCATGCTTCGACAGAAGAATGATATAATGAGACAATTTGTGGGACCCCATTGAGCAACAAAAGAGCAAAACCCTCCACCTTAGGATTTGTGAGACCTTGTAGTTTTTTCATTCAAGGTAGCTCCTCAACCAAAATTAGAATGAAGGAATTCATTATGAAATGATTCTGTGAAGAGTTAGAGCTATGCGAGAGTATCAGGTCACATTTAGTATACAACGAAGGATGTGTCTGTGTGATGTCTTCCATTCATTAGACAAATTGCCCAAGTTAATGTTTTCGGTTACAAGGAAATGTTTTAATTTTCTTTGTAAAGGGTAACAAAGGTTTTATGAAATGCTTACATGAGCGTAAGGCTATGAGGGTCACACCTAACAAGTGTTTACAGACTTTTATGTTTTTGTAACACTTGGACTAGAGGTTGGCAGTTAACGTAACCTAGATAGTGACGTAGTTGTAAAGAATAATGGAGTCAGCATCAATGAGAATAATGACAGGCATTAGTGTCACCAAGTAGAGGAGGGAGTCACAAAACAAGATGGGATCGAGCATATGTTGCATAGGCTTGTTCGAGTCTCAGACTGCACATAGAAGATGATTATCAACCACACACACAGGCAACATGGCTGCGGCAGGAGCATTGTGTGGGAGGGTGCAGAATCATGCAAGGGAACAAAAAAGTGTGCATATGCCGAAGGCACGCACATCAGGATCTATGGAAAATCTAGAATTTTTATTCTGGAGAGCTTAGTGAAAAATGATCTACAACAAACAATCCAAATTTCATTTATAAAAGTTGAACTAATTTAAATATTTTGCATATGTCCTCAACTAATTTTCATTGCAAAAAATCGTTGCACATGAACTTTATTGCCTATCTTATCAAACGAACTTTTTTTCAATATATGCTGTAAGACTAAATTATGTATCTTGTCAAATATATCAGTCTCAACATAAATATAGATAAAAATGATTTTATAAAATTGGAGATTGAATGAATCAACCTCCAATATGTATAGATACACTTATGATGTACGTATGCATGCAACATTTTTTCTTTTTAAAATTAGATATAATTTTTTTCCTTCTATAATTTAGTGGAGTATTTTGGAGAGGTTAAGGGGGTTGGGACCAATGATTATATATCTACCATTGGAGAGGAAAAAGTTATAGAAGATATATTTTAAATACATAAACTTTAAAACTATAATAGGTCTAACATTCTTTTTTTCTTGTTGAATATTATATAAGTATTCACTCAAGTGGCATTTTAGAGGGTCACGCCGCTTTCAGGGGCTAAGGTGCATGTGAGTGCCACCAAGCCAAAAGGAAATTTTGGATAAATTCACCACTATTAGGGCCTTTGGTGGGGTGAGGCCTGAACAATGTCAAGCGCACATAGGCACGCAGCCCATGCAAGCACAACACATCGCTGGACACACATTGGGTGCTAGCAAAGTCTTGCGTCTGATGCCATGCCTCACCCCATTGCCTGCGTATATTTATATATGACATGGAAGAAATTGATGTTATCAATGGCCTCATAGGGGAAACAAAAGTACCTTAGTTAAAGTTGCAATTCCACTCATTCTCTGCATAAAGTTTAGTGCCACCCTTTCAGCTACAAGAATGCTTTGTGCTTTTCCTGAAGAAAAATCAAGCTTCATTTAATGAACAAAGACTACAACTGGGGCTTCATGACTCATGAAAGGTTACAAATTCTTAGACAGGTGATTAAAAACAAAGAGTTTCAGATTCATGGTGTTTCTTATTTGTATTTTCTGTTTTCAGTCATTTTATTTCCTTTTATTACACCACGCTGATTATAGTCATAAATTTAGAAAGTTCAACCTTGGAAATGCCTCATAGAATATATAAAATGAATTTTGAGGCTACAAGGAACTATGTAATTTGTAGGGAGATACGGACAGTTTGAAAACATGGTGTGTTGGGTTTTAAACCTTGAAAGCTTTCAAGCTTTGAGTTTTTGTGATAGAATGCATGAATATTAGGAGCATTCATGACCTGAATTGCTTTATCTTGCTTGTGGAGTGTTTTGAGGATTAAACATTGATGGGAGTACAAGCATTGTCCAATCCTTGGTTCATTTGATCATCTACATAATCTGTAATCTAGCCTATCTAATGTTGAGATCAAATTGGTTTTCGGGCAGTTGGGGTTGACTTCTTTGAGGCTTTTCTTTGTGACTTTTTGGGGACCCCAAGACAATGGTGTATGTGGCTAGCTTGGGTCAAATTAAGCTATAACGCTGCTGATCAGACCACCATTCGTGTGACTGATTTTGATTTACTCTACGGCTGCCCAGCTCCCTCCATTCCATACGAAAAGGGATCCAGCCCGGTGAATGAAATTGATCATCTTCTAAAGGAGAGGGATGTTATGCTCACTGTTTTAAAGAAGAATTTGATAAAGGCAAAGCAAAGAATGCTTAAGTACGCCAGTTCTAGATGATGTGACGTGCAGTTCGAGGTCAATGATTGGATATATGTCAGACTTCATCCTTGTCACCAATCGTCTCTTGGCCACCACACCCATCCTAAACTTGCTCCACAATTCATTGGTCCATTTCTGTGGCTGCTCGCATTAGTCCTGTTGCATATGGGTTGGCCTTGCCTAAGACCACGACCATTGTGATAGAACACCAATATGTGTGTTCGTATATATCGATATAAATCTTAAGGATTATAAGATAGAATTGATGACCCCAATCCTTAACAGAAAATACAGATCAACTAAGAACAATGCAGAAAAATAAGAACAATAGAAACAACAAAACCACCCTCTTTGCCTTCCCTTTCTCTCAAAGAAACTTGCTGACTTCTCTCACCAAAAATGACCCCCCCTCCTCCCTCAGATTTCCTTCCCATTTAACCACTATTTTTTTGTAACTAACTGTGGTCCCTACCAACGTGGTCCTCTCTCCTACTGCACTCTCTCTCACTCACATGTGTTTCCCTTCTTCCTCCTTCTACTATGTTGTAATACGATAGGGGTCTATCATTACACTCCTCCAAACTCACATTGTCCTCGAGGTGGAAATGAGGAAATTGTGGTGCAAAATCATCACAGTTTTCCCATGTTGCTCTATGTGGCAGTAGGCCTGCCCAACCAATAAGTACTTCCCCATTCCTTCGTTAAGGGATTCTTCCTTCACCCGAATATTTCAGCTGGAGTTGCCATCCATTCATGATTTTCATTCAAAAACAGACTCTGTTGGTGCACCTCAGTATGATTCCTGAGCATCTTTTAGAGTTGGGATATATGGAATATGGCATGGATTGATGTTCTGGTTGGTAATTCTCTTATAAGCAAGAGGGCCTACTATTGCAATCAGCTTGAAGGGACCGAAAATTTTTTAGCTCGTTTCTTCTTTTTCTCAATGAGACTTGCCTATAGGGTCTGACTTTTAGGAATACCATCTCCCCAACCTGGAACTCAACATGCCTCCTCTTCTTGTCCTCATACTTCATTTTTTCTTGAGCCATTATGAGGTGTTCTTTCAATGCTCCTGAAATCACATCTCTCCTTCAATTGTTGATCAAGTGTTGAATTGGGTGTCTCCGTGTCACCATAGAATAATAGTGGTGGTGGTACTCGTCCATACACGGCTTGAAAGGGGTCATCCCAATAGATTGTCGGTACATAGTATAGTACCAAAATTCAACCCAATGTAGCCAATTCATCCATTCCATCAGCTTCTCCCTACAAAAACACCTCAAATATTCTTCAACTCCCCAGTTTACCACCTCCGTTTGACCGTCCAACTGTGGATGGTAAGCTGAGCTTCTATTCAATCTAGTTCCAGACAATTGAAACATCTCCTTCCAAAAGTTACTAAGGAAAATTTTATCACGATCACACCGTAGATTTCGAATAGCCATGTAATCTTACTATCTCTTATACAAAGATTTTAACAACAGACTAGCCAGTGTATGGATGGTTCAAAGCTAAGAAATGGACAGATTTACTCTGTCTATCTACTACTACAAGAATTACCTCATATCCTGCAGATTTAGGTAGGCCATCAATGAAATCCATAGTCACTTCACTCCATATTGCCTTTGGTACTTCCAAGGGCATTAATAACCCGATTGGTGATAAGGCTAGTGACTTGTTACGTTGGCAAATCAAGCATTCTTCACGATATTTCTGCACATAACGCTTCATCCCTTCCCAATATAGCTCTCTCATGAGTCTCTTGTAAGTTCTAAGATAGCCTGAATGACCCCAAACACAGAATCATGCATCATGGTAAGTGTGTAGTATTGAAGGAAATAGGGCCGAATTCTTTGATATCACTAATCTGCCCTTATATCTTAACATGCGCTGATCTATAGCAAATCCCGGGGCTCCTTCCTCATCCCTTGCTAGCTTTGCAATAATCTCCTTCAAGTGTTCATCCTCTTCAACTTCTTTCTTAAGCACCGAGATGTCTAATAAGGCTGGGGCAGTTATATGGTTGGGATGCACAAATGGAGGTACCCTTGACAAGGCATCCGCGAGTCCCAGCTTGTTAGACAACTTCAAAATTATAACTGAGTAGCTTGGCAATCCATCTCTGATGCTCAGGCTGTATCACTCTTTGCACCAAACAAAAATTTTAAGGAGCGTTTATCCGTATTGACCACAAATTTCCGTCCTAACATATAAGATCTCCATCTCTGAACTTCCAACACCAGGCCATCAACTCCCTTTCTTATATTGGTTTTGCCCGGTCCCTCATGGACAGAAACACGCCCCACCCCAAGTGCCGCAGTCTGCAACCAAATGGAGGGCATGCCACCTCGACATTCATCACGTACTTCTCGCAAGGTAACGCGCTGAACGCCTAGTAAGCAAAACAACTCTTTCTCTTGTCTCTTAGCAAAGCTCTTCCACTTAGCCATGAGACTTTCACTTCTTTTACAGCAGAAAGAACTTAAGCAATTTCAAAGACCTCAACTTTAGTTCCAGCTATTCTTAATACTTATCATGACTCAGTCTTTGGGGGTCATTCGGGATTCTTAAGAACATATAAGAGAGTGGCTGGTGAACTATATTGGGAAGGGATGAAAGCTGATGTTAAAAAGCATTGTGAAGAATGTCTAACATGTCAACGAAACAAAACATTAGCTCTTTCCCCTGCTGGTTTGTTATTTCCATTAGAAGTTCCTCAGCAAATCTGGAGTGATATATCGACGGACTTTGTGGATGGTTTGCCAAAGGCTAATGGATATGAGGTAATATTAGTGGTGGTGAATCGTTTAAGCAAATATGGGCATCGTTTAAGCAAATATGGGCATTTCTTACCACTTAAACATCCTTATATAGCTAAGACGGTAGCATAATTGTTTGTGAAAGAAATTGTAAGACTTCATGGTTTTAAGATCTTCCTTAGTCGTTTTTGGAAGGAAATCTTCATAATGGCTGGCACAAAGTTAAAAAGGAGTACAACTTATCACCCGCAATCAAATGGTCAAACGGAGGCGGTAAACAGAGGGATGGAGACATATCTTAGATGCTTTTGCAGTAAGAAGCCAAAAGAGTTGGTGAAGTGGTTAATATGGGCTGAATACTGGTATAATACCACGTTTCAAAGAGCCCTAGGTCTAACTCCATTTCAAGATGTATATGGTCGTAAGCCTCCTTCCCTATTGTATTATGGTGATGGTGAAACGGCTAATTCCACACTGGATGAACAGTTAAGGGAAAGAGCATCACCTTGGAAGCTTTACGAGAACATCTACGTTTAATTCAAGACCAAATGAAATATGCTGACTATAAGAGAAGAGATGTGGACTACCAAGTCAGGGATTTGGTATTCTTGAAAATCAGGCCCTACAAACAGTTATCATTGAGGAGAAAAAGAAATGAGAAGCTTTCTCCTAAATTTTTCAGGCCCTATAAGATTTTGGAAAGAATTGGTTCTGTTACTTACAAGTTAGAACTACCAGATAACACTTCTATTCATCCTGTCTTTTATGTCTCTCAATTGAAGAAATTGGTGGGAGAGCATACTAATGTAAAGTCTACTATTCAATGCTTAAATGAAAACTATGAATGGAAAGCAAAGCCTGAAGAAGTCCTTGATTATCAGAAGAACAAAACTGGAAGTTGGGAAGTGCTGCTATGTTGGGAAGGCTTGCCGAGGCATGAAGCCACGTGGGAAATCTATGAAGATATGCAAAGGCTTTATCTTCACCTTGAGGACAAGGTGAATTTGGAGAGGGGGAGTAATGTTAGACCTCCCATTAGATTTCAATATAGCAGGGAAAAGAAAGGGAAGTCGTACGTGTGAAATAAGCCAGCAGGTTAGTTAGTTGTTAAGTCGGTGAGTGGTTGTACAAATAGAAGTTAGTTTGGGCGGGAAGGTAGTTAAGTTTTGATTGAAGATTAGAATTGGCTTGTTACTTCTTGGTGTCTAGGGTTTTGTCCTTACCCCGCTCTGATACCATATTGAAAGCGGTAAAAGAAAATATGACACCGAGTTACATGGGAACCCAAGAATCGGGAGAAAAACCACGATATGATTTTCTTATTATTTTCTCATATATAAAAGGTACAATAGGGGAAAATAAACAGACAACAAGCTTGATGTAAAAAAGGGAAATTAGGGTTAATCTTTCCTTGGGCTTAAGCCCACCGACTCTAACAATAATAAAAAAAAAAGAAAAATCAAGCTCTCCAAATCACGTGTTTGGAGTATCGCATACCAACACTATGCTCAACATGGAGTTTTGTTAGGCTTCCTAAAGATTTTCTATTCTTACCAGAAACTTTTCCAAATTGCAATCCTTTACGAATATAATCTCCATCCTTTTTTGACCATTCCACCTAAAGACAAAACGTGAATTAGGATGAGCGGGAACACCCAACTCTTAAATAACTCAATAAGTACCAAAAACAAGAGGGGGAGGGAGTGATGAGGGAGAGCATTAACATTACCCTAATTGAAGGATCAACCTCCTGGAAAACCATGTCTGCAAGAGCAATACCAGCAACAATTCCATCCTCTTTGGCTAAAAAGAAAGCATCCACTAGCATGTCAGAAGGGATAGTTGCCAAAGATGTTACATCACCTACAATCGTGTTAAGAATACTATTAGCAATTGAGAATAAATGTTAAAAACATTAAGAGGATTCTATGGATTGATATGTTAGTCACTGGTCAGGGTATCTTTTAGTAGAAAATGATTACAAAAAGATCGCTGGAGAGGCTGAAAGTAAGCGATTAATTAGATTATACGATTGAGTTTGCTTGAGGAGGCATCAAAATTCCTCAAACTTGGGGAGTGTTGTATTTTCTGTATTTCCATATCCTGCAAATTATCAATATAATTTCTGTTTCAACTCTTTGTTTTCTATTTCAATTATATGGTGATAGACCTCCTTTTATCTACAATATAGTAGAAGGGGTAAGAAAGGGGAAGCACGTGTGAAGGAAAACTTAGGCAGTGAGAAAGGGGACCACAGTGGGGCCAGAGTTAGAAATATGTTTGTATAAGAAGGCAAATGAAAAAGAGGGGGAGGGGAGTTCATTTTTGGGTGAGGTTTAGGCTGCTAAGTTCCTTGAGAGTAAGGAAGTGCAGAGAGTGCTATGTTCTTTGATTCTGTTCTTATTTCTTTTATATTGTTCACCTTGTTCTTGTTTTCTGTTGAGGATTGAAGCACAAATCTAATCTGTAATTTTCTGAGAATTATATCAATATATAAGAACACATATTCCAGTGTCCTATCACATGGTTCCTGTAACACTGATACACACATCTTTATCTAAAAAAAAAGTAAAACTGATACATGATGCCTCAGGAATTCAATCTTGAAAAAGCATCTGAGGCATGAAATGACATGCAGATATAATCAATCTAATGCAGGCTGCTAGGTCTTTTGTTGGAAGTTCACCCATGAGAACAGTTGTTGGGAATTAGAAATGGAGAATTGATGACGTGAATGTGTAAGGCCTCCTATTATTAATGTGTATAAGAGAAAGGGCAAGAAAGTAATTACACAAGACAGCAAGGATGAAAGAAAGAATTAAAATGGGGTAGTGGGATAGTGGAAGAGTAGGTGGGCCCGACAGGATATTATCTTTTGTCCTATTCAGGCACTTGTCCTATAAATAGTAGGGGGAGGGGATCAGGGTAGGTATGAAAAATATGATGAATGTAATGGTAAGGAGAGCCTTTGGTGGCTGAGGGAGTCTGCCCTAGCTCTAGAGAGAGTAGTTGGTATGTTCTTACGTTTTCTGTTGTTATTTCCTAGTTATTTTCCTTTTTCATATTGTAGCTACTGTTATTTGGCATTATAAATATATAAATACAGAGTGCTGCCTCGGTTTCTGCCACTAAGATAGTTAAATTAGTATAGAAAGGAGTGAGGAATCTCACAATTGGTATCAGAGCCACGACAAGCTAGGAGTAACTACAAGGCTAATGGCGCAGCGGCAAATGGAAGAGAGGCTGGAAGGAACAGAAAAGGAAGTGTTGAGCCTTAAGGAAATGATGCTCGAAATGAAAAAAAGTATGGATAGGCTG
This sequence comes from Cucumis melo, assembly GCF_025177605.1. NCBI lineage: Eukaryota > Viridiplantae > Streptophyta > Magnoliopsida > Cucurbitales > Cucurbitaceae > Cucumis > Cucumis melo. The sequence continues at coordinate 18,317,742 of NC_066866.1, read as the reverse complement.
GCAGATGAGTTGAGAGAAAATCAATCTTATAAGAAGAAGGAAGAGTCTGGTACCTCCGACGGATCCATCATGAAGATGAAGGGCAAAATGGAAGAGATGGACGTAACCACTGAAGTTAACACCACTATGGTCGATCGAAGCAAGTACAAGAAGTTGGAAATGCCCATGTTTTTGGGAGAAAATCCAGAATCCTGGGTATACTGTGCAGAACATTTCTTTGAGATCAATAACCTACCGGAAGCTGAAAAAGTCAAGGTGGCTGTGGTGAGCTTTGGACAAGATGAAGTAGATTGGTACAGATGGAGTCACAACCGGAAAAAGGTGGAATCATGGGAGGATTTAAAGACTCGAATGTTTGAGTTGTTTAGAGACACGGGACAGAAGAGTTTGGGGGCCAGACTTATACGGATTCAGCAAGAGGGATCTTACAACGATTATGTCAAGAAGTTTGTGAACTACTCGGCACCCCTTCCTCACATGGCAGAAAGCGTACTCCGTGATGCCTTCTTGACAGGATTAGAACCAGCGCTGCAAGCAGAAGTGATGAGTCGCCACCCTCAAACATTAGAAGAATGCATGATGGCAGCCCAGTTGGTTAACGGCCATAATTTGGCCCTCAAATTGGCACAAGCAGAGATGGGGATTTCAGAGTCAAAAAGAGGTGAAGCCACTAATACTAAGGCCCCCTGAAACAACGACAAAGGAAATCTGAGGAAAAATGAGTTCCAAATGAAACACATCACGATACCTCTTAAAGGAAGTTATCAAAAGGGAGAACCGCCGGTTAAGAGACTCTCTGATGCAGAGTTTAGATCACGCCTAGACAAGGGACTCTGTTTTAGATGTAATGAGAAATATTCTCATGGGCACCGCTGTAAAATAAAAGAGAAAAGGGAGCTCATGCTCTTTATCTTGAATGAAGAAGAAAGTACAGGAGAAGGGGAAGGTTCAGACACACAAAAGGCAGAGCCCTTGGAAATCAAACAGCTAGAGGCATTAGATGAAGTTGTGATAGAATACCGTGCTATTACCAGCCTGACAACCAAGGGAACTATGAAACTAAGGGGAGTAGTCAAGGGGAAGGAGATAATCGTCTTAATTGAGAGTGGGGCAACCCACAACTTCATCCACTATGAGCTGATAAAGGAAAAGAAGATCCCTATAGACAGGAACACTCAATTTGGTGTTACAATTGGGGACGGCACGAGTTGTAAAGGGAAGGGCATTTGTAGCAGAGTCGAAATCCAACTTGAAGAACTGACAATTGTGGCTGATTTGTTGGCCGTGGAATTAGGAAAGGTGGATATCGTATTAGGAATGCAATGGCTTGATACAACCGGTACCATGAAGGTACATTGGCCATCATTAACAATGGTCTTTTGGAAGGAAGGAAACAAGGTAGTTCTAAAGGGGGACCCTGCCTTGATTCGAGCCGAATGTTCACAGAAGACTTTAGAAAAAACATGGGATGATGAAGACCAGGGTTTTCTGATTGATTGGCAAAATTATGAGACAGAAAATGAGTCCAAGGAAAGCAAAACACAGAGCCAGCATGGTGATGAGGAAGAATTGCCAATGATTCAATTCTTACTAAACCAATATTCTGATTTGTTTGACATTCCTAAAACCTTACCACCCAAGAGAGCTGTAGATCATCGCATCTTCACTTTGCCAGAACAAAAACCAATCAATGTGAGACCATATAAGTACGGCCATAATCAAAAGGAAGAGATAGAGAAACTGGTTACAGAAATGCTTCAGACCGGAATAATCAGGCCCAGCCACAGCCCCTTTTCAAGTCCCGTGTTGTTGGTAAAGAAAAAAGATGGTGGCTGGAGGTTTTGTGTGGACTACAGGAAACTGAACAAAATCACAATAGCCGATAAATTTCCCATTCCGATCATTGAAGAACTTCTTGATGAATTACATGGGGCCACGGTGTTCTCCAAGTTGGACTTAAAGTCAGGCTATCATCAAATCCGAATGAAGGAAGAAGATATTGAGAAGACTGCGTTTAAAACACATGAAGGCCACTATGAATTCCTGGTCATGCCGTTGGGATTGACAAACGCTCTCGCCACCTTCCAATCTCTCATGAATCAGGTATTTAAGCCCTTCCTCAGACGTTGTGTACTGGTTTTCTTTGATGATATACTTGTCTATAGTTCGGACATAACTGAGCATGAGAGACACTTAGGGATGGTTTTTGCAATATTGAGGGATAACCAGTTGTATGCTAATCGAAAAAAATGTGTGTTCGCCCATTCCTAAATACAATACTTAAGCCATATCATTTCAAAAAATGGGGTATAAGCAGATCAGGATAAAGTACGAAGCATGCTACAATGGCCCCAGCCTAAGGATATAACAGGTTTAAGAGGATTTTTAGGGCTGACGGGGTACTATAAACGCTTTGTCAAAAGTTAAGGAGAGATCGCAGCACCCTTAACCAAACTGTTGCAGAAAAACGCTTTCAAATGGGATGAAGACGCTACACTTGCATTTGAAAGTTTGAAAACAGCTATGACTACAATACCTGTGCTAGCACTACTCGATTGGTCCTTACCCTTTATGATAGAAACTGATGCTTCAGGCAGCGGTTTAGGAGCAGTCCTATCTCAGAACGGCCATCCATTGGATATGACAGTTCCAAAAATGGTTAACCAAACTGTTGGGATATGACTTTGAGATTATATATCAACCAGGACTACAAAATAAAGCAGCCGATGCACTTTCAAGAGTGGAACATCCATTGGAGCTAAATACAATGTCCACATCAGGAATTGCGGATATGGAAATAGTTACAAAGGAAGTTGAGAAAGATGAAGAACTCCAACAAATAGCACAACAGCTTCAAGCTGACCATCCACCGGAAGGGAAATACTCATTGGTGAATGGCAAGTTACTGTACAAGGGACGGGTAGTCTTGTCTAAATCATCTTCACTTATACCCAGCCTCTTACACACCTTTCATGACTCTATCTTTGGAGGCCATTCAGGTTTTCTAAGGACATACAAACGGATGAATGGCGAGCTTTATTGGAAAGGAATGAAGACAGATGTTAAGAATTATGTAGAACAATGTGAGATCTGCCAACGAAATAAATATGAAGCGACCAAACCGGCGGGAGTTCTTCAACCGCTACCCATACCCAACCGCATCTTGGAAGATTGGACTATGGACTTCATAGAAGGGCTTCTTAAAGCAGGGGGCATGAATGTTATTATGGTCGTGGTCGATCGGTTGAGCAAATACACTTACTTTATCACTTTGAAACATCCTTTCTCAGCAAAGCAAGTAGCAGCGGAATTCATTGATAAGATAGTCAGAAGGCATGGCATTCCTAAGTCGATCATATCGGATAGGGACAAAATCTTTCTTAGCAACTTTTGGAAGGAGCTGTTCTATACTATGGATACAATACTTAAACGAAGCACGGCGTTTCATCCACAAACAGATGGACAGACGGAAAGAGTTAACCAGTGTTTGGAAACATATTTAAGGTGTTTCTGTAATGAGCAGCCTAGTAAATGGAACCAGTTCATACCATGGGCTGAATTATGGTACAATACCACCTTCCATGCTTCCACACGCACAACTCCCTTCCAAGCCGTTTATGGTAGACCTCCACCACCCTTAATATCCTACGGAGAGAAGAAGACACCTAATAATAAGGTCGAAGTATTGTTGAAGGAGAAGGACTTGGCCATTAATGCGTTAAAGGAAAAACTAACTATAGCTCAAAACAGAATGAAGAAGTTGGCAGACACGAAGAGAAGGGAACTCAAGTTTAAAGTAGGAGATGAAATCTATCTCAAGCTGAGGCCATACCGTCAACGCTCATTAACAAAGAAAAGGGCCGAAAAATTAGCTCCTAGGTACTATGGTCCGTATCGCATCACTGAAACCATAGGGGAGGTTGCCTATAGACTTGATCTTCCTTCAGAAGCATCAATTCACAATTTTTCCAAATCTCCCAGCTAAAACTTAAACTGGGCAAACATCACACGGTACAAGTACAACAACCGAAGCTCACAGCTGAATTTAAGTTACAACTATGGCCTGAACCAGTATTGGGCATTCGCTGGAGTCCAGAATTGGGAGCAAATGAATGGCTGGTGAAGTGGAAAGGATTACCCGAAAGTGAAGCAACATGGGAGTCCGTGTACTCAATAAACCAACAGTTTCCTTCATTCCACCTTGAGGACAAGGTGACTTTGGAACCTAGGGGTATTGTAAGCCCTCCTATTATTAATGTGTATAAGAGAAAGGGCAAGAAAGTAATTACACAAGACAACAAGGATGAAAGAAAGAATTAAAATGGGGTAGTGGGAGAGTGGAACAGCAGGTGGGCCCAACAGGATATTATCTTTTGTCCTATTCAGGCACTTGTCCTATAAATAGTAGGGGGAGGGGATCAGGGTAGGTATGAAAAATATGATGAATGTAATGGTGAGGAGAGCCTTTGGCGGCTGAGGGAGTCTGCCCTAGCTCTAGAGAGAGTAGTTGGTATGTTCTTACGTTTTCTGTTGTTATTTCCTTGTTATTTTCCTTTTTCATATTGTAGCTACTGTTATTTGGCATTATAAATATATAAATACAGAGTGCTGCCTCTGTTTCTGCCATTAAGATAGTTAAATTAGTATAGAAAGGAGTGAGGAATCTCACAGAATGCTTCTATAAACTTCTTATCCAACCAAAATAAGACTCAAGATCAAACCCATACCAGAAGCAAAAATTACGCTAAGGATTACTAGGCAGATGAAAATTTCAGCAACTAGTTTTTTATTTTATTTTATTTGTATTTTTATTTTTCTTTTTTCTTTTTTCTTGAATGGGACGTCATCCCAAACATCACCATAGAATCTTCAAAATATTAAATAATAAAATAATATTTTCATACCAAAGTCAGCAGAATCTTCTGCAAGGGCTAACTTGATGATGCCACGCAGATCATAGGTAGGGTGAGATGGAGGCTGGATTGCTACTGATGCAACTGATATCCCAGAATCGTTTGATACAGATGCAGACATGGCAATAATTTTCCTAAAGTTGTTGAGTCATCAACAAAGAGAAAAACTAACAAGTCACTACGAATCTTTAGAGCATAAATAGATGAGCACTATACTAAAATAAAAGAAACTTTACATGAAAATTTTACAGGATGTCTAATTTTCTTGACATCAAATGTTTTACTATATAATTACGAACAAGATAGTACTAAAAGTGGATCACAAGTTTGACAAACACTGTTAATGTCTAAGACCTGGAAGTTGGGCCTAAAGATATAAAAGCGATTAGAAGTTGGGCCAAACTAAAAGATCTTACTCTTTTAACATGCTATTAAATCACTATGAACAAGAAAATATTAAGAAGTGGATCACGAGTTCGACAAACGTCTAACATCTGATACACCATCAACTATAATTGAGATTGAGGTCTAACACATATCAACGATTTCACATCCTAAGATACATGAATTAGTGTACTTATTAACTAGTAATCATCCAAAAACAGCAATAATGCACATGTTAATATAATCCAAACTAAATAACAATCAACTCAAAAAGAGGCCAACTATTCCATCACTTCGTAACAGTTACTTTGTTCCCAAAGTTGTCCTTGCTTCTTACCAACTTGTCTCTAGTTTACACATAAACACACTCAATATCTATTGAATTTCCTTTTATTTTTATTCAAAAGTGTCTAAATCAGATTAGGTCACATACAAAAATCTCGCGACACAACCTTCCTGGCCCGTAGCATTTTGGAGCCAAATAAACTCTAGGAAATTAAATCCCAAATAAGTGATCATTATGGATTGAACTCATTCCCTCCAAGTTCTTGTATTAAACAAGACCCTCCTTTACCACTAGGGCGCATGATCTTAAATTCTTTGTTTTCCTATTCATATTGCATAAACCAAGAACTTCTTTGAAACATACACGATGATTCTAGGAAACCATGCAAATACCTGGAACCTAAGCAGCGAGCAGTAGAGATTGGAATGCGTGTTAACCCTCTAGAACAACCCCACAAATCCTTATGTTCACAGCATTGCCAGAGATGCCCGAAAGAGGGTCTATACAAATTCAGCATATACATCTACTCAAATGACTTAATTGAGTGTGCAGATAAAGTAGAATTGCGGTTGCATAAGTCTGCAAATAAGAAAAATAGGCGTCCGTCCATGGCGCGTATGAATACAAATGCAAACAAGACCTTGTGAAGCATCATAAATCCAAAATTAGACCTATTTGAACATTTAGAAGCTAGAAAGTGAAGAGAAAACACCTTGCCGGCAGTGAATGTGTGGTTCACAGTCTGGAAATTCCAAAAAGTTGACGATTATACTGGGAGATAAAGAGAAATTGAGGACGAAGAGGAACTAAAGAGGGAGCAGAAAGCAAGAACTTGCGAGGGGTTCGACTGTGAGAAAAAAGAATGAAGAAGTAGTGTTAAAACAAAAAGTGTGCAAGGTAAAGTCGGTTTAGAGACATGATTGTGGAGAAGACAGGACCACATTTGCGCAGGTAGTTTTGTCCCGACTCAATGATACATGCTAATGCTAATGCTAATGCTAATGCTAATGCTAATGCTAATGCTAATGCTAATGCTAATGCTAATGCTAATGCTAATGCTAATGCTAATGCTAATGCTAATGGGTGAATAAATAAAAGGAAAATATCAATTTAAACATTCATGATTTGTGTGATCCTATGGATTTAAACATCTTGACCGATAAAGATATCCATTTAAATCCTAAACTTTATAGTTGTATCTATTTAAACTTCAAAATAATAGCTATATAGAATTAGTCTTTAAAATTTCACAAGTCTATCAATCTAAACTTTTAAGTCTCCAATTATAAGAGAGTGAAAAAAGAAGAAGAAAAACTCAAAGAAGAATTAGAGAGAAAAAAAATAATAAACCCTTTATTTATGTTTTATTTAGATAAGGGTTTAAATTGTTACATTTATACATGTCAAAGGTTTGAATTGATACACTTATAAAGGTTCAGAGTTTAAATTGATATAATTATTAGTTTAGGGTTTAAGTTGATATATCCCTCAATGTTTAGGGTTCATGTCACATCCCGCCCAGCAGACACCATTGCTTGTCATGAGAGAGGCATGACCTTGAGCATCCTTGACACGTTTAAACGCCAAAGACACACAGTATTGAAGTCCTTAAGCTTTGCTTAATCGCCCCATGACTTTCCTTTGTCTTAACTTATAACTTTACAAGTACTTTTAGGTAATATATATACTAAACATAGAGAAGTAAACCAAGTTGAAACTTTATTAAACTTTGCTAAGTATTTTACAATAACTTTACAACAAATACATAAACACAACTCTTAAAATTTTAAAAGTAAAACGCCTTGACAACCTTCTCGCCTAGCAAGCCCTTCAAACTCCTCTTACTTGGCCTTAACGCATTCCTGGAAGATAAAATTTAAAAACGTAAGTCAACAGGCTTAGTGAGGTTTTAAGAAATCCTTTTCACAAGACCTTTGTTAACTCCATTTCGTCAAATTGCATAAAATCATTTTTTTCAAATAATAAAATGTTTCACATAAACATTCATTTCACATGAAAATATCATTTCACATAAATGCTCCATCTCACGTAACACATCAAATATATAAATACACATTAGTCTCAAACATTCTTTTCTCTAGGGATCCCAAAGTATTCTCCACATAAGTCTCATTACTACGAGCTTAGACTACTGTAACAACAACATTTGAGAATATACAGATTCGTCCCTGTTGCTCAGGCCAATAAGCTCAATATGCTTATTTCAACATAATAGCTAGTTTCTCATCACCATGTAACCCCTTTCACCCCATGATTGTCTTGACTCATTATGTGCACATAATAGTTAGCTTATTGACAGAAAGTAACTAATGGTTTGAACACCATTTCATAAACAAGTCATGCTTTGAAATACATAAATTATACAATAATCATATAAGCTTTTCATGTAAATCTCTTTTAGAAACGTTTAAATTGAAATCATCATTTAAATCATCAAGAAATTATAAGAATACTTAAAATCATTCAAACACTTTAAAGAAAACACTGACACGACTTAGCCTTAAACCCAAATTGCTTCTACTTTCCCCTTCTCGCATAGGCCCTTTGGCAGGACTTTAGCTCCTTAGATTTTCTCTTGATTTGTACAGAATAACAATAACTAATGGTCTGACCTCAACCCCTATTTATATTGTTTCTCAGAGAAGCTTAGTCACCCTTAAGCTCTTGTCCGCTTGCTAACTTCCACTCTCAGTGGTGCACATGTAAGCTTAATATTTAACTTAATAATGCTTAGTACAAACTCTACACGTGGCCCATTAAGTGCACTTAGAAAATTTTTGAGAAGTTTCCTTACTTCTTCTTGCCTAGTCCTTCTTCTCGTGTCTTAAATATACTGTTGAACATATTATTGCCAAACTAGTTAAATTTTCAGTCATGAAAGAAAATGTTTATTAAAAGTATCGTTATGTTCATTAAAAGCTCATACTATACATTTTATATGATATTTATAAAGAGTCATTTCGAAATGGGTTCCACTATGGTTTTGAGTTATTTCTAAGTTTGAAAACTTTTGTTGGCAAATGTTTTTATGTTTTCGTGTCAAGGGTCAGCTGAAACTATTTTAGAGGTGGATGGTTTTGGTTGACATCAAGCCACCTCCCAAGTCTAAGCAGATGATCCGGGAGGAGGTGTGAGACGGAGACCACCACTAGAGCTTAACCACTATTCTTTGGACTTAAAATCAGGTTGTGGGATCCATTAAGTGAAGGAAATAGGGAGAGAATGATGGAAATTGGAAGAAAGTATCAATTAAGATTGAGATTTTAGAAGAGAGAAAACTTTTGAATAATTTTTTAAGTCAAAATTAAAAAACAAATAGCAAAAGTCTTTTTAATTTCGAAAAATGGCTTATTTATAACCTAATTACCTACAAAATTGCATGTAATTACTTGGACAAATCTTAACACCTAACATTCCACTAACCATTAGTAGAACTTAGTGGGAAAGGTGTCTACATCTCATGTGGTCAATTATCCCACTAAGTGTTTGTCGGATTATCCAACAAAATGTTAGATTTTTTCACTAACTTTAGTCCAATGACAATAACGTCATTTAACCATTTAAGTCAAACTTTGACTTTTTCAAGTCAATTGTCAACATTTTGAATTTTTACCATTTTGTCCGTCTTGACTAATTCCTAAATCACACAACAAGGATAAAGCATTATATTGCATAGAGTACAAAGATATTCTCATTTTAGCTTTTTAACATCACATAAGCATATCCATTTTCCAAATAATACCAACATCATAAATATCCTAGGTCACATGTCATATGTTACAACATATTTACCATATAAGGTCTAGAGGAATTTGGTTTTCAAAATATTTATTTTTATTGGAAGTTCACACATTATTCCACATAAGTAGTTTATTTCCTCATTCTAGTTTTTGAGTTCATTCACGTGTCATGCATTTTGAGAATTTGAAAGCAAGTGGGACTTCATATCATCATGATTTTTTATAGAAATAGGTTTAAGGATTTAAATACATTTGAGAAATTATTTTTAATAAGAAGAACCACTCATAGTCACCGTCGACTAACTCATGGCCTAGCTTCCTCGGCCAAAAGTCTCTCTTTTACTTCTTAGAATCCAAAAGTCTCTCTCATACTTCTCAGAATCCTCGCCAAAAATGTGCTTGTTCCACGTCTTGAATCCTTGGATACTTTCCTAATTCCTTCTTAACAAATTCAAGGTAAAAGAAACTTCAAATAACCCGAATCCTCTATTTTAGATATGTACGACAAGTTTTTCCATGCCTAAATGATTTTTCTTGTTGGTGGCGAGAAGTGGTCAATCTCAAAATGTCATGTGCCTTTATCAACCCCTTATCTTGGATTTGGATTGGGCAGTCGGATCCAATCAATCGTCGACCTACTAACATATGGGTCACATCACTATTTTTAGGTGAAGTAGCTCAACTTGCCCACTTATCCGTTGCGTAACTCTCTTCGCGTAGAGGTCTTTCATTGCATAATCCTTTCACAAAATGTGTTTTTACCAACAGAAGTCTCTTCGTGCATTATCCTTATTGTAGGGCCTTTATCGCGATTGTGGTATGCTATCAGGGCTTTACAAGAATATAATTTAAACTACAAACTATGAGTTTTATGATATAAATTTCAACAAACTCCCACTTGGACTAAAACTCCTAGTGGGATAAAATAACGTTTGAATTTAATCATGAGAGAATTACTCATATGAGTACAATAAACATATGAATACAATGAACTAGGGCATACCCCCAAACATTCTCCCACTTATTCTAGTGCATAAACTTCATAGACCTAAACTATTTAGGTGACCTTCAAACACTTTAGTCGTGAAGAACTTTGTAAACTTAAACAGCCATGATTTGCTCAACACGTATCGGGGTTACTACAACGTCACCACGATGCACAATTACCCAAATAAGATCATACAATTTGACTTAACGCTTCTTCACACTACTGCTCCTTCATTTAGAGTGAATATTGATTCCAATGTAGACTTTCTAGTATCTTTAGAAATCAGAATCAGTGTATCCAATAAGGATCTGATCCTTAGCATTATACACGAGCACGTAATATTTTGATTTTCCTAAACCATTTTAGGATATTCTTAATGGCAAACCATCCGTTCTAAGTAGAAAATGTCAGGTCTAGTACATAACCTTAAATACATCAAACTCCCAACAATGGAAGCAAAGGGAATATGTCTCATATCCCCAACTTATTGAGGTGTGCTAGGACAATATTCCATAGACATTTGAATTTCATATCAGTAATGCAACAGACCTTTTTTGGAATTCTGTAATTTATATCTAGACAAAATTTTGTCTATATAAAATGCTTGAGACATGGCTAGTATTCTGTTCTTGCGATTCGAAAATATTTTGGATTCTAAAAACACATTGTGCATTTTCCAAATCTTCTCTTTGAAATTGCGTAGCTAGCCATTTCTTGATATTAGTTAGACAATCTACATCATTCATTGCATGTTTATAAGTTAATGGATCCTCTAAACCATTATCAAGTATGATGATTTAGTTTTTGATAAAACAAGATAACGGTCAGGCTAATGAATAACCCTCCCACTACTACTTTGAGGCACTCTCTAACTCTTGAGAATGATATGACTAACTAGATTCCCTAGTTTTATCAACTACTTTTATGGATGAACTAGGTTTAGCTCAAACATCTTTAATAATCCTATTCAATAATAATTTACAACGTGGTTTGATGATTTCTCATGAGATTTTCCTAAAAGAATATAGCATTTGTTGATACAAATTCCTTATTTTTCTTGAGGATCAAAGAGCAAAGCTTTTCATAAAGCAAACCATGTCCAACAAGCCTCAATTTCTTCTTTATGATACACTGTTCTGCTTAGGCATAATATATGCAGAGAGTTGTGACTGGATTCCATACTCTATCAAATAGTCTTAGAATCTTAAATCCACATACTCTCCACCTCGATCTAATTGAAGTGTCTTTGTAGTTTTGCCTAATTGATTCTCAATTTTAGTTTTATATTCTCTATAATTTTCAATAGAATCAGACTTGTGATGCAATAGGTAAGCATGACCAAACATTGAATAATTATATATAAAAAAAAATCATGAAATATTCATATCCTTCTTGAACTTTAACATTCATTGGTCCACAAAGGTTCGAATGTACGAGCTCTTAAGCTATTTTGGCCATAAGCCTTTTCTAGTAAAAGATCTCTTGGTCATTATTCCTTTTAAGACAAGATTCACATGAAGGTAAAGAGTTATCTTCTAATTAATTTAAAAGTCTACTCTTAACCAATCTTCCAATCGTATCGACATTTACGTGACTAGATCTTAAGTACCATATATAGGCATTAGAAGAAACTTTTTTGTCTTTATTGCTAAACATTTCAGTATTAAAGACAAATTCTGCTCCAATTGATTTTAACTTATATAAGTTGTTAATAAGTATGACAGAACAAAACTGAATACATTTTCTCGAAAAAATGAACATTTCATTAATTTCAAAATATATTTTGTACATTTGTTTTGAAATACAAGAAATAGATATTAAATTTCTCAACTTTTGAGAAGTATACAAAATATTTTTAAGTATGATATATCTATCAAAATAACTTCAAATCTGTCATTCCTCAACTTTTGGAACAACCTCTTCAGTTCCAAACTTCGAGGATGATCTCGCCTTCTACAAGCTTTTCAAGAACTAATTTCCTAAAATGAGAAGCAAATATGATTAGTGGCTCCTTAATATAGTATTAAAATTGAAGTATCATATTTCACTAAGCATGTTTCACCAGCTAGTAAATCATATTTACCTTATGCTTCCTTCTTAGCTTTTTTCTTAACAAGCTATATCCGACAATTTCTCAACCAATGCTCGTTCTGGTTGTAGTGGTACCATTTACCTTTTCCAACTTTATTTCCCTTACTATTCTTGGGAGTCTTCCCCTTTCTCTTTTTATTCATTTGTGAAGGTCCAACTTTAGTTTTAGAGAACGATCCTCTCATAAACTCTTTCTTATTGGTAGCAAGGTAGCAAGATTTGCTTCCACTTTCTTCTCCTTACCCATAGTAAGGTTCTAGAATCGGTGGAGCTCATTAAGAAAGGTGGTTAGAGTGAACTCTATTTTATTTGGTGATGCATTCGTCTGAAATGGTACAAAACTCTTCGAAAGAGATTGTAAAATAAAGCTCACCTGATTTGCCTCATCGATGGGACCGTCATTTACTTCAGCAATATTGAAGTACATCATCATGTCCAGGACATGTTCTCTAACAGAGGTCCCTTCCTTTATTCACTTGGTGTAAATGTGCTTAATTGGTTCGTGTCTAAGGGACCATGAAGGTTGGCCAAATACCTCCCTCAATGAATCCATAATCTTTTTACCCGTGGCTTTGAATTCATGTTTCTTTCTCAAAACATCAGACAATCTGGCAAGAATATAGACACAGACCTTTTCATTGGCCTTAACCCTATTGGAATTTATGTCATAAAACTCGTAGTTTGAAGTTTGAAATTATATTCTATTTAATAAAGTAGTTATTAAGGAATTATTAGTGAAAATAAAATACTATAATCTTGAATCCAGTTAACTAAGGTTCCGAGGCTATCTAGTGTAGACTTGAACTTTATATTGAGACACAAACGTAGATCAAGTTCAAGTTTATAGCCCAAATAGTCTATAGTGTATGAATAAGGTTGAATGCCTTATTTCGAGAACACTATGGATGCGACCCACTCTATAGTTAGTATAAACGATGTGATCCTGAATCGTTCATGTAGAGACATGGGACTAGGGGCATCCTATGTAAAAAGCTTACATAAGACTAGAACTATGAAATAGTCACTTTTTAGTTATAACACCGTTGACTATATAAACTGACTATTTCGATTATGATGACGTAGGTAACTTAACCTTAATCCTGAGATAGTTATGAACTTTTGTTCAAACGATATTATCCATAGATTTGCATAGGTGAGGGCGGCTCAACAACACTGGCCTAATAAGCCTCCCACCCCCTCGTCTTGAACTAAATCCAAGTCTTGAACAAGGGGTTCCACCCCCTCGTTGGCCCGAGAAGGATTCAGTTTATAGGTTGGACTTTAAATAAATTTTTCAATAGTGGATCTGTGTGACTTAAGGAACAAGATGTAGTCCCAAGGGTAAAATGATATTTTGACCCAGCCGAAGTTATGAACAACGTGTGAAGGATTAACTTACAATCATGGTTATATCAAATGGATACAATTATATCTATAGTGAGGGGAGTGAAACTACGAGACTTTAGTGGAATGATCCGTTAGTTAACGAAATAGATTAGCTCAGTTTAAACGGGTTTAGCCAGTTAATCTCAGATCGTATGAGTCCATGATCTATAAGTCCTTAGATTCCCCTGCTAGCTCATATGGATTTAACTTAGAACAATTTGTTGGAATAATTCGAACTGTTCGAATTAGGTAAAGAGAGAGAATATATGATATAGTCATCGGTTATAGCTTTAAGATAGAGTTTTATGTTTAAATGTCATTTAAATACTAAAAATATGAATATAGATCCATATTCAGAAGCTCGGAATTGATGAAAATGGTCAAAGTTGTAAAAAGTCAAAATGTTGAATTTTGACTTTGAAAAGTCAAATTTTTATTGGCTTTATATTCAAATGTGATTTGAATTTTAGAAAAATGAATATGGATTCATGCTCGGGATGTTGGAATTAGTCAAAACGGACAAATGGTAAAAAGTCAAAATGTTGACTTTTGACTTTGACTAGACTATTCAAATGACCATTTTGCCTCTTGATCAAAGTTAGTGAAAAAATCCAACATTTTGTTGCATAATCCTACTAACTCTTAGTGGGCTAAGTGGAAGCTCATGGTGATGATACCAAACCCACTAAGAGAAAATGGAATAGTGAATAAATCTATTAATGGTTAGTGGATTGTGAGGTGTTGGGCTTTGGTGATTCAATTACATACAAAATTTGCATGTAATTTGTTTATAAAAGGATAGTGTTTTCAAAATTAAAAAAACTTTTGCCACTTTTTGATTTTCACTTAAAAAATATAAAATCACCAAAGATTTTCCCTCATTCTTCCTCTAATTTCCATCCATCTCTCTTTATCTCCTTCTTTGAACGGGTCCCACAACCCAGTTCTAAGTTCGAAGAATAGCGATTCAACACTAGTTGTGGTCCTAACTCGAGTTCGAAGGAGATTGTGAGAATCGGGAGGCTTCGAAGGTGAGTTTTTTCATTAACCCTAATTTCGTTTTAATTAGGGCATGTTAATCACTAATTAGTTAGTTGTAATTTAGGGTAATTTTCAATTCTTTCTTTCTCTGTGCATGTCTCAGTTTCTATCATGTGGTATCAGAGTTGTTTCAGTCGGTTCGAGTTGTTCGGGAGCGATTTATTTACTCCACCAAATTATTATTGTAATAATTTAGTTTTAGCTTAATGTAGAAGCCAAAACTAGTCCATTTTAGGGTATTTTAATTAATTATGCATTTGATGTATATTTTAAATTAATGTTTAAATTGTATGTGCATATAGTATGTCATATAGATTTAAAATCCCACCATAGGTTAACATGTGGACAAAGATAAATTTTGGAAACTTCGTTGATAATTCAAATACAAATACATTTAGGACTTTTACAACAACCAATACAAAATTCTAGACATGACTCAAAATGACACTCGAACTTTTCTCGCCTAGCTACTAAATGCTATGTGAGTAAACAGTAGCCACTACCAAGATGATGTGATAAGGAGGCACGGTAGGCGATCAAGGCTACAAGTTCAATGTTAGATGTCTTCACTACTTGGGGGTGAAGGGAATAAAACAAAACATTTGAAAGGTTAGACAAAACGTTTAGTGAGTGGGATCTTTAACAACACCTTAAATAACTAGATTTTCCTTAAACGTGTCAAATCCATTTCATCAATTTCTACGGTATAAATAATGAAGAGTGCTATCGATAAAACATTGAGTAAAAAAAAATCAAATAAAATCTCATGCATTAGGCATTTCACGGTGTCCCAATATCTTCAACCATTTTCATGTATCATATTAAAAAGATCCCTTTTTAAAATATTTCATCATAACTTATTGAAATCATTTCTTTTAAATTCATTCATCGTAATTCATATCACATTGCATACATTTTGTGTAAGATATAATCATCTTGTAGAATTGTTCTGTATGTTTAATTACTTCTTTGTACCCCTTTCTTTAGCTCAAACATTTACCACACTCTGTTGCCAAGTTGTAGTTATGCGGAGTAATCTCAACGCATTTAACAAGTGTCATTAATTTCACTACGCTTAACACTTCTTCCAATGCCAAATCAATAGAAATGGAATTAAAAATTTAAAAACATTTTAGAAATCTTCTTCATTTTGGAAATAATTTATAAGCAAAACCACTCACTATTACAAAAACTTGCTCTTCCTCCTAGCTTCCTCGGCCAACAATCTCCTTACACCTATTGAAATTCTTTCTGGAATTAAGCTCATTCTGCGTCTTTGAAATCTTGAATACTTCCCCAATCCTTTCTTAAACAAACTCAGGGCATAAGCAACTTCAAACAGACCTGGATTTCTTCTATTTATAGGTCACCCCTGATGAATTTTTCATAACAAAATGATTACCCTTACTAGCGACGAGAAGTGATCCAATCTCAAATTGCCACGTGTCCCTATCTAACCCTTATCCTGAACTCTGATATGGCGGTAGGGTCCAATCAACCGCCGGCCTATTGATATCAGGGCACATCACTGTTTCTTGGTGAAGTAGCTCAAATCGCTCTGTCGCTCACCACGTAACCTTTTTTGCATAAAAACCTTCCATCCTACATTCTTTTGCAAAACGTGTTTTACCAATAGAAGTATCTTCACACATTAACCCTACCATAGGGCCTTCATGGTGTTGATGATTCAGAGCCTTACAGAAATCTTTGTATGACATTATTAGTACGTCATATTAAGTATGTTGTAGAAAAACAAGAATATTTAGGGTTTTGATACTAGGTTATAGTTTGCTTGACAAGTCAAGAAAAAATAAGCAAGCCTATAGACCGAGGATCTAGCTAAGACTGTGAGTGACAGAACGAATTGCAATAGAGATTTCTAAACTTGTCTGCTAGCCAAATTGTTTTAACATACTTTGAGTTTATCTGTTTGAGATATATTGCAATTTAGCAAGCTATTTTAAAAGTATGTGGTTTGGTTTATGAAGTTTAATTATGCATAAATTGTTGAGAATGAATTCTAGCTAATAAGAGAAATTTAGAATTGAGTCCTGAGTAAATGAGTTTGTATAAGTTTTAGCAAAGCATGAGTTATGATTTTATAGCTTGTCAAAAGCAGAAAATTTTTGAGCATTCAACATTTACATTTTCCATAAAAAGGAAGTTTATAGTTTTAAAGCATGTTTAATTAAATACGTTGAGACATACTATAGCATGAATAGGTGAGATTATTGCGTAGAGGATATATATGTTGAGACGGGGACGCCTATCTTAGAGGATACATTAAGACGATTAAGGACACTTATCTTAAGTGTTTTATCGTTAGTATTAAGATTACTCTACTACCGAATCAAAGGTCGCATTTGTATTAATTTAGCTCTACCATTTCTAGAGGATTTGTTTATGGTAAAGATGAAAGCAAGTTTGAATTTCTTTTTAAAATGCCTTACAAAGATTAAATTATTTAGTATGATTTGTTGAGTTAAACTAATTAGAAATATATTGATGAGTTTGTTATTTAAAAGTTTATAACATAATTTGTTTTAGAAATCTAGTTACTCATTGGACTTTATAGCTCACCTTTTCAAAACATTTTTCCACTTTCCAGGTAGAGATCGAGTTTCTTGTGCCAGACACTGGCACATCTGCTAGAAGCTTTCATTTCTATTTTTCGCGCATGGGTGTTGTGCTTGAGAGTTTGTATTGCCACCTAAGTTTGAGTTTTTTAAATACTGTAATGGGTGTTAATCTTGTAAAATTTATACTTTCATTTGTTCTACATATCTTGATGAATTTAAGTTTAGGCTACACTGTATGGTTATGATCAATTGGAGGAAAATTTGTCTTTAATACTGAAATGTTTAGCATAAAAGACAAAAGATTTCTTCTAATGCCTATATATGGTATTTCATATTTGGTCACATAAATCTCAATACAATTGAGAGATTGGTTAAGAGTAGACTTCTAAATTAGTTAGAAAATAACTCTTTAACTTCTTGTAAGTCTTGTTTAAAAGGAATAATGACCAAAAGATCTTTTACTGGAAGAGTCTCAAAGCCAAATTACGTTTAGAACTCGTACATTCTTACGTTTAGAACTCATACATTCTAACCCCTATGGACCAATGAATGTCAAAGTTCAAGGGGGTATAAATGTTTTATCAATTTTATTGATGATTATTCAAGGTTTAGTCATGTTTACCGATTGCATCATAAGTTTGATTCTCTTGAAAAGTTCAGAGAATATAAACTTAAAGTTGAGAATCGATTAGGTAAAACTATAAAAGCATTTCAATCAGATCGAAATGGAGAGTATGTGGAGTTATGATTCCAAGCCTATTTGATAAAGCACGAAATTCAGTCATAACTCTCTACGATGAGGTGATGAGGTGATCTTTGGTACCCCATGAGCTGAGTTGCCTCACACTTGCTGTGTGTTCTGGTATGGGATGCCTTATCCTTCTTGTGTGATCATCTAAGATAAGATGACTTATCCTTGTTGTGTGATATGGGATAGGATGTCCTATTCTTGTTGTGTGATCTAGAATAGGATACTTCATATTTACTGTGTGATATAATATGAGATGCCCTTTGCTTACTGTATGATCTAGCATTGGAAGACGCATTATGTGTAAAGGAATTAATTGGTGAATTTTTGTTGCGTTGAGATCACCCATCATAACCATAACCCAGGAAAAGAGTGTGGTAAATACTTGAACTGAGGAAATGGTAGAAAGATGTAATTAAACATGCAGTATGATTCTGCAAGATGATCTATTTGATACAATATGTGAGATACATTCTTACATAATATGAGTTATTATGAATGATTTGAAAAGGATTTCCACATGATTTATAAATGTTTGACTAATGAGATTTGGATTGTGTAAATCACTTAATGTGTTGAGACAATTTGATTTAAATTCAACGTTTTATTATTAAAAAGTAAATCTATTAACATCACATGGTTTTGCAAAAAGAATTGCACGCGTTATGGCAAAAACCTACTTATTAAAGGTGTTGGTGAAAAACCCACTCATTAGACATTTTTGTCTAACATTTCAAATGTTTTGTTTTATCCCCTCTCCCTACCCTCCCTAGAACACACTGAAAGTGTGAGGCAACTTCATGCGACCAGATGGGGGCATGTCGCCTAGACCCTCATCGCAAGAAGACGTGTTGAACGACTAGTATGTAAAACAACTTCTTAAACTTGTCTCATTGCAAAGCTTTTACCTTGGACTTTAGAGACCTTTATCACAACGGAAATACAACTTTTAGACTAAGCTCTGTTGCATAGTTTTCAACACTTAGCTTAAATTGACTTTTAAATTACTGGGTGGTAAACATAAATAATAATGCACTGAAATAAATATAACTTCTTTTTATTAACTTAACACTTTACATCCAAATACAAAAGGAATTCAAACTTTACGATTACAACAAGACTTAAAACTTAGACTTTTAGTCTCTTCATGTCTGGCTCAGTTCTTCAACTCATCGTCTTAGGCCTCACAAAACTATGATGCATTCCGTGACCTTTCTTTAATGCTAAGTTGCAGCCTTCGACGTTTAGCAGTATAAGAATTGCCTAAAACTCCTCAAATATGAAATAGAATGACACGACTTGCTTTCTGCACAAGTTCACATAACAACACATCCTCCTTTACTTGGCTTTTACGCTTGAAATCATTTCTTGACTTAGCTTCAATGCCTGATAACTTGAAGAGGGAAAACTTCAAAACATAAGTCAAAGACTTAGTGAGTGATAGATTTAGGAAATATCCTTTTTGGGGAATACAACAGTTTCAATAATAATAATAATCTAATTTTCATAGTCATAAATTCTCATCACATCAATTTACAACCACAACAATCACAATAAATCTCACACATTCAGTTCATCTAGACTTTCACCACTCATTATCGGGACCTGGGATTCTCCTATCCACATCTAATCGCCTAAACCTAGGATTCACTTCACCAGTGTCTCGCAATAGACTTGGATGCTACCAGCGTCTTGTTGTACTCATATTTTTCTTAGACCTGGGATTCACTTTCCTTAGTGTCTTATCGCCTAGACCTAGGACTCACTTCCACCAGTGTCTCGTGATAGACCTAGGATTCACTTTCACCAGCATCTCACAACACTCAATCTCTCCTAGATCTGGGATTCACTTTCACCAGCATCTAGCTATAAAGAACACAACTTATTCCTCCTTTAGACTTGGGATTTACTTCACCAGCCTTTACCCGCCTAGACCTGGGATTCACTTTACCAGCGTCTCGCATTAAACCTGGGATTTCCACTAGCGTTTAGCCGTAGATCATACAACACCACACAACACACAATTATCACAATAAATAAATAAGAAGTGTTAGATCAAAAAGCTTTACTTTCAATACATAACATCACATTAGTAAAAATCTCATAGAATAAACATCGAGCGTAAGATTACAAGACATGCTTTCAATACATTTAAAACATCCTTCTATTTATAAGAAAACTGTCACACCCTCTCCCGAACTACCTACTAGCTTAGCCCGAAAGATGGTGTAAAGTTAATCGACATTGCTATCCTCAACGATACTCGTTAACCCTACTGAACTATTAGACCTGATGGACTAGCTATTTTTATACATTAAATGCCATTTATGCACAAAACACAATGAAACAATAATAAACCCGCAAGCAACACGAGTTTTGATACCCTGACTTACCCACTTTGAAACATTTACCTGGATAAAATATTTATAAAAGAGAACATACAAACGTATGAAGTAAACTGATGAGTATGTCTAACTTAAAGTTCGACTACTTCAGACATATATACAACTATATAGACACAATATACAACTCTGCCCATGTATTGGAAGTAAATGTGAAACTAGTAGTAGACTGTAGTAGAGTTTTAGGCGTCAGGAGCTCGACCTCTACCTGACAAGTGAGAAAACATTTTAAAGGTGAGCTAATAAGCCTTGTGAGTGGCTGGTTATAAAACTGTTATTTGACAAATCTGAGCATGTGATAGATCGACATTAAATAAGTAAATACATAAGAAAAGTGTGTACCATAAATATTTTAAGAGAACAACTTCTTCAAATATTCAAAATGTATATTTATAAAAGCTAGCAAGGCATTTACAACTAACATGACATTATTACATTATATAGGGTACGCTCAGTATAACCAACACTTATTAACTCTACAATGTACTAGCACTCTCATCGTCTTTGTTGTAGTGGGGCTCACCCAACACTCACGACAGCATCATCGTCACGGAGTATACACACAGTATCCTTTAGCCTTAGACTCAATATCTCAGTCATGTAGTTAATGAAAAATTTCATAAATCATCTAAAATATTAAAACATGCCTGCTTATCTTTATCTTGCATAAAGCTCAAAATTTTCTCAGTTCGTTCGTGAAAAAATGTATTTCTTAAAACAAAATTTGCTAATTCATGCTTTTCTTGAAACACAGTGGTTCAAATACTTTCCAGATATTTAATATTCACGTGCTAGCATAAATTTTCATTAAGAAATCTAGTCTCAAAACTTATACTTGAAAATAGTCATGGAATTCAAATAATTTCAAAGCTTCGTAAATAAATGTGTTAAGCATTTAATCACAAATAACAATTATGAAAAATATTTTCAAGACTGGTTTTGTCACTCACAATCTTGAGTTAGATCCTTGATCTGTAAGCTCGGTTTAATTTTTCTCGACCTGTCAACAACCAAACCGAGTATTAGAACCCTAGATATTTTGGTTTTCTAAAGATGAGTTTAACATGACACACTAAAGATGACGCTAATGAATTCAAAGTTTAAGAAATAGAACCATATTTTACACAACTTTCTGAATTGTTTAGATTTTT
This sequence comes from Cucumis melo, assembly GCF_025177605.1. NCBI lineage: Eukaryota > Viridiplantae > Streptophyta > Magnoliopsida > Cucurbitales > Cucurbitaceae > Cucumis > Cucumis melo. The sequence goes on along the minus strand of NC_066866.1, from coordinate 18,296,012 downwards.
AGTACAAACTTCAAATGACCATAACTCCCTCACTACTTAACCAACATGAGTATTCTTTATGTAAATTCTTTATTTTGATTTCCTTTATAATTTTCTTGAGGACATATAAACCAAATTCCTAGTCGATAATCTCATAAACACTTTGAAATAGAACAATTCTAAAATCGCATACTCTGCAACCCATCAACTTGTCCCTACAATTTAACACGTTTTCTGTCATAATTGGCTTTTATCATCTTCATAACAGTTATAGAAAATTGAATAGGCTTTCCAACCATATCAAATAGAGATTCTAACGCATTTTGTACACACTGAAACACTCAAAAAACTAGAGGGTGTCTGATTTCACGTGGAAAGAATCTGCTCTGTCTTCTATGTCAAATAACACCTAATTAACAACAGAATTGACTCAAGATTCCTTCATAAAAATTGTTTAAAAATGAAATAGCTTTCAAAAAATTCAAATCTTACCTCTTAATTCTTCTTGAGAAGATCAAACTGAATTAAAAACTAGAAGTGTGCAGTGTGTCAAAATCTGCCATGGATGGAACTTCCATTGAGTTTTCCCCCTTCTTTTTCAACTTCAGAACCCAAAAAACTTCTTCTTCTTTCTTGTTAAGCTTTCTTTTCAGAAATTCTGGAGAAATGATGGAGGGTTGTTGAGGAAAATTGTAAACCCGAGATTCTCTTTTGATTCTTTGCTATTGTTGTACAATATAAAGTGGAATTTGAGTTTTTGAAATAGAAAATTGCAAAGCTTTTGGTTCAAGTTGTGTTAATCAATTTGGAATTAGAAAAAAAAATGAAAAGAAGACAACGTAAAAAGAAAACAAAAGTGGAATTATATATATAATTGTTTTTAAAAAGGGAATAAATAAAAGAAAGAAGGAAAGAGGGAAAAACTATTTGGTAACTTTTTTCTCATTCATCTTCTCCATCGCCAAAACTCTCTTCCCCCCAATTTCTCATTGCTTTTAATTCTTCAACTTTAGCTCTATGATGAGAGAATATTTGTAAAGATCGGAAGCAAATATTCTGCAATTTGAAGGTTGAAGAGGATGGGGAACATCAAGCTCAAATCAATTTCTAGACAGATTGAATTCACAGAGACATCTTCTACGGTTTGAACTCCTCAGAAAGAATTAGATGGTGATATTTTTTTTTAGAAAGTGCATTAAATTTCTAAGAAGTTTTGTGAAGGAAGCATGAGCAAATTCTGATTGTAGATTGGTGTTTTCGAAGAGTCATCTAGATCATAAATTTTGGGTGCAAATTCGTGATTGCTCTGGTTTTTCCCATTCTCCAGATCATATAGAGGGAGTTAGAAGCTCTATTAGGTATGGTTGAAAAGATTGTAACATTTCCTACAATATTTATGAAGAAAGCATGAGCTAAATATGACTGGAAATAAGCTTAATTTTAGGAGCAAGTCAAGGGATAGCAGAAGACTCGAGTTTTGGACTCTCTCTATTTTGGGCTATTTCTGTCGCAATCTATTGCGAATCTTGTCTTCTTTCCTTCAACAATGTTATAGAGAAGGGAAAAACAAAGATGTTTATATAAAGTACATTAATTTTAGTGAAGTATTGAGAAAGTTATGAATGTTTGAAGTTAAGCTATTAAATTTGAAAAATTTTGGGGAAATAGAAGAAATACTCTTTTATGCCTAAGTTTAGAATAGTTGAATGTAATCGTTTGTGTGTCATCAAAAGTTAGTATAAAGATACCAGACTATATAAGGTTTTGACGCTCAATTTTTGTTTGTTTGATAGGAAAAGAGGAAATAAGTCGAGTCTACACGCCAGGGAACTAGCCTAAAGCTGTGAGTGACAAAACATATTTCAAAACAGATTTATAAACTGTTATCTATGATTTTATTCCTATAAATAATACATGATTTCTATGAATGGTTTCTAAATTGTTATTTATGATTATATTTATATGAATAGTACATGATTTCTATGAATGGTTTTAAGCATAAGTTCAAGCTTAGATTTTATGATGAAATTTATATATGAGCACGTTATTATCGACTTTTTGAGAAGTAGCTGAAACCAAATCATTTTAAACAAGTATTGTTTTTAGTTTTTTAGTTTTCCACGAACAATCTGAGTAAGCTTGAGCTTTACAAAAAATAAAGATAGCAAGCATGTTTTAATGTTTTCGTCTGATTTTCTGATGTTTTTGTTAACTACAAGACTGGGATGTTGAGCCCGAGGTTATATGGTACCGTGTGCACACAAGTTGGATTCTGTTGTTGACGTTGAGTGTACTCCATAACAACGATATTGTCGTGAGTATTGGGCAGGTCCCACTACGACAAAGACGATGGAAGTACTGGACGGATCCCACTACATTGTAGAGCTTGTAAACGTTGGTTGTACTGGGTGTGCGCTACACAACGTAGAATTGTCTTGTTAGCTAAAATGTTTTGATATACTTGATATACCTTGGTAGATTTCAATGATGTACATGTTGAGTATTTGAGAAATCTATTATTATTATTATACGTTTAAATTTACAACTTGATTAACGAGATTTATATGTGTAAAGTTTTCACGTGTTCTTATTTTTAGATTTACAGTTCTAAGCTGAATCACTCACTAAGCTTTAAAGCTTAACCTTCCAAAATATTTTACCCACTTTTCAAGTAGAGATCGAGCTTCCGGTGCTTGATAGACTACCTTAGTTTGCTGAAGCTCCCATATCGATTGCCAGTATGTGGTTGGAGTTGTATATAGAATCTATTTTGTTATGTTGTATATGTGTTTGTAAGATATAAATTCTCTACAGTTTGTGTAAGCTCTAGGGGTTGTAGTTGTATAAAACTTTCTTGGTTATGTTTTTTGTTAAAGTGTCTCCATCATGTTTACTTTCTAAATTAGTTATTTCAGTATTGTACTTCATGTATGTCTATGATTGGCTTTGTTCTACTATGCTGTGTTGCATGTAAAATAGTTTATAAACAAAATTAGCATGTTTATCAAGTTCAAGAGTTCAGTAGAATCGACAGATTGTTAGAGGAGAGTGATGTCAGTCGGCTTCACGCCGTCTTTCAGACTAAGCTAGCAAGTAGTCAGGGAGGGGGTGTCACAAAAACAAAGAAGAAAAGTTTAAAGTGTGGTGGTGATGTGAAAAAAAATAAAACCCACCGATTGTTTCCTTTTTCTTTATCCTTTTTTTCTTCTTTTCCTTTCAATAATTTCTTTTTTCCTTATTTTCTTTATTTTTTTAAATACTAAAATCCAAAGTTAATAAAAATCGACTTCAATTTTTATTGACCCTACTAATATGTGAATGAGCAAATAATAGAAGGATGGTTCAGGTTTAACAACTTACCTCCCCCTTAGAAAATTTCATCCTCGAAATTTAGATGTCTTTAACTGAAAAGTGTCGGGTATCCCTTCTTCATCTGATCTTTTGGTTTTTAGGTTGCCTCCTCCACTTCGTGATGTCTCTGCAAAACCTTTACGAGTGGAATTGTCTTGTTTCTCAACACTTGTTCCTTTCTGTCTTGGATCTGAACTACTTCTTCATCGTAACTCAAATCTTCTTTCAACTCAAATGGTTTCTCTCACAACACATTTGTATATATTTCCTTAACATGGATACATGAAAAACATCATGTATTTGAGCAAGTTCTATTGGCAACTCAAGTTTATAAGCTGCTGGTCCCACTCGTTCTGTTATCTAATAAGGCCCAATATACCTAGGACTTAACCTCAATTTCCTTTCAAAACGAATAACACCTCTCCATGGAGATAACTTCAAGAAAACTTGATCTCTAACTTGAAATTCTAAGTTTCTTCGTCGCATTTCTGCATAGCTTTTCTGTCGATCTTGGGCTATTATCAGGTTTTCTTTAATTATTCTAATACTGTTTGTCATCATCTGAACCAACTCATGACCTTAAGCTTCTGCTCCCACTTCATTCTAGCACATAGGAGTTTTGCATGGTCTGTTGTATAAGGCCTCATATGGTGCCATACCGATACTAAACTGATAGCTGTTATTATAAGCAAACTCCATAAGTGGCAAGCGGGTATCCCAACTCTCCTTAAACTGAAGGACACATTCTCTCAACATGTCTTCTAAGGTCTGGATGGTCATCTCAAACTGACCATCTGTCTAAGGACAAAATGATGTACTAAACTTTAGCCCTATTCCCATTTCCTTCAGCAAACTAAGCCAAAATTTAGAAGTAAACCTCGGATCCCTATTTGAAACTATGGACACTAGCATTCTATACTGACTCACAATCTTGTCAACATATAATCTAGCTAGCTGATTTAACGTAGATGTCGCTCTATCTGGTATAAATTGTGTTGTCTTGGTGAGTCTGTCTACTATTACCCATATACCATCATGTCCACTGGATGTACGAGGTAATCCAAATAGAAAATCCATCGTGATATGCTCCCATTTCCACTCCGGCACTGACGAAGGATTAAGGAGTCCTCCTGGCCTCTGTCTCACTAGTTTAACCTGTTGACAGATCAAACATCTATCAACATATTTAGCTATCTCTTGCTTCATTTCAGGCTACCAATAAGTCTTCTTTAGAGTTCTATACAACTTAGTGCTACCTAGATGCATAGTATAAGCTAAACTGTGAGCTTCTTCTAGAGTAGCATCCTTAAGGTCACTAAATTTAAGAACCCATAATCTTCCATGTTTAATAACTCCATCTATTCTCAGCTCAAACTCCACCTCTAAGACTTCCTTGGACTTTCCAAGCTTCTTCTGTAAACTACTGTCCTCTAACTATCTTCTCACAATCTTAGCTACTAAAGAAGATCGGACTTGAAATTGAGCTAAAAGACTTCTTGAATCCTCTGCAGTCACTACTGCCTTGGAACCTCTTAACTCACTCAGCAAGGATACTTGAATACCACACAAAACACTCTTTGGAAGTCTTGACTTCCTACTTAATGGATCTGCTACTACGTTAGCCTTACCTGGGTGGTACTCTATTGTACAGTCATAAACTTTAATCAGTTCTAGCCATCGTCTTTGTCTCACATTTAATTCTTCTTGATCAAATATATACTTCAAACTCTTATGATCTGTAAAAATATGGCATTTTTTCCGAACAAATAATGTCTCCAGATCTTTAGTGCTAAAACAACTGCCGCTAGCTCAAGATCATGGGTAGGGTAATTACACTCATTCTTCTTCAACTGCCTTGAAGCATAAGCTATTACCTTCCCGTCTTGCATAAGCACATAATATAATTCTTGCCTCGAAGCGTCACAATAAATCATATAGTCTTCCCTTATTACAGAGAGTACCAGAATAGGTATTGTGACTAATCTCCTCTTCAATTCCTGAAAACTCTGTTCACATTTATCTAACTACCCAAACTTAGCATTATTCCTTGTCAAAGCTGTCAAGGGTAATGCTAATCGTGAGAAATCCTCAACAAAACATCTATAGTATTCTGCCAAACCCAGGAAACTACGTACTTCTGTCACCTTGGTTGGTCTTTCCCAATTGACAACCGCTTTCACTTTTTACAGATGAACACTAACTTCGTTTGCTGAAACTATATGCCCCAAGAACACTACTTGTTCCAACCAGAACTCACATTTGCTGAATTTAGCGTACAATTGTTTATCACGTAGAATCTATAGAACAATTCTCAGATGTTCCTCATGGGCTTCCCTATCAACTTAGTAAACTAGTATATCATCCATGAACACAATCACAAACTGATCTAAATATTAATGGAAGATTCTATTCATGAAAACTGCTGGTGCATTCGTTAGACTGAATAGCATAACTAGAAACTCATAGTGCTCATAGCTTGTCTTTAATGCTGTGTTAGGAATATCTAATTCTCTAACCTTCAACTGGTGGTATCCTGACCTTAAATCAATCTTAAAGAATAATGTTGCTCCCCTTAGCTGATCAAATAAGTCAACGATACGTGGTAAAGGATACTTGTTACGTATCGTAACCTTGTTTAACTGCCTATAGTCAATACATAATCTAAGGGTACCATATTTCTTTTTCACAAATTGCACTGGTACTCCCCAAGGCGATACACTAGGCCTGATGTATCCCTTGTTAACCAGTTCTTGTAACTGCACCTTCAGTTCTTTAAGCTCGCTTGAAGCCATTATGTACGGTGCTTGTGAAATAGGTGCTATTCCTGATAACAATTCAATAGTGAACTCGACCTCTCTATCAGGTGGCAAACTTGATAGATCATCTTGAAATACATCAAGAAACTCCTTCACTACAGGAACATCTTTTGGCTTCAGCTTTTCTCTCTGCACTTCTACCATGTGTACAAGAAACATTATGCAACCTTTCTTTCCTTTATCCAACATAAGGCCTCTTCGTGAAACTTAATGAACCAAATGAGAAGTCACTCCTATTCGTGTAGGTTCTTCCCTGACTTTGGTCACTTCTGGACAATCCTTTTGATAATATCCAGCTTGTCCACACTTAAACAAACCTTGAAGTATTTGCAAACTTTAGAGTGTCGCTTACCGCACTCAAAGCATTTAGGATCTTGATCGCCATCCCAATGCGATCCTTCACTAAAACCAGATTTAGCTTTCTTACTAAATCCTTCATCACTTCCCTTTCCTTCACTCATTTCCGCGCTTGATCACTTTTCTTTTGAACTCTTTCCTTCTTCAGCTAGCGTGTTCTCTACATGCATAGCTACCTCTACCAACTGAGAGAAGTCCAAAAATTTTCACTTACCGTCACTGGGACTCGAATTTTTGTCTCAGACCTTTCGCGTAATCTAGCAGCGGAACTTCAACACTTCGCCTTTTCCTCTTTAAACTTTCAGAATAACAACACTTAACATTCTAATCTCATCTTCTATTTATACTAGTCTTAAAACTTAGTCACCCTTAAATCAAATCGCCAACTTCTACTTCTTAATTAGTGGTACACGTGTAAACTTAAGGTTTAACTTAATCATGCTTAACTTAAACCCTTACACGTGGCCCATTAAGTAAATTTAAGACATTTCTGAGAAGTTTCCTTGTTTCTTCTAGCCAAGGTCCATTTCGCGAAAAACTCTAATCTCCTAACCTTTCAAAAGTCTTCTCGCATAACCTTTCTCGCGGAGTAACCCACCTCTTCTCGTGTAGATGACCCAAAACGTATGTTTTAGGACACTTAGTCAAATTTTACTTCTTATCTTAAGTACGAGTCATAACTATGGGTCTTAACTATGAGTCTTACTATAGGTCTTACAACTCTTTCCCTATTTAGAAATTTCATCTTCAAAATTTAGATAACAAAACTAACTCCAAACTTTCAAAAATACTATCTTCATTACTTAGCTTTTATAATTACAACTTTTACAAAGCTTACAAAAGTACAAAACTATAAACTTAAACCATCTTCTTTTCCTACTTACCCTTAAATTCTACATCTACAATCCTCTTAGCCTTGTCTACTATGAAGCCTCCTCGCGTAGGCTATTAAACTGAGTGAGACGCCACTCCTTTTTTGAGTTGATCTTTCTTCCCATTTGTAAACTTGCTTTGTCATTCACTCTTGTAATGCCCCTTCTTGCCACATTGTTAACAAGTAATGCTCTTTCGCCTACAAGTTCCCACATGTCTTCTATCACTGTCATTATACTTTTGATTCTGATCGCCACTCTAGCGCGACACTTTACTTATCATAGTCTTAGATTTCTTAGGATTACTTATACTCTCTCTTTCTTCTTCTCTACTTAACTCAAAACTTGGTCTTTTTACACCCAAACTCTTCTCTACTTGCAGGGTTGTGTTTACTAATTACGCATAGTCACTTCTTACCGTAATGGGTACTATAGGAGTTCTGATTTCTCCTCTTAGTCCATTCACAAATCGCCTACATCTTTCAATTTTTGAGTCGATTAGTGCCATTGCATACTTAGCTAACTCTATAAAATTCTTTTTGTACTCTTCGATGGAGATTTCTCCTTGTTCCAAATGGAGGAATTCATCTCTTTTCTCATCTCTATACGTCTCAAAAAAATACTTGCCATTGAATTTTTTTTTAAATCTTCCCAGTCTACTCTTCCTCAGCTATTCTCCTCTAGAATCTACCAATCTTCCACCTCTTCTTGTAATAAAAACATAGCCAAATCTACTTTCCTCTCTTCCGAACATTGCATAACACGAAAACACTTCTCCAATGTCCTTAGCCACTTTTCAGCTTCCTTTGGCTTAGTAGTTCCAACAAATTATGTGGGTTCCAATGCCTTAATCTCTCTATTCCAAATTTCTTTTCGAGTTGTTGTCCCATAACGTCTATTAATCTTTGGGAAACTCTATCATAAACAACTTCTTCTTGCTCTCTTCTCGCATTAAGGTTAATTGAGTGAGCTTCTAAGTCCATTGTCGGCTTAGTGGTTGCTCTTGACCTATTTCTTGCACCCCTTCCTCTTCTAGGCAGTATATGCACTTCTACTATTTCCTACAAAAAGTAACTTAAGCACTTAGTCACCAAAATTACACTCAAATCTACTAGGTTTCTCAAAATCGTGCTCGGATACCAAGTTGTCACACTCCACCCCGCAAACATCCTAACTTGCCATGCGAGACGGGGTGTGACTTGGAGTATCTCTGACATTCTAAACGTCAAAGACACTTGTTCTTGAGGTCTTTAAGCTTTGCTTAATCGCCTACTCTTTTCTTTGTTAACTACAATCATAATTTAGACGATAAAACAACTTAACAAAGAGGAATAAGAATATATATATATATATATATATATATATATATATATATATATATATATATATATATATATATATATATATATACTTTTATTAACTTGAAACAAGAGTTCTACAACTCTTTATATATATACATAAGTGCAACACTTAAGTTTAATGTAAATGCCTTGGCAGCCTCTTTTCGCCTAGCAAGCCCTTTCACCTTTCCTCTTCTTGGCCTTAACGCCTGATTCTTAAAAGATTAAACTTTAAAACGTAAGTCTAAAAGACTCAACAAAGTTTTAAGAAACCTTTTCGCAAAATACCTTTTGTAAACAACATTTCGGCAAACATATCAAATCACGTAAATTCATCTCTTATATAAACATATCATTTCACATATCACATCAATATACATTTCACATATCACACATTAGTCAAGTCATTCCTTTCTCCAAGAATTCCAAATAATTCTCTACGTAAGGACTCATCTTCCCGCGTTTAGATTACTGAGATGACCTTTTTATCATCAACATCCGAAAATATTTTGATTCGTTCCTATTGTTCAAGTCGCTAAACACAATGTAGTCCTTTTCTATATTGGCCAACTTCACTCCACCATGTAGTCCTTTTCTACATGGCTACCTTTACTCCTTATGTTCACATAACAATTAGCTCATTTATAGGAAGTAGACTAATGGTTTAAACACCATTTCATAATCATTGAAACACAAAACATGCTTTAAAATATAATAAACATGCTTTAAACATAGAATAGACTTTACTTAAAAATCTCTTTAAAAACACTTGTATTGAAATCATCACTTCAAATCAATAAACAAAGCTTGAAATCATTTAAATACTTTGAAGAGAATACTCACAACACTTTTTGAAATAAACTCAAAATGTCTTTCTTCTTCCTCTTCTCGTGTGGTCTAGCAGCAGAACTTTAGCACTTTGCCTTTTCCTCTTCAAACTTCCAGAATAACAACATTCAACATTCTAATGTCATCCTCTATTTATATTAGTTTTGAAATAGCTTAGTCACCTTAAATTCATAATAAGTTGCCAACTCCTACTTCTTAGTGCTACACGTGTAAACTTAAGGTTTAACTTAATCATGTTTAACTTAAACTCTAGACGTGGCCCATTAAGAATACTTAGAAAATTTCTGGGAAGGTCACTTATTTCTTCTCGCTAGGTTCCATTTTGCAAAAAACTCTAATCGTCTAACCTTGCTACAGTATTCTCGCATAACCTTTCTCGCAAACTAACCAACCTCTTCCCATGTAGTCCACTCAAAATACATGTTTTAGGACACTTAATCTAATTTTACTTCTTATCTTAACTACGAGTCTTAACTACAGGTCTTACTACGAGTCTTACAATACTGTTTGAGACTCATCATAAAACTTAGGATGTTAGTTTGTTGAATTTAGGATATTAAGACAAAACTAATAATATTATCAATAACACTTTATTGAAATTATAATAATAAAACTTTATTAATAACCATCAACATATTACATTTACTATCTACCAGTTGTTGGACATAAAACCTAACATTTAATGCCATAAAAGACGAAGAATATTCTAATGCCCATAATTCAATAAGAAAATGTGTCTTTAGGAGTTGTCCCCTGCTTCCAAAATCTATATATACCCCATTGAAGCTCCTCTTTAAATCATTAGAGAAACGAAGAATACTCGAAATTTTCCGAGAATTCATTCTATGATAATCTTTTTGTGGCAACACATGGACAACCAAGTGTGAGAGATCATTAACTCAAATAAAAGAACCGATCAAGATAGCTTTGGAGAAATTAGTAATCTTTTAGTTCTTAAGGTAATTAGTAAAGTGAACAATTAAAGATGAATTGAGAGAACTTTGTCTTCAACCATTTTAGTCAGTTGGATCCCCTTCTTTTAGTGTGTTTTGGTGGATTGGGTATTTTGTATGCCATTGATATTCATTCATTTTTTTGGGATGAAAGTTGTGATTAAATGTTTTATAGGTTTATTATTTATTTATTTATTTATTTTATGAACTAAGACAATTTTTGAATGAGAGGAGTATGAAAGTCTACCAACCGTAAATTTGCTTGGGTAAGAATGTTTTTATTTTGGTCAATTTTCATTTATATATCTCCAAGCTGTTGACTTGATGTATTAAATAAAGCTTGATTTTATAAATAAAATTAAGAAAGTAGAACTCAGACCCTTTTTCCTTTTTCCTCTTCGCTCTCTTGTTCTTATTCTTCAGTGAATCGGTTCACCGTCTTCTTCCTTATTATAATACATTCCTTCCTCAATTCACCAATCCATCAAAACTAATCACAAGTCAACCCCATGGCGCCCATTAATCGCTCTCGAATTCTCCTATTCATCCTCCTCCAATTGTTCCTCTCCCAAACCCTAGCTCGAAAGCCCCACCTTATCGATTTCCGATCCCCAAATCTCTACCCGGAAGGCCTAGTTTGGGACACATCCGCCCAGCATTTTGTCGTCGGCTCACTCCACCACCGCACTCTCGTCTCCGTCTCCGACGCCGGCGTCGCCGAAACCCTTATCCGCGATCCCAGCCTCCCCGAAAACGTCTCGATCTTAGGCCTTGCCATCGATTCAGTCAACAGCCGCCTCCTCGCCGTCGTCCACGCCGCCCCACCTCTCCCAGAATTCAACGCCCTCGCCGCTTACGACCTCCGATCTCGCCATCGCATCTCCTTAACACCTCTCTTTTCCGATGGAACCTCCAGTCACCGCCCCGTCGCGAACGCCGTCGCGGTCGATTTCAAGGGTAACGCTTTCATCACGAACTCCGCCGGAAATTTTATCTGGAAGGTAGACAAAGACGGATCAGCCTCGATCTTCTCGAAATCCGCGAGTTACAGTTCCTATCCCGCAACTCCGAACGAAGTGTACTCGTCCTCAGGGCTAAACGGCGCCGTTTACGTAAGCAAAGGGTACCTTCTGGTGGTGCAATCGAACACGGGAAAGATGTACAAGGTGGACGCCGATGACGGAACGGCGAGGTTGGTTTTGCTTAACAAAGAATTGAAAGGGGCGGACGGGATAGCGGCGAGGAAAGACGGCGTCGTTTTGGTGGTGTCTTATAGAAAGCTGTGGTTCTTGAAGAGTGAGGATAGTTGGGGGGAGGGAGTGGTTTATGACGAAATTGACCTTGATGAAGAGAAGTTTGCTACTGCTGTAACTGTGGGGAATGAGGGAAGAGTTTATGTATTGAATGGGTATGTGAATGAGGGGTTAAATGGTAATTTGGGAAGGGAGATGTTTGGTATAGAGGAAATGAGGTCTGCCAAAGAGAGTGAAGAAGAAAGGGTTTGGGTGTATGTATTGGTTGGGTTTGGATTGGCTTATTTCTTGTTTTGGAGATTTCAAATGAAGCAACTCATAGGGAACATGGACAAGAAAACTAATTGATCTTTTCTTTCTTTCTTTTTTGGTTTCTCCTTTTCTTTTTTCATCATGAATAAACAGTACACTCTTGATTCTTGTAATGTTCTTTTCTTTGTTTTAGTTAGTGTTTTTTTTAACACTTCACCAATATTTCAGTACTGACAATGAGCTTTTGGGGAAGTTATATTATGTAATCATTTGAGCTATGGTACATATTGGTGAGAAAATATCTTACAGCTCAACAACATAGAGGAGTGGAGGTGGAAATTTGATGATAAACATAAATCAAATGAATTATGTTTATGTTCAAGTTGGTAGAAAAACATTGCAATTGTGTTAGACTAGGCAATATAGGGTGAGACTCCAAAAGATTCAAACATTTGGCTCCTTTGTTAAAAATATATGTTTTTAACTCCTCGAGTTATACTTAAATTGACAAAAAATATATTTTTTTACAACTTTTACCATTTTCATCATTTTTATCATTTTCGAGTTGTATTCATATTTTTAATATTTAAATATTATTTAAACATAAAGCTCTGTCTCTAATCTAATAACTAATGACTATATTACACTTTATTCTCCTAAAATGAACTGCAAAGCTGAAAGAAAAAATAGAACTTTACCTGAATCAACAATTGCTATTTTACTTAATTCAGAAGTTGCATCATATTGATGGGGTGCAATTATTCAAATTGTGTGTTATGTTCTTAATAGAATACCAAAGACTAAAAATACAATTTCGTCTTTAAGAATAAGAAACCAAACTTGCAAGTTTCAAAACATAGGGGCATCTAGCCTATGTAAGAATTCCATATCCTAAAAGAAGAAAGCTTGCTAATAGAGCGTATGTATGTGTCTTTATAGGTTGTGTAGTAAAGCTTGCTAATAGAGCGTATGTATGTGTCTTTATAGGTTATGTAGTAAATAGTAAAACTTATAGGTTTCTATGACTTAGTAAATCAAGTGATTATAGAATCAAATGATGATGACTTCTTTGAGGATAGATTTCCTTTTAAATCAAGAAATAGTGGGGACTTAAACTCTACTAGCCTAACTAGTAAGGACTTGACTTCTAGTAATCGCCATTAGTTAGGATTCAAACTTCAAATGATTAAGCATATCTAGAGCCTAGAAGAAGCAAGAGAATTTTTATAATTAAAGATTTTGGAGATGGCTTCGAAATCGACAATGTTGAAGAAGATTCCAAAGATCTAAAAGAAGCCATGTGTTTACTGTTCGGTTTAGTTCGATTCGGTTTAAAGCTGAAATCGCACCGAACCACAAAATGCAAAAAACATATCATCCAAAACCGCACCGAATGGCTCACTTGTGTCAAAATCAAATCAAAATCGAATCTCTTATATATAAATAAAGCCGGATAGAAACCAAACCGCTTATGCATAAATATTAGAATCAAATCAAAGTGCATAAATATTGTTTTACCTTTAGTTATTGGATCTCGGGCCTTAGTGGCACCGAATGCCACTGGGATGAAAGCTTCTGCTTTTAGTTATATTATATACATACATAAATACATACATATATCTATATACATACATACATACACATATATACACACACACACACATATATATATGTATACATATATAAACATACATATATATATGTACATATATATGTGTGTATGTATAATTTTTTGAAAATAAAATAGTTCGGTTCGGTTTTAGAATCGATTTAATTTTTTAAACTGAACCGAACTGCATAAGAAACGATTTCAATTTTAAAAAAGTCTAATCGAATCGAATGCATTCGATTTTGTTTCGGTTTCGATTCGACTACGATTCGGTTTGGTTTTCAATTGTTTTGAACACCTCTAAATGCAAACTTATGGCAAGAGGCTATTGACAATAAGATAGCTTACATTGAGTTAAATAGAACTTGGTATATGGGAGACCTACCCCCATAAAGTACTAGGGTGCAATTGGGTTCTAAGGAAGAAACTCAAACTTTGTGGAACTATAGATAAAATACAAAGCCAGACTTGTTGTAACGTCCCAAAAAATTTTAAGGTAATTTTTAAATTTAATTATCTTAGTTTAGTTTAATTATGTTGGAATTATTGAGGTGGTATTTTAAGATATTTGGTGAGAATTGTTTGATTTTATGGAAATTAGGATTAATTAAATATTTATTGAAAGAATATTTAACTAATTATTGACATTTGAAATTTTGGTGATTTTAAAGATTTGATGTAGGTCGATGGTTAATTAATTTAGAAAAGAAAAATTATATATTATATTTGTGATGATATCATTATTTAAGAAAGAATATTATATTGTAGGGAGAAAAAGTTGATTGGATGGAAATTTAATGAAGAGAGAAGATTTGAGTTATTATATTTTTGAAATTAATTAAAGGGAAAATGAAAGGAAAGAGGAAAAGGAAAAGAGAAATAATAATAATATTGTTATTATTATTATTTTAAATAGGCCTCGATATATGTGAAAGCACTATTCATCATCTTTTTCATTCTTGAACCTTAGTGCCATTGCCACCGTGTCGTTCCGTCAGGCAAGCGTTCACCGATAGGTTCATGATCTGAGTAAGCTAAACGTTGTAGAGCTTCCTCCGTCCAGTCTGCGTAAAAGCTCATCCCTTGTTTACGATGTTTTCCTCTGATCCGACCAACCATGTGAAGTCTTCAACGAAGTTAGGCTGTTCGCGCTCGATTCCCTTAGATCCGAGTCGATTTCTTATCGTCAAGCCCCACACGTTCGAGCTATCCAGTCGGTCTTCTCATGCTTGAGCCGCCTACCCATCTCTCAATTGCATTTTTCTTCTAAGCCAAGCCGCCTTTGTTTCCTCTTTTGTTAGCCAAGCCATTAGTTGAGCCACTTTGCTATTTTGGTTTGGCTAAATTTTAGTTGGAGGAATTGAGCTGTGGAATTTTTCCAATCAAGGTTGAATTTGTTTCAATCTCGACTTTGAGACTTATTCATTGGAAAGCTATGACTGTGACGATTAGGAATAAAATTTTTAAGCTAACCTCTTAGGTAAGAGATTCTACTACTAGACCTCGAAAATAAAATTAAGAGCGACCATGTACTTTTTCATTATGCATTGATGTAGCTAAGATGCATAATGTGTTGATGTAGATCACTGATGTTGATGATTGATGTTGGTGACTAATATTGATGACTATTATGGATGACTGATATGTTATGATTCATGTCATGTTATGATATTTATGATATGCTACATGCTATGGACTATGGTGTTTTGTTAGCATTGGCTATTAGGGACGTACCTACATGGATGTGCCT
Organism: Cucumis melo; assembly: GCF_025177605.1. Classification (NCBI taxonomy): domain Eukaryota; kingdom Viridiplantae; phylum Streptophyta; class Magnoliopsida; order Cucurbitales; family Cucurbitaceae; genus Cucumis; species Cucumis melo. The sequence goes on along the minus strand of NC_066866.1, from coordinate 18,280,631 downwards.
TGGGATTACCACCTTTTCACAGATTTATGATTGTGTAAGTTCGACAGAATCACAAGTCTGTCATGACATGTTTTACGAGTGGTCCAATGGGGTCACTTACAACCCGATGTCTTAGGTGTTCCTTTGGATTCACCGACAAAGGTAGAGTTAGAGGAAAGCTAGCGAATCACGAGAAGGGTTTGTGACGTGCCATAGGAAAAATTTATGTTGCTTATGCCTTCCATGTTTTCAGTATTTGATCTTTAGTATTTTTATTTGGATTTATCAAACTTATGAATTATTTTTATGTTATTTTTCTTTAAGAGTTAGATAGGGCCCGAACTAGGATTTTATTTTCTAGGATTTATTTTTTTTTCTAAATTATGATTTATGAAAGAGTATTTAAAGCATTTTAATTGTGAATTTAAATTTTCTCTTTTCTTTTAAATGCAAAAATTGTTATTTATGTTAATAGTAATGGCCTCGACTGATAAAGAGTTATAAGCTCACTATAAAGAGTTGGGTCGTTACTGTAATGTCCCAACTTTTTATACTAAGCTGAGGTCATTACTAAAAAGAAACAATAATAATCATAGCATACTTATCCAAATATCTTAATCATAAACATAACGCAGTCGTCCTCGTCAACAATACTACTAGTCATATCATAACATCAGTTATCAGCATCAATTATCATTACAATGTCAGTCATCATCAATAGCATCAAGTTGTGTAATTTACCTATCATCGATACATAACCATAAATACATGCGGTCTCTTAATTTCAGCCGAAGGTCTAGTAGTAGAATCTCTTACTTGAAGATTTTAGTCAAACAAAGTACTCCCTAGCTGACAGTAAAAATTCTCCAATTAACTTGATCCTAATCATAAAAGGAAATTTCAGTATCTTAATTAATAAAATTAATTACCAATTGGCTAACATTCAAAATTCTCTCAAATTAATTAACTTTCTAAAAATGGGGTTGAAACCAATTCAACCTTGGAAAAAATCCAAGATTTAAATCTTAAAAAAATTAGCCAATTGAATCTTTAAGGAGACACCAAATAGATCCAAGATTAAATTAACAAAATATTAATTTAATTTCATTAGCTTACCAAGGTTACTCAAATGGAGGTTGAAAAATTATCTTATCCTTGATGGAAAAATTCATCACTTTAAATGCTCAAGCTTTCCAAAGAGACTAATCACAACTAAAACTGGTGACACGGCGACAGCAGAGGGTTATCTTAGAGAAGAAGATGAAGAACCTTTTTCTTTTTCCTTTTCTTTCTAACTTAAGCATTCCAATGCTATTAAAGATCCAAATAATAACAATAATATTTATTATTATTATTTCCTTTTTCTTCTAGGATATATATATATATATATATATATATATATATATATATATATATATATATATATATATATATATGATACAAAAATATACATATATCTTTATTCCCATTATCTTTACTCAATAAATTCCTTAAATGCACAAAATCTTAGGCATTTATAACTATTAATAATAATACTACTTATTATTATTATTTTTCTCTCACCAAAATCTATAATAAACATATTTATTTATTTAAGCCATTATTCTCTCTTCTAAATAAATATATATCTTTTTCGTTCAATCAAATCAACCATCTCTCTCGAATTATCTTCTTTTCCAAACAAATATAATTATATTTCATCATATAATTAACTTCACTTTTCCAAATTATTAATTTTATATATATACAGTCAATTAAATCCAATTCCACCAAAACAGACCAACTTTTCCCTCCAAAATCTCAAATTAACTTAAATCCTCAATTAATTTAATAAATCAAATCTTTTCCAATAAATCATTTAAAACTTCCAACATGAATTATCTTAACTCAACTATAACAACTTCACTCTAGAATCAATATTTATCTTTGTGTAGAATAATTAATTATCTTCCACAATAATTAATTATTATTTATCTTTCTAAAAAATAATTAATTATCTTCCATAATAATTAATTATTATTTGTCGTTCTCCAAAATAATTAATTATCTTCCATAATAATTAATTATCATTTATCTTTCTTCAAAGCAATTAATTATCTTCCACAATAATTAATTATCATTTATCTTTCTCCAAAATAATTATCATTTTACAAATAATTATATTTTTCTAAAATATAATTATTTTAATATAATTATTTTACATTTTCTCCCTTAATAAATATCCTTTTATCCAATTATCTTTTCGTCAAATAATTATATTTCAACAAATATAAGTATATTTTCCTTTCACATAATAATTATATTTATATTTTCACATATGCATATAATTATCAAATCTCCAACAAACTTTCCACCCCACAATTTAATTAAATAACATCCATAATTATTTAATTTAATTCAACTTCAACAACACTAAAGTCCACAACTTTACTTAATCCTCATAACATACCATTTAGTCAAAACTTAACAAACACTGCATGCCAAAACCTCCAATTAATTAAATATTCATCAAACAAATTTTTAATTAATTTCAATTCCCACAAAAATCAAATAATTCTCATTAAATGAATTCAAAATAACGTCCAATAAATTAAATCTAATTAAAAAAATTAAGATAATTAATTCCAAAATTATCTTAATTTTTGGGGCGTTACAGTTACACTTCTAGCTAAAGGTTTCAGGCAAAGAGAAAGCATAAAATTGACACCTTCTCCTCATTGACTAGGATCACCTCAATTTCAGTGTTGATTTCTTGCAATCCTTAACAATATTTTAATACATCAAATGAATGTAAAGACCACATTCCTTAATCATGAGCTTGAAGAAAAGATTTACATGAAACAACTTGAAGGCTTCATAGCTCATGGTCAAGAGAACAAAGTATGAAAATTAAATAAATCTCTTTATGATATTAAACAAGCTCCTAGTAGTGAGATACTTAAGTTGACGGTTATGAAACACCTCCTACCTGGGAACCAATCCATAACCGACGTTGAATTAACCTTATTCCTATTACCATAAGATGTCACTAGGTCATTAAATGGTTTAATACACCTAGAAACTTTAGAGTATAGTTTTATTATAAGAGTTATAATAAGTTTAGACTTAGTTAGATTCTTTTAGCCAAAATTTAGCTAAGTACAACAAACTCTAAATTAATAGAACATTCTAGTGAGAGAAAAATGATATATATATATATATATATATATGACATATCAATTTTTAGCTCTCACATTCTTAAGAGTTCACATGTGAGAACCATTCTCGGCTCCGTTTCGCCTTAGGCACGACCTCCCTTCCAAAAGTGTTTGTATGGCCCAATAACAAAGTGAATGGGAGAAATGTTCATAGTAAGTGGGAGAAGGGTGTGTGTCAACGTATCCTACAGTCTCCTCCATTAGGTTGTAGTGTGAGATTTCTATGATTTGCCTGCGTGTCATCTTGAAGCGACCATCCCTTCAGAGGGCCTGATTATCGAAGTCAAGACAACGCAAACTCTAGAAATGTATAGGGTTTCTTAGGTTAATCTTCAACACTTGTCTTTCCTAACGGTAGCCTGTTGAAATGTACCCTAGGATCTATAAATGGTAGGATCACACTTACGAGATGAATCAAGTTGATGAATCTTTGACCGAACAACGGTAGCTAAAACTACAGGAATAAGAGTTATTCTATAGTAGTAATTAGCTGAGATTGTTTCAATTCAAGAGAGGAGTAGTTGATCACCCTTCAGTGTTTGTTGTTCTAAACTTCTAAAGTATTGTGGAAAAAACTAAATCATTTGTTTGATTAGAGTTCTTTGGTTGTTTGTTTTTGCTGAATTGATTGGATTAATATTATGAAATGCTTAAGACAAAGATAACTAATATTGTCAATGGTTTGTTATTTTAGCATGTCTTCCTCAATAATTTCACTTCTTAAAAACAAAAAAATTAACTGGTGAAAATATGCAACGGGAAGTCAAGCCTCAATATGATTCTAATTATTGATGATCTACGCTTCGTCTTAATGGAGGAATGTCCTCCTTTATATACTCGAAATGTATCCCAGATTGTCAGGGATGCATATGACCGTTGGATAAAGGCCAATGACAAGGCCCACATTTACATCTTGGCCAGTATGTCAGACATACTAAGCAAGAAACACGAGACCATAGTTATTGCACGTCAAATCATGGACTCCCTCCGAGAGATGTTTAAGGGACAAAAAGAAGGAGAGGCAAACATTGCCCATTTTAGAAGGTTTTAAAAGGGTTCATCCTCCAGAATCAAGTCTGCACCTTCATCCTCTAGGTCTAAGAAATTTTAGAAGAAGAAATGAGGGAAGGGGAAGGGTTCTGCTGCTGCTGCTAAGAGCAAAGGAAAGGCTAAGGTAGCTGCTAAGGGGAAATCTTTCCTCTGCAATGTGAATGGACCTTGCAAGAGAAATTGCCCCAAATACCTTGTTGAGAAGAAGAATGAAAAAGAAGGGTAAATATGATTTACTTGTCTTAGAAACATGTTTAGTGGAAAATGACCAAAATGCTTGAATACTTAATTTAAGAGCCACTAACCATGTTTGTTGTTATTTATAGAAAATTAGTTCCTTTAAGCAGCTCAAGGAGGATGAGATGACGCTCAAAGTTGGAATGGGAGATGTCATTCCAGGTCGTATAGTAGGAGATTTTAAGTTGTTTTTCAGAATTAGATTCTTGTTTTTAGAAAACTTGTATGTAGTTCTTAAGATTAAAAGGAATATTATCTCTATTTCTTGTCTTATTGAATAATCTACTCAGTTAAATTTTCTTTGAATGAAGCTTTCATCTCTAAGCTTGAAAACAAGTTGTATGTATTAAGATCTAATGAAGAAAGAGAAGTTTTAAATCATTTGAGATGTTTAAAACTGCTTACACTCAAAATAAAAGGCAAAAAATCTCTTCAAATAACAATACTTATGTTTGGTATTTAAAATTAGGTCACATTAATCTCGATCAGATTAGAAGATTGGTAAAGAATGGACTTCTAAATGAGTTAGAAAATGATTCGTTACCTCCATTTAAATGTTATCTTAAAGGAAAATTAACTAAATGACCTGTTACTGAAAATGGTTATAGAGCCAAAGAGCTCTAAGAACTTATACATTCAGACCTCCTCTAGTTTGATAAATGTAAAGGCTTGAGGAGGTTTTGAATACGTCATCTCTTTAACAGATGATTATTCAAGGTATGGTTATTTATACTTAATGGAGCTTAAGTTTGAAGCTCTTGAAAAGGTCAAGGAGTATAAGGGTGAAGTTGAAAATCTATTAAGTAAAAAGATTAAAATACTTCGATCTGATCGAGGTAGAGAGTACATGGATTTGAGATTTTAAGTCTATATGATAGAACATAGAATCCAATTCTAACTCTTAGCACATAGACACCTCAACAAAATGGTGTATCAGAAAGTAGAAATAGAACCCTATTAGACATGGTTCTTTAAATGATGAGCTATGATCAATTGCCTAGCTCATTTTGGGGGGGGGGGGGGGTGGTGTAGTAGAGATTGTAGTTCATATCTTGAACAATGTTCTCTCGAAGAGTGTTTCTGAAACACCTTTCAAGCTATGGAGAGGACATAAACCTAATTTAAGTCACATTAGAATCTGAGCTTGTCTAGCTCACGTGTTAGTGACAAATTCCAAGAAGTTGGAACCTCGTTTAAGGTGATGCCAATTTGTTGGCTACCTTAAAAACATGAGAGGTAGTTTATTCTTGGACAATAAAATAGAGTGTTTATATCGACAAATGCTACTTTTTTGGAAGAAGACCACATTAGAAATCATAAACCATGAAGAAAATTACATTAAAAGAAGCTACGGATGAATCAACAAGAGTTGTAGATGAAGCTGGTCCCTCGTCAAGAGTTGATGAAACCAACACATCAGGTCAGTCTTGTCCTCCTAAATCGTTGAGAATGACTAGACGCAATGGGAGGATTGTATCACAACTTAATTGTTACTTTGGTTTTTCTGAAACTCAGGTTATCATACCAAATGATGGCGTTGAGGATTCATGGTCCTATAAGTAGGCAATAAATGATGTAGACAAGGTCCAACGGGTTAAAGCCATGGACCTTGAAATGGAGTCTATGTACTTCAATTCAATGTGAGAGCTTGTAGATCTACTTGAAGGAGTGAAACCTATAGGGTACAAATGGATTTATAAGAGAAAGAGAGGTTCAGCTGGGAAGGTACAAACCTTCAAAGTTAGGCTTTTAGCAAAAGGGTATATCCAAAGGGAAGGGGTTGACTATGAGGAGACTTTTTCCCCTGTTGCTTTGTTAAAGTCTATAAGGATTCTCTTATTCCAAGCCACATTTTATGATTATGAAATATGGGAAATGGATATCAAGACTGCTTTTCTAAATGACAATCTTAAAGTGAGTATCTTTATGTATCAACCTGAGGGGTTCATAGCCAAGGTTAGGAGTAAAAACGTTTGCAAGATGAATCGATCCATTTATGTGTTGAAGCAAACATCTAGATCTTGGAACAATAGATTTGATACTATGATCAAATCTTACGATTTTGGTCAAAACGTTGATGAACCTTGTGTATAGAAGAAAATCAACAAAGGTAAAGTAGCACTCTTAGTACTTTATGTGGACGATATCATTCTCATTGGAAATGATGTAGGATACCTAACTGACGTTAAATCTTTGTTAGCAGCTCAATTTCAAATGAAAGATTTAGGAGACTTAAAATATATTCTTGGGATCCAAATCCTGAGGGATCATAAGAACAAAACACTAAAATTGTCTCAGGCACTATATTGACAAAATGTTGGTTCGATATTCGATGCAGAACTCTAAGAAGGGTTTATTACCTTTTAGGCATGGGGTTCACTTGTCTAAGGAACAATGTCCTAAGACACCTCAAAAAGTTGAGGATATGAGACGTATTTCCTATGTCTCAACTGTAGGAAGCTTAATGTATGTTATGCTCTACATTAGGCCAGACATTTGTTATACAGTTGGAATAGTCAATAGATATTAGTTCAATCCAGGGTTAGACCACTGAACATCGGTTAAAATTATTCTCAAGTATCTTAGGAGAACGAGAGACTACATCCTTGTGTATGGAGCTAAGGATTTGATCCTTACATAATATATTGACTTTGACTTCAAAACTAATAAGGATTCTAGGACATCCATGTTGGGATCAATATTCATCCTTAACGGGGAAGCAATCGTATGGTGTAGCATCAAGTAAGGATGCATTGTAGACTCCACTATGGAGGCTGAGTACTTCGTTGCTTGCAAAGCAATAGAAGAAGCAATTTTGTTCAGGAAGTTCTTATATGATTTAGAAGTTGTCCCAAATATGAACATGCCCATCACTTTATATTGTGATAACAGTGGGGCAATAGCCAATTCTAAAGAACCTTGCAGCCACAAATGAGGAAACACATAGAGAGGAAGTATCACCTGATACCAGAGATTGTGCAACTACGAGATGTGATCGTCACCAAGATTGCTACAGAGAACAACATTGCTGATCCGTTTATGAAGATGCTCAAGTCTAAAGTGTTCAAAGGTCATCTAAAAAGTCTAAGTCTGCGATATATGTACATTAGGTAACCTAAGGCAAATAGGAAATGAGTAATTAGTATAAAGATGACTTAATTTATTATATTTGTATGTATACGTTTTATGTAATATACTTGTACATTTTACTATTTTGAATGTTTGAGGATTACTTTATTGTACATCCCATAGAGACTAGATTTTAGTCCAAGTGGGAGTTTGTTGGGTTTTATGTCCTAAGACTCGTAGGTAGTAAATATAATCCATTGACCGTTATTAATAAAGTGTTATTATTATAATTTTAATAAGTGTTATTGATTATATTATTAGTTTTGTCTTAATAACCTAAATCCAATAAACTAACATCTTAAGTTGTATGATGAGTCTTAAGCAGTATGTACAGACAAACATGGATCAACGTTCGACATCAGCTTAAAGAGTCTATAGTATAGGGATAAGGCTGGGTAACTTATCCTGGTAACACTATGGACGACTCACTCTATATTTGATATAAGTGCAATGATCCAATGCTTTTGTGTAGGTGACATCCAAGTGAGAGTATCCTATACAATGAGTTTGCATAAGACTGGACAATGAAATAGTAACCACTAGATGTAACTCTGTTAACTAGTTAGGTTTCTATTTCATTAGGATGACCTAGGTAACTTAGATTGCCGACTCAATATCACTACAAGAATTTTGGCCTTTAATGTCGGTTTAAAACCGACATTAAAGGCCTTTAATGTCACTTGGCAACCGACATCTTTGCGAGCGTTATTAAAGGCCTTTAATGTCGGTTGGGCTTTAATGTCGGTTTAAAAACGACATTAAAGGCCTCTTTAATGTCGGTTTAAAAACGACATTAAAGGCCTTTAATGTCGGTTTTCAACCGACATCTTTGATAGTGTTATTGAAGCCCTTTAATGTCGGTTTAAAACCGACATTAAAGAGGCCAATAATGTCAGTTTAAAACCGACATCAAAGGCTTGTTTTTGTCCATTTTTAGAAATTTATATTTATTTAATTGTTGTATTATTGTCCATTTTTTATAAACCAACATTGAATCCAACAAGTGAAATTAACTACAAACTTGAAACTACAAGTCACATTACGTAGGAAACCATATTATTCAAGTCTGATTCCACCAACAATGAAAATGCTATTAGCACTTGCACATAAATCCCATTCATATCTTAAAGCAACAATAAATCCCATTCATATCTTAAAGCACATAAATCCCATATTATTCAAGTCTGATTCCACCAACAATGAAAACACGCTTGTAAAATTAACTGCAACCAAACAGAATTATATAAATTCAAAGATCACGACATTTTAAAGGTCTCGAAAATGCTTCTTCAAACAATTATTAATATTGGAAACAGGCACCAAATGCAGCAAGGGCTTGACATTCCTCTTCCTGAACTGTAGCAACCGAGCTCGAATAACCTGAAACCAAGTCACTCAAGAATCAGCTAAGAAAAATGACTATAAAAACCACACCACAGTTCACAGCATCAAAGCAAATTTCAATTTACTTGAAATGGGTATGTCAAAAGCATGGCAGCAATTTTAGAAGTTCCTCCAAGAACAGCATAATCACCGGAATTCTGTGTGAGAGACAGTTCACAATAAGAGACTAAGAGTTTCCATTTCACATTCCAAGGATCTAATGGAGTAAACTCAAGCCAAAAATTTGTACCAGTAATTCCCCGGAACTTTGAGCATCGACTCTGGTCCCTTTAGACCTTGAGTTGGCAATAACTTTACGGAGTTCTTCATAGACTGTAAATTGAATGGCACCATGAGAAACCTGTTGTAGCAACAAAACACATCTATGAATTGTTCCCATGAAATAGTGTAAACAGAATGTCTTTTTATGACAAACGTACGAACTCTTTCCCACTCCATAATGAATCCTCAAAGAGAGAAAAGGACAAATGAACAGTAGTTCAGTTTGGGATAATGGTGAATCTCGGTTAAACTTTAGAGTAATGCCCATGTTTGATTAAACAAAATTGCAGTATAATGAATGGAAGACATGAAATTTTAAAACTAACTAATATATGTGTTTCTCACACTGACACACAAATATGTCTAAATGTAACAGTGATGGAATTTATGGCTTAAAAAAAATGATGGGATTTTCATTGATGTTTGAAAGACATTGGAAATAAACAAATCTATTCTTCAAGCTCCGTCTCTAGATGAAGTAAACTTCTTTCAATGAGAGGGTTTGGCCTTCTTATTGTTTCCCTATTTTTATTCTTTTCTCTTGTTGATGAATTAATTTTTGTTTTTTCATGTTTCCATAAAAGCCTTTAATCCTTGACAAGTCTAAATATCAAGGTAAAAATGGCTGACAAAACAACTGTTGGTTTGATACATACATCCATGTGTGTGTAAGCAAATACCACCCTTGCAAATGGTCCCCATGGTCGCTCGAGATGAACGTAAGAAGTCTCGCCACTGCCTGTGATCACACACCTACATTATTCGGAAAATAGTCGTAAGACATTTCCAAAGAAAAGAATATGATGAAGACGTAGCAGAGTCGGACAAAATTTTAAGCTATCACAAGAAAGCATTTCAGAATGTAACAGTGAACGTTCTAAAAGAACACTTGTGATGAAGTATCGACCTTCTTTGAAACTCTAATCAATATAGCAGATTGCAAGAACTCATACAAAAGCATATCTTGATTTTTGCTGTAAATTTAATGGTTAGTGCTTCAAAACTTATCCATTAGCTTTTGCTCTCCAGTTGGGCGGTTTCTTTCAAGAGTTCGCCTGCCTGTTAGGATCTCATACAACACTACTCCAAAACTCCATATGTCACTTTGCATTGTTAGATGTCCTGTGACGACATACTCAGGTGCTGCATATCCATATGTCCCAACCACCTGTGATCGAGCAACCAGCAGAAATCAGCTTTACAAACTCATTAATCTACAACATTGATGCTTCTTAGTTCTTTTCTTAAAATCTAATAAGATTAATTCCGGTGAGTAGACATGAATAAGCATTTGAGTGACTTGGAATGAAAAAAACAACCATGTTTCAATTTTCCCAATTACAGAAGACAATTTAACAAAATCCTCGAGGGAAAACCACATTGAAAAATATTACGCATGTTCTTTACATCATATCATAGGTTTTCTAGTTCTATAGAATATAATTGCGAACTTTTGTCTTTTTAGATGTGAAAATTGAACAGAAGCTCAAAGAAATGGCTTTTCGTGAAGACAGACATGAACTCCTTAAGTAGTGAACTTACTGCAGTGGACACATGTGTGTGATCACCAGTTGGTCCTTCTCTAGCAAGCCCAAAATCCGAAAGTTTAGGAGAGAATTCTTCATCCAATAGTACATTTGATGATTTGAAGTCGCGATAAATCACCTTTTCATTCAGAGAAAGCAAAAATATGTCAAGTTACCGGTGAAAAATTGAATATTGTGCAACACGATAAGTCATTCGACGAACGCTGCAAAAGAGCATGGACTACTAGGGATTAGGTTGTTAGAATGATATGTGAATTGGCACTTCAAAAGAGCATATTCAACTGGAAACAAAGACAAACAATATGCAACTTAGCATAAAACCTAGACGGAAGCAAAGGTCAGATGGCAGTTGTGATTCAAATGCATCGAAAGAATGATTCTATCCCAAAAGAAAACATATAGAAATGAGTTGTACCTGGACTTCTAATCCTTCATGTAAATAAGCTAATCCTTGAGCTGCACCAAGGATAATCTGTAGCCTAGTTTTCCAAGTCAAAAGAATCCTACTCCTGCTAAAGAGATGATCTTCTAAGCTTCCATTAGACATGAATTCATAGACCAACAGTCGTTGGATCCCTCTTTCTCCATCTTCTGAACAATATCCCAAAAGTTTTACCAGATTTGGATGACTAACAACACCAAGAAATTGAACTTCTGCAAGCCATTGTTTGTGACCCTTGAACAACAAAAAAAAACGCTATGAAGATTAGCTGAAACGTAGAAATATATCCTAAACAAGGACTAACCGATCATCTTCAACCCTGTTCAAGCTCTTTCAAAGACTAACTGTACCAAAGAAATAGCAATTACCTGTGAGCTATTTGACTTAAGTCGCTTGATAGCAACTATAATTTCCTCTCCCTGATCACCTTCAAGCCTAATCTGCCCCCTATATACGCTCCCAAATCCACCTTCTCCAATCCTAAGCAACCTGCTGAACCCATTAGTCGCAATTTTGAGCTCTTCAAAAGTGAAAACTCTCAGAGTATGCTCTTTTTCTTTGTACAACTCAGGTATACTCCGGGGCGTAGGCAAAGTTTCCAGTGCTTCAATCCCTCGATTGGTAGGTTTACGATCCGCTTTATTACTTCGATTAAGTTCCTTCACCGAATCTCCCCCTCTCTTAATCTTGGTTTTGCGATGTAAATTGAAGAAACAACCCATACTCAAACCGCCGGGAGAAACTCAAACAACAAACAACTCGCTCGTAGTTTAGTTGAAATTGAAAACAAGGGTACCCAATAGACCCAAAAAGTCAAATTGTACGCGGAATTCAATTACCAATCCCAAAAGCCAAAAAAATCTATCTAAAATCTATCAACAGGGAGAACCCAACTAGAAACTTGGATTCTAAGAAATGTAGAAACAGAAAAATCAGAAGGCGACAAAGAATCGAAGCAAACGATCGAAAAAAACAAAGAAACCCCAGATACAGAGGAACAGAGATTGAAATGGAAAAACGGAGTGTTTGATGAAATGAAGAGATTGCGTGAAGAAAACGGGAGAAGAAGCATTAGATAGAAAGAGTAATGGAACAGAAACAAAATCGAGGACGTAAATGAAAGGAAGAATGAGTGAAAAAGGAAGAAGAGACCTTAGTTTCTTCCATGGATTTGAGCTGCCAAATGCAGGAAGCAAGCTAAGCATGGCGAGCGGTTAAAAGAGGAATTGTTGGGTATTTGCTTTGACGAAAAGAAGACGTATTCACATGCATCCCCTTTTTTCCTTCTAAATGAGGCACGAGCGCGATGCGACAACGGAAGAAGCTGCCTCCGATGATAGCACGGCGACGAGTTCACACGCGTTGGCGACTGATCAGAGAAGAGAGGGGAGAAAGTGATGAGATTGAGAAAGCAAGAAAGGGAAGAAATGTTGAGAGAAAACCTTCGTAGGGTTTGGTAGAGAAGAAAGGAGAAAAGAGTAAAGTGTAGGGTTTGGTAGAGAAGAAAGGAGAAAAGAGTAAAGTAAGAGAGAGAAAAATTCAACTTTTTACAAAATTAAAAAAATAAAAAATAAAATAAAAAGACCTTTAATGTCGGTTCTAAAAAACATGATGTTTAATGTCGGTTTTAAACCGACATTAAAGATAAAGCTTTAATGTCGGTTTTAAACCGACATTAAACATCCGCCTTTTGAAAACCGACATTAAAGCTTATTTTTCATTTTTTCCACCCGACATTAAAGACCATATTTCTTCTAGTGTATGCTTATCATTTTAGAGACAAGACCAAGTGGAGAGTTGGAAACATAATCACACAAGATGGAATTCACTCATTTCAGACTTTAGGATAAGTAGATGATTAATCCCTTAAATAGTGTCTTCGAGTCTTAAATAGAGGGCCTTACCCTCTTTATGACATGAGAAAGGTTTCTGCTAGTGGTTGGACCATAGATAGGTTGTTCATTAGAGGAGCAGTAGTATTTAAGGATTAGAAGTAACCCAGGTGTAAAATAGTAATTTGACCTACCCGGTGTTACGAACACTAGTAAAAAACTAACGTATTATTATTTGTCTATATCCATGGACACAAAAATATATCTACAGTGAGAAGAATTCAAATGTGGGTCCTTAGTTGAGTGTACACACAGTTAACGAATATTGCTTAATATGATTAATGAGTTTAACCAATTACTCTCATATCGTTGTAGTCCATTAGGTCCCATTTCTAGCTCATAAAGGGTGATGAGGTTTATTTATAATGGTTGTAATTTGAAATGTTAAAATTTACTTTGAGAATTAATATAATGTATGGTGATACATTATAATAGAAAGTTTTTATTTTAATTTAACTTTATTATATAAATTTAATTTTGGGTATGAGTCAAAATTAATTTATGAGAATAAAATATTTCAATGAGTTAAAATATTAATTTAATATGAATTAAATTCATATTAAAACTATAGGTTAAAATTTAATATGTATATGATACAGTAAAATTATAGGTTATGAGAGAGATTTATATTCGACTATGATTCAAATTTGAATTAAAGTAAATATAAAATATTTAATTTAGTAATTAATTAATTGGAGAATTAATTAATAGTGTGGTTTAATTTGATTTAGTTAAAATTGATTTAGTTAAATTAATTAAATTAAAAGTATAGGTTATATGAGAGATATTCATTTAAAGATGATTTAAGTGAAATATTAATTAAATATGATTTTTAATTAATTATTTAATTTAATTAATTGTTTAAGATTAAATTAAGAGGTTTTTTCAAAGATGTAACAAAGCGGCCAAATGTTTATACACTATAGAACAATTTCGAAAACGGAAAAAGCCCATAAGCCTACAAAGGAAAATATCAAAAATGGCTCATGATTAATTGGAACTTCGCTCAGGTAATATATTTGGTAAATGATCGTTTAGATGCGCGCATAATATATTTGGTAAGCAATCGTTTAGATTTGGCTATTCTTTTTTACACGATCGTTTAGATTTGGAGCCAAATCTAAATGATTTTTTTTCCTAAGATTCTTTGATACCCGATCCTTTAGATTTGGCTATTCTTAGTACATGATCATTTATATTTAATCATTTAAATTTGGATAGCCAAATCTAAACAACTTTTTTAAAATATATTTGTTACACGATCGTTTAAATTTGATCGTTAAATTTAGGTAGCAAAATCTCAATGATTTTTTTTTCAAGATTTTTTGGTAGACAATCGTTTAGATTTGGCAGACGATCGTTTATATTTGGTACACGATCATTTAGATTTGATCGTTTAAATTTAGGTAGTCAAATGTCAACGTTTTTTTTTTCAAGATTTTTAGGTACACGATCATTTAGATTTGATACACTGTTTAGATTTTATTATTTAAATTTGACTACCAAAATCTAAACGATTTTTTTAAAGATTCTTTGGTACACGATCGTTTAGATTTTGCTAGTTTTAGTATCCGATCGTTTAGATTTGGCTATTCAATATCCTAACGATCTTTTTTCAGTATCTTTTATATTTGTCATACGATCTTAAACAACCAAATAACAGTTTGAAAAAAATAAAAAAAGGATCTTTAATATTTGGTATACGATCTTCAACCAAATAACAATTAAAAAAATTTCAGAAAAAGAGAAAAAGACAATGAAAAGAAAAAGAAAAATTGCAGAAGAAAGAAGATGAAAGGTAGGAAAAATGAAAATATTTAAACAAATTGTAGAAGAAGAAGAGAAAAAGACGATGGAAAGGAAAAAATCGCAGAGAGGAAGAGAACAAAGACGATAAAACGGAAGAGCAAACTTGGAATATTTTAAAAAATATGGGCTTTCCATTTTGTTACATGCACCATAAAGTCAATTTGTTATATTTATGAAAATTAACCTTAAATTAATTAATTATTTATATTTTAATTTAATTAATTTATTTTTATTTAAATTAATTAAATGAAAAATGTGAGTGGTTCTCCCAAGTAACCCAAAGGTCTCTCTACTTCTGAAGAAGTGGGAGGTAGGAGTACGATGAAGAGGTTCAGTTTTTTCTCTGAAAAGTTTTTTGCGTACTCTCCTAAATTCTCTCAAAAAATTATTCTATGTAAAAGTAAAATACCCTTACAATTTTTTGTTCCCACAAACTAAAATCTCTATCTCAAAGAATAGGAAGGCTTCCAAGTGGTGGTGCCCCTAATTTGTGATTTGCAGATCTAGAGTCGTCAACGAGATTAACTGACTCTATTTCCTATTCTCTGTATTTAATTTGATAGCATGCTTAGTCTTATAGAAATTAGTTTCTGTAATTTGCCAATGTATTTGGTATTTTTAAGTTCTCAATTAAATTGAGTTTATGGTAAAGTCTAAACTTATTCCGCTGCGTAGGGCTCTCATCCCTCCAGTATGAATGTTACGTAGGATTAGAATGTGCGATCAATCCATTTAGAGCACAAATTCTCTGTGTTCGACCCTTGCCTTATCAGAAAACTTCTCTCCTCGCTCAAACTTGGTCAAGAGAGAGGAAAACTTGTGCTAAAAGTTAACATTATGAAATTAGCAACACATAGGTAAGATGTGCCCTTTTTCTCACATGGTCTTAGCCTAGACACCTGTTTAAGTCGCATACTTAGAATGACTCATGACATATTCATGAATCAATTTTGTAATGTAAATGACAAAAAAAAAAAAAAAAAAAAAAACAAACAGTAGTAAAGACTGTAGTTCATATCCTAAAAAATATTCTCTCGAAGAATGTTTGTGAAATATCTTTCGAGTTATGGACAGGAAGTAACGTAGTTTAAGTCATTTCAGAATGTAGGATTGTCCAACACACGTGTTAGTGATAAACTTTAAGAAGTTAGAATTGTTGGATTTTATGTCCTAAAACTCGTAGATAGTAAATATAATCCATTGACCATTATTAATAAAGTGTTTTTATTATAATTTCAATAAGTGTTTTGATTATATTATTACTTTTGTCTTAATAACCTAAGTCCAATAAACTAACAACCTAAGTTGTTTGATGAGTCTTGAACAATATATAGAGACATACAAGGATAAATGTTCAAGATACAACTTAAAGGGTTAGTATAGGGATAAGGCTGGGTACCTTATCCTGGTAACACTATGGATATAGCTCATTTGTATTTGATACAAACACAATTATCCAACGCGTTCGTGTAGGTGACATGTGAGTAAGGGTATCCTATGCAATGAGTTTGCATTTACATAGGATAGGACCACAAAATAGTAACCACTAGATATAACTTTGTTAACTAGTTAGGTTTCTATTTCATTAGAATGACTTAGGTAACTTAGTCTTAATCTTGAGTGTATTATGAGAATTAGATTCATATTAAAACTATAGGCTAAAATTTAATATATATATGAAACACATTAAAACTATACGTTATGAGATAAATTTATATTTTAATATGATTCAAATTTGTATTAAATTAAATATATGGTCCACTTGGTAGAAGGATGGTTGAACAGATTGAATGGTCCGTGTTTATATATTTAATCCGCATGATGTTTGCCAGATGGAAAAAAAAAATAACAAAAACTTGCTAAATATGTATTAAGCAACTGTCAGTTAGAACAATTATAAAATTTATTTTGAATTATACATTTAAGGTTTAAACATTTCACCAAGAGAACATTATAGCCTAAAAGGATTATCTATAATAATAGGAAAAAAAAAGAAGAAATAAACATAAACACTTGTCAAATAGCAAGAGATGTTGTTTAAGAGTGACTAAAAAGTTTAAGAAGTGAAAACAGAGCTAGAGATAAAAGAAGTTTAGAGAAGTTTGAAAAGAAAGTTCTTTTTTCTTTTATGTTTCTGTGAAGGGAAAAGGAAGAAAAGAAAATTTTCATATAATGACAATTTGGATTCATCATATTCCATTTTGTCATAAAACTCGACATTAACCTATAACTATTTCAAAATTGGTCTATTTTTTATAATTCCTATCATTATTGAAAACCAAAATCGGTAACGTTGTTAATTAAATGTGTTATAACTAGTTGCCATGATACTAAAGAAAGAAATAACATTTAGAACGGTTTTTAACTAAAGAAAGGTTTCCTCAAGAAGTTTTCAAAGGTAGATCAGCAAATATTGCACCATTTAACAAAAAGAACAACCTTTACAACCTAAAAACTATAATAAGCCAATTCAAAATTAACAAATACTCCAAAAACATACATACCTCATAAATAACAAAACAACTTTAACCAATAATTTTCCTTCAAAAGAAAAACAAACTTCATGATATATGAGCCTATAAAATAATAATTGAATCATTTAGTCTATACAATCTAATTGTTTTCTCACATACATATTAGTGCCTTTTAAGAGAGTTCTCTAAAATGACGAAAGCTTTTTCTTTGGTAAGGTTTTTCTTTTTGGTGTTACTATTTGTCACATTTGTAAAAGAAACTCAATTGGTAAAAGCAGGGTCATGCAACCCAAATAAGATGTTAGTATGTCGATTGGCATATACTACGTCGACAGCGCCATCATCATCTTGTTGCAATATGGTGAGACAAGATAGATTATGTTATTGTGAATACAAAAAAAACCCGACGTTTCAGTATTATTTACAATCTTCTGCAACCAAAAGGGTCCTCTCTCAATGTGGAGTTACCCTTCCCTCTTGCTAAAATAACCGACATGTAATTCATGTAATTCAATATGGAATGAAGATAATAAAAAAGTTATACATTCATATTATATTCAATATTTTGATTATGTATGCCAAGTTAAATAAAAAAACTTAGTTTGAATATATTTTTTAAAGTTATGAAAGTCTCAATTTAATTCTTTAATTTTTGGCACTTTCCATTTGTCTCGTTTGGCTTAAAAATTGTAAATATCATCACAATATGGTTTCATTAGCACATACAGGCTGGGTTGTCATTAAATTATCTCTTACTTAAAGAGTTTAAGTGCACGTTAAAATGTTAAATTATTTTTTATAATTAACTCAATTACTAATATTAAAACTAAAGATATATTAACGGATGTTTGCCAAACAAAAAAATATAACAAAGCGGCAAAGTACTTACATTGTATAAAATAATTTCAAAAATGGAAAAACCCACCGACCATCGTGAAAAATATAAAAAATGCTCCATCAACCACGCCACCGACAATGCGTGCGTAATATCTTTGGTATACGATCATTTACATTTGGCAATTGTTTGGTACACTATCGTCTAAATTTGGTCATTTAGATTTGACTACAATTTATTTTTTTCAATTCTATCGTTTAATTTTGTTATACGATGGTTTAATTTGATTACGTTTAAATTTGGTTACACGATCGTTTAGATTTAGACTCAAATGTAAACGATTTATTTTTTTTCAAAATTTGGTACATGATCGTTTAGATTTGGCTAAACGATTTTTTTTAGTTCTTTTGTACACGATCGTTTAGATTTGTTTACACGCTGATTTATTTTTTTAACACTCCAATCTAAATGATCTTTTTCAAGATTCTTTACACACGATCTTTTAAATTACTATTTTTTTTACACGGTCGTTTAGATTTGGTTACTGAAATTTAACTAAATCTAAACGACGTAAAAAAGATGAGAAAAATTAGAAGATTCTTTATACATAATCTTTTAGATTTTGCTATTTTTGTACACGGTCATTTAGATTTGGTTACCCAAATTTAAACGACGTAAAAAAAAGAGGAAAAGAAGAAAGACATGGAAAGAAATCGTAATGGAAAAAAGAAAATGAGGAAAACGATGAAAGAAATCGGAGCGAGAGGAGGAGAAGAAAGACGGTTTGACAAATCTAGAATATTTCAACTTTATGGACTTTATTATACAGACCGTAAATAGTTTTGTGTTTTATTATATCTATGAAAATTACCCTATAATTAATTTAATTGCTAATATTAAAAAGAATAAAATAACAATAGAAGTAACATTCAATCAAAAGGATTAATGCAATTCATGAGAGAAAAACAGAAAAATTAAAGGGGGAAACCTCGAAAAAAGCGAGTTATTGTATGGGGTCATATCTTAGAAATAAAATTTGACAACGTGTAAGGGACCACTCTATTTAAGCGAGTTATTGAAGACCATTTTTTCCTTTAGTGCGCACTGCAACAAACTTCCTTTATTGCTTCATATGATAACCCTTATAAAAAGGTTATTAAAACTCTAAAATTTTGGCAGAAAAAAAAGGAACCGAAAATAGGTAATATTTGTAAAATTAAAGGGGGAAACCTCGAAAAAAAAAACCACAAAGCCCAAAAACTCTCTTCACAAGCGTCGATTAGAACATCGTCTCTGCATCTTCTTCTTCAATTTGACGAACTCTTAACCAAATTCAATGGGTCCTTTATATTAATATGCATTTATTCGCAATATCAACACTTTGAAAATTGCATCAGATGACAAAAAGAAAAAAAAAAAAAAAACAAAAGCTTATAACATATTTTTTTTACATATTGCAAATATAGCAAATATGACAAATAATTAATGATATCAGACGAATATAAGATGACTATCAAAGGGCTATCAGAGGGCTATAAAAGGGTTATCTGGTTTTTAATTTGCTACTTTTGCAATTTAAAAAATGTAATGACATGGGTCCTATTATCATAAATTGTTTTGCTATTTTTGCAAATGCCCCGTAAGAGATTTATATCAATTTACAAACTTAACGTCAAACTAACGAGTCAATAACTTAAGAGCTTACTCACACTTGTCCTAAACGATCATAAATGCGGTGATCAATGTTTCATAGTTCTCTAAAATCTCCGATCTTCCATTTAAACAATATGATAATGAAAATTTAATGTCAAAACTAAATTGGGTGTTCACAAAGCTCACTAAAATTAACCAAAATCTTAACAAACACTTATCAAAGTAGCCTTAATTCCAATAGACAGCACCCTAACGACCTTCTAACTTCCAAATCTAGCTTTCAACATCACGGGCTATTCAATATTAGCACTAGAATTAAATAAGTATTCAAGATCCAAACCAAAAAGCTTGAAATCTTACCCAAATTTGTTTCAAACACCTAAAAATTCACTCATTGTAGGCTAAACAGTAGCTAAATTCTTCAAAGAACCCAATTTTAGCATCAAAATGTTATGGGTAATGTTTAATTCAAGTCAAAACTTAGTAGGTGTTTGAAAGTGTATAAGAAACCCAACTAAAATACAATTTAACTAGAACAACAGAGACACGGTATTCATAGATGTGGTACAAGACACATATAAGAGAAGAACTTTGTGGTAACCTGACTCGAGTTTAGCGATGTGAGCGAACAACTAAGCTATTGCCTGATTCGTGGTTTGGTGTGTAACGACGGTGAACGGTGGCGTGCAAGCTAGAACTCTTGAGTGCGACATCTCCTACGTACGAACGCCATCAGATTTGACATGGCAAGAGTGACTGACGAGCACCGACGAATTTAGTATAGGTTGGGGGATGACTTGAGCCCCTCATTAACTTTATCATCTTTATATAATATATACAAAGAAAATTATTTAATTTTTAATATTTGTAGGTAGCTTAGTAGTTACTCTATTTGTCAACACCTATGTAATCTATTTTTCGTAAATAAATTTCTAGATCCGCTGCTGCCAACTAGAAGTGGCGGTTAGGTCGTCGTCAAGGTGGTTAGTGGTGGCGTGGTGGAAGGGTTGCTAACGAGAATAATTAAGTGGCTCACTTGCGGTGAGCTCTAATTTCGACGATCCAACGATGTTCACTTGGGTGCCGATGAGGGGTGGTCCATAGGTGTGGCCCATGGATATTCTACGAAGGAGAAGAGAAAAGGAAAAAAATCTTTCTTTCTTTTTGTTTCTATTTTATTGATTTAATAGAAAGAAGAAAATGACGTTTATGCCCTTAACTTAAAACCCAACTTCAAATTTGGCCTCTTATTTTTTTTTTCTTCAACGCTTAAAAATTTTGCTTAGCCATCATCCAAAATAAAATCGATTCTTAAATTTCCTCATCACAAAGACTTAACCTTTAGAGAGAATTTAAAATTGGATTCAAATTTCGTTTTCTTAGCTAATAAAATTTTAATTTATACTATATATAAAAGTTCCTATGTAGAGAAACTTTTTTTTATCTCCATTATATCCATTTTCTTAATACATTGTGTAGGTTACTATTTGAGTTTTATAGTAATTCTCTTTTTAAACTTCATATTTTAATTTTGCAATAAAACAATATGTTTTTAATGAATAATGAGTATTAAATATCAATTATAGGGTTTGCTATTGAAATTTTCTTTTAAGTTGAAAACAATATTTTTTTTTAAATTTTAAATTTGATAACTTTATGATGAAAATTATTGAATGAAATAAAACCAAGACTCTTCATTTTTCAAATTGGTTTCAACTTCCCTCCCTCTTTACCTATATGTATAGGAAGCAATTATCTCTATGTACATAGAAGAATAGAAGGCAAAGCATAAAACCTAGAGATTAATCCATCATTAATTGTAAAGGTGTTTAGTTTGTATCTTAATTCATTTTTCTTAATTTGTTTGTTGTGTATTTTTTTCTCAATTCACTCTCTCAATTTTTTCAAGAATGCATAGCAATACTTTTGCATTAATAAAAGATGTATATATGCTTTGACCAATGTTGTCAAACTAAGGTATCGATCTTTTCAACTTCTATAGATATTTTCAAGTTATTTTATATAATGATCTTATATCAATAATAAAATATTTTGTAATCTTTTAACTCTCTCGCTATAACACTTTTCAATACAACTTCTGGCTATAATTATGTAAAGTCAACATTTCTTTTTATTCAAAAAAAACTTTTTTTTTTGTAATTTTTTCTTTTTCTTTCTCAACTCACCCTCTAAAAATATCTTTGTTTCTATGAATGTCGAACAATGTTTTGCACCAACGAGAGAAAAATATATATTTCGATAAAATGTTTTCAAACTCATAAATTTTGTTAGTTCATTTTACCTTTTGATTTTAAGTTTTTTCAATAGTTCACTTGGTGGTAATTTTGTTATTCAATAATAAGAATACGAAAAGGTTTCTCCCATAATTTTATTTTTAAACAATTAATAAAATAATTTCATATAGTTTTTTGAAGTTTTAAAGTAGTTGAAATGACTCCTAAGTTTAATTGATAATTAATGTTATAACCATTCATTATTGCATTTAAGTAAAGCAAATTAATGATTAAATTATGTTACTCAAGAATGAAGTTACAAAATCATTTATTCTTATTACAAGTAACCAATAACCTAATCTAATTCCAACCTCAATCGAATCACCTCTTGGACAATGCTATACAAAAAACGTAGTACCATGGAAGCCATTCAAAAGAAAAATCCTTCCTGCTATCTCAGCCCAAATTGGTGTGTTAGATGTAAAAGGGCAAACGAAGACATCAATCACCTCTTCCTCTCGTGCCCCAATGCTACACAACTCTGGATAAAGATGCAACATGAGCTGAATTTTGCAATCCCTTTAACAAGCATCAAATACTTATGCTCATATCTATGTGCTCTAAAAAACAGCAACATGAAAGAAGTCATTCGTTTCAATGCAATAGCGGCAACTTTATGGACAATCTGGTTGGATAGAAACAACAAAATCTTCAAGAAAAAAGCTTCCACATATTGGAATACATGGGAAAACATATCCACCCTGATTGACACATGGTCATCAAGGAGCTCCCTTTTCAAAAACTATTCTCAAAGCACGATAGCTCTCAATCTCAATGTATTCTCTAACTAATTACATTGTTACTAGACTACTCTCCAGCTCATATAACTTCTATTTGAAAACTGAAATCCTATTATGGTTGCTTATAAACACCATAACAAAGTATCCTTCTAAAAAAAAACCTCAATCAAATCACATCTATAAATAGATTATTGGATTCATAAATCAAATAATATAAAAGAACAACAATGAACAATTAGGTATACACATGCATGGAATTATGGAAGAATTCACACTAGAGTGTTCTTTTTAAGATTTCTTATTTTTTAGCGTCTTATAAGCTTGCCACCATCAAATCAGTAGAAAACTACAAAGAAAAATACAAGGATAGAGGTGATGAAAAAGGGAAGTTTACGAGGGTATACTCTCTTATTTCCTAACTTTTCTCTCTTTCATCATGAGGAAGGTAAACATTAAAATGATATTTTGTTAATTTATGCTTTTCAATTCCAGCTATTGTGAGGTGGAAAAGGGTTTAAGATCAAGAAGTGATCGATTATGATAAATTATGAAGAGTTCAATGGTGCCAAATTTGAAGAAATGTGTCTTATGAGGTTGTAAAAAATTGTGAGCCTGGAAGAGTTAGTAAGAATTTAAAAGGAAAATTCTAATGTTAATTAAGCTCTAAAATGAACGAATCAAATCAAAATTTCAATTTGGTTGTTGCTGAAAGTTTGTTATGAAGAAATTATTTATCTTTGAGATTGTGAAATATAGTGCATGATTTTAATTTATACATTTTCAAATTAACCACATTAGATTAATTTAGTTGTTATATATGTTTTTTTTAATTATTAACTTAAATAATAAAGTCATATAATAGTTAGAATGTATATGGAATAAAGTTTAGTGGCTAATATTATTTTGTGTGTACTTACTTTCATATTCATAGAAATTATATATGTTCTAATAATATAAGATCACACAATATAATATTCTACTATATTTGAATATACAAATTCATATTATGCTATTTATAAAATCTCACTTTTATATATACTAAAATAAAATGACAAATTTTACGTACAATTCACGTGCTACTAACTAGTATAAATAAAAGGAGAATGGAATGAGATCTTACACATTCATACTTTAAAATAATGGTTATATATTAAAAGTTATGGTTTTCATGTAATATGATTTATTTTTTTTAATTATAATTTGATTTTAATTAATTACCATAGTATGCATGTTTATAGGTCAAATTAATTAATGTTATAATAGTTATAAAATTTGATAATTTGAAATCATTAAGCTATAATAAAGAGTTTACACAAACATATATGTCTTATATAAAATTAACATATATAGGATCTTAAGATAATTCGATTTAATTTTAAAAATATTTAAAATTAAATAGACCTAAGATCACACATTAGTTCTAATGAGATTAAATTACGTCTTATTTTAGTTTAATGAAATTAGGTAAAACAAATAGGATTTAAGGCTATAAATGAACTTCCACCAGTAAAGTTCTATTTAAGGTCGAGGATACTTATGTTGATAGTTTACAAAATACCTTCTACGTACCTAGAAACTGACCCCGAATCGATATTGAATTAACCTTATTTCTATTAGCATAAGATGTCACTAGGCAAATTAAATGGTTTAATACACCTAGAAACTCTAGAGTAGAGTTTTATTATAAGAGTTATAATAGAAACACATACAATTAGCTAGATATCATTTAGTCGAAATTTAGCTAAGTACAACAAACCCTAAATTAATAGAACATTTTATATGGAGAAAAATGGTATATATGATATATAAATTTTTAGCTCTCACGTCCCTGAGAGTTCACACATACTCGGTTTTGTCTTGCCCTTGGTGCGGCCTACCTTCAACGTATCCTACTCTGATTTGATATACTTTAGGGTAAGTATATGAAATTATTTTTAGTTTGAATGGATAATTAATTTAAAATACTTTTTTAATTAGAAAAGTAGTTTAAGAACTTTTTTAAGCCTATTCATAAAATTGGTAAATATTTTGGTACTCAAGAACAATTAATGTTGAAAATCATAGAACAAATTAAACGGATGCGTTTATAAAATTTTGAAGACTAAAAAGTGTATATTTAGAAACTCAAGGATCACACAAACATTTTGGAAAACTTTATGACTAGAATTTGATAGATGGATGAATTACAAATACTTGGAGGCATTTTAGGTTAGACCAAACTTTTATGTTGAACCCACTCCAATCACAAAATTAAAAAATCCTTAACATTAGGTGGAGAATATTTTAAGAAAAGAAAAACCAAAAAAGATTGCGAGATGACAAAATATGATCAGATATAATTGAATAAGTTGCACAAGAATGAAATAGGCAGCTTTCTTTTATTTTCATAACAAAGACTTGTATCATAAGAAAATTAGGTTTACAAACTTAGCTTTAATCTCAACTCTTACCGAATACTATAAAATAAATATACTCCAAGTGATCCACAAATACTTTATTCATAGAAATAGTTTACTTAAATTATTCAGCCCAAGGCGTCGTATATGAAAAGAGAGTCTTTAATATTATGGGTAAATCTCTATTAGAGACCTTAATCCCAAAATAGGATATATTTTGTAGGAACCAAATCCAGCTTGTTTAATCAATTGAGCCAACTCGTTTTCTTCCCTCTCTTTTCCACCCAATAAAACCATCATGAATATGTCACACAGTAGTTGAGTTTTGATTGTGTCCTTTTTAGGGTCCACCACCTTTTTAGGGTTTCCTTGTAATTGCTTCTTTGCTCTTCTCCAAAATCTTCATGTAATATCCACTATTTTGATAATTATTTCACAATACATAAATAAAAATCATAAATTTATAAGTTCATTCAAGAAAACCCATTTCGAAAATTTGGAAATAATGTTGCACGTGATTATACTATTAAGGGTTGTATGTATCACATATGTAATGTACATATTTCAAGAAAAATACTTGGTGATTCCCAGAAACACTCATCTGTATATATTCCACTAAATTCTTTAATCATTATAACGTACAATAATGTGGCAAAATCTACATTTTCCTTTTCTCTTTAATATTTTAATATTTTCTTAATGCCAATGGTGAGAAGAAGTACACAAAATAAATAATAAATAAATAAATAAATAAATAAATAAATAATGGGAAAAATTTTCATAAATATAATGAATCACTAAAATATTTACGATCTGTATAACAAAATCCATGAAATTAACTATTTTTTAAATATTATTTCAGGTTTGTCCTTCCGTCTTTCTTCTTCTTTTCGTAATTTCTTTTTATCGGCTTTCTTCTTTTCCTCTTCTTTTTTTTCTTTCTTCTTTTCCTTTTTTTTATATGCTTTAGATTTGGGTAAACGATCGTGTACAAAAAATAGTTAAATCTAAAGGATTGTATATAAAGAATCTTGAAAAAAATCATTAAAGGATAAAAAAAATAAACGATTGTGTAGATAAATCTAAATTTAAACGATCGTGTACCAAAAGAATTAAAAAAAGTCGTTTAGCCAAATGTAAACAATCATGTACAAAGAATCCTGAAAAAAATAAATGATCGTGTAAACAAATTTAAACGAACGTGTACCAAAAATATCTTTAAAAAATTCCAAATATTCGAAACGATCGTGTCCCAAATTTTGAAAAACAAAATTGTTTAGATTTGGGACAAATCTAAACGATCATGTAATCAAATTAAACAATAGAATTGAAAAATAAAATTTAAATCTAAACGATCATGTATCAAACAATAGCCAAATTTAAACGATGATATATCAAATATATTACTCGCATTGTTTATGGCGTGGTTGGTGGGGCATTTTTGGTATTTTTCATTGTAGGCCCGTGGGGTTTTTTCGTTTTGGGAATTGTTCTATGTGTTATAAATATTTTGTCGCTTTATTATATTTTTGAAAAGATTCCCGAAAAATGCCGGTGTTTTTTTAAAAAGAAAAAAGAAACAAAAAATCTGTGTGATATGTTTGGACTGTGTTACTAAAAGTGGAAGCAACCTGAACTACCCCTTTTTATTACAAAAAGTTCTTATACGCGCATCACCCTTTTTCGTTCTTAATTTTCTATGTATGATATTGGATTGGATTGCAAAAAGATAGGGTAGGACCAGAGATAGATAATTAATATGTGAATCCTCCAATAATGTTTAGTAGGCAATAAATAGAAATAAAATGAGATTTTACCTTCAAGAGAATAGCATCAGCAGAAGGAATATGTTTAAACATATCACCTTCAACATATTTGAAGTTTGGTGGATTATTGTGATTCAAGTTAGCCACAACTTGGGGAAGATCAAATGAAGTGCATTCAATTTGTGGAAAAACCTTTGGAATGGCTTTGGCCACAGTTCCAGTCCCACCACCAACATCAACCAAAGACTCGATTCCCTCAAAAACATATTTATGTTTTTCCAATAACAAACTCATCACCAACCTCGCATCACTTGCCATGCCAGCGTTAAAAATCTCCCCGTCTTTTGGATTATTTTCCATGTACTCCCAAAAAGGCATTCCATGAGCTGTCTTAAAAACTGGCACTCCATCGTCAGTTTGAAACAAGGCCGAGAAGAATTGCCATGGCTCTACGAGTTTTGGATGGAGCAGTGCATGTATTAGAGGAGTTACACTACAAGGGTTGTCTTCAACAAGAAGGCGGGATGACTTGGTAAGCATATATCCTTCTTCTTCTTCTTCATCTTCTTTTTGTAGAACAAAGAACCCAGAGTGACTCAATAAACGCATCAAACGGTATAAGGATTGGGTTTTAGTAGGATGAAGATGAAGGGAAGATACAAGAAGAGAGAGAGGCATAGGGTTGGAGCCATGTCGATGGATGGCGTTGGGAATCCCGAGTTGAATCGCGCATTTGAGAGACATTGAGTTTACAAAGGCTGCCATGTGGTTCCATATGTGAGCTTGAGCTTCCAGCAACTCATCTCCTGCAACTAATGGCTCCATGTTTTCACCTTCAAAATCCATATGCACAACTTCAAAACACTGAAAGAATAATAATTATTTATACTAATTTTGAAGGTGGTGAGGTCCCTTGTAATTTACTAACAACATGGAGGAGAAAAATAATATAGGTTAATTAATTACAAATTTCCTTCTACTGTTTAAGATAGGAACATTTTTAAATATGGTAAAATAAATTAAAATATTTATAACATATAACAAAACTTTGGATTTTATGAATAATAGACATTAATAAATTTCTATTACTGTCTGTCTGTCAATATGACTTACTACAAGAAAATATATCTACTATGACAGTTCATTTCATCCAAAATTAAAAGGAGGGAAGAAAAAATGTCATAAAAGGTCAAAATGTGCGTTTTTGGCGGGAAAAGACAGAATTTTTCGGATCTAAAGAATTTATGACAGTTTTTAACTGTCATTGAATATAAATAATAAAATAATTTATTAATTATATATTTTCTTATCTCCTTTCTTTCTAGAAAAAAGACCTTTCTTGATGGTTGTAGTTTTCATTTCTTGACGTTTTTTTGAAAAAAACGCCAAGAAAGGGGTGATTGGAGGGAGAAACCGTCAAGATTTTTTATAGGTCAATTTTATGTTTTCTTGACGTTTTTTAAACGTCAAATAATATGTATTTTTCCTTGACGTTTTTAAACATTAAGGATTATCTATTAAATTAGAGACGTCAAGAATATTTAAAAAATCAACATTCTTGACGTTTTGTAAATTTTAAGTAATATGTTTATTTTCTAGACATTTTAAAAACGTCAAGTTATATCAATTAAATTCTTGACGTTTTAAAACATCAAGAATTTTTATAAAAAATCGAAGGGAATTATTTTCCAAATTTCTTGACATTTTTAAAACGTCAAGAATCACTAAGTAATTTTTAAATAAAAAATATTATTTTAATATAAATATTTCATAACCTTCAAAATTTCCCAAAGTTTCCTCAAATTTTAAACTCCCAGCGTGTGCCTTCCCCAATTTTTTCTTCACTTTCTGTCGCTCCATCTTTCGAACGTCATCCATCGAACGTCGCTTCGTCATCGAGCGTTGTTGTTCTTCAGCTTGGTCAAGGTCACTCTGTCGCCGTCGTTCCGAGCGTTCTTCTTCAGCCAAACGTTCATTCGTTCCAAACTTCTTCAACCGAACGTGTAGGTCAAGCGTTGTTCTATCTTCCATTCTCGACACGCTTCTAGACGTTTAGATCTTTTCCAGCTTCTTTGAGTTTTTCAGCTTCGATTGGTTCTCCTACCTGTGTCTTGGTTTTGTTAAAGGTGAGTGGTGGAGGTTTAATAGTTAGGTTAAATCTTGTGGTACGCTTCTTAAACTTTTTTGGTTTCTTTTTAACACTACTAGAAAAAGAGTCTTTCTTGACGGTTTTTTTAAAAAAACGTCAAGAAATGGGTGATTTAAAAGAAAAACCGTCAAGAATTTTTATGAAAAAGCGGAGGGTAGTCAATTTTCAACTTTCTTGATGGTTTTAAAATGTCAAGTAATATGCATTTTTTCTTTACATTTTAAAACCGTCAAAAAACGTCAAGAATTTTTATAAATTCAACATTCTTGACGTTTTTTAAACATCAAATGATATGTACTTATTTTTGACGTTTTAAAAACGTCAAGTAATATCAATTAAATTCTTGACGTTTTAAAATGTCAAGAATTTTTATGAAAGGACGGAGGGGAGTAATTTTTCAAATTTCTTGACAGTTTTTAAACGTCAAGTAAGATACTTTTCCTTGACGTTTTAAAAACGTCAAGAATTACTAAATAATTAAAAAAAATAAAAACTTTATTTTTTTTTTAAAAAACCTAATTTTCCCATTTCTTTTTACTTTTTCCCTTTCCCTCCACCCAAAACCCCAATTTCCCTCTTCTTTCTTACAACCCACACGATCTCAAACTCACCCATCCAGAACGCCGCCGAGGACCCGAACGCCGCCGATGCTTCCTGTGCTTACCCATCCCAAACGCCGCCGAATGCCAAATGTCGAACGCTAACTTCCATTCAAATATCGAACGCCTATCGCGAATGCGAACGCTGCTCCCCTGCTCGCCAAACGTCGAACGCTAAACGTCGCCCCCCGCTTCTGTAATCTCTTCAATTTTTCATCTTTTACGGATTTTATGATGGGTATCTCGATTTTCCGATTTTTCTAATTGATATTTGTTCATCTTTATTATTACGTATAAAATCAATAAACCACCTAAGCCTTTGCTTAGCCGCGCAGTTGAAGTGTTAAAGATTTCTAGAGTTTTTGCTTTCTCTTGCTAGTTCGCCAAAATGGTAATCCCATCTCCCTTGTTAGACATGCATTTCGTAATCATCTCTTGGACTTTTGATGATGGTTTCTTGTAAGACGATCAAGTTATTGTTTGTTACTTTGCTTGTTTACTGGGTAATTTGAAGTGATTAGATTGTGGTATTTCATAAATGTGGTTAATCAACTTTTGGATTTGGCTCGGTACTTTTGGTGTTTAAGAGACGTCATACCCTTATTTAGATTCGGGATATTTGGTGATATGTTGGATGTGCAAGATGAAACTTAATCCTGCTTTCATTTTGATTTTTCTTTAAATATTATTCTTTTACGTTGTAATTAAATTTGACGTAATGACATCAATCTTTTCAATTCATTTAATTATTATTGATTGTCAGGGAAGATGAATAAATATGCTGAATTTAGTTTATCTTTTGGACATTCTCGTCCTTTTTATGAGTCAAATATCCTAGTTTGTATTGTTAACATTACCTAGCTAAACAACTTGTCGACCAAAGTTTATGTGATTGTTTATTCATTTGTATTTGATGTGTCTTGAACTCATAAACTGATACTAGAATTCTTGTTGTAAAATTCATTTTTTTTATTGATTCTCATTATTCTTCATGATTGTTTGATCTGTAATGTACACCTTTTATAATGTTATGTAGACAAAGAGAACAAAGAAGGTTGGCATCGTTGGCAACTATGGTATGTGCTACTCTCATTCTTGTTCTTAAATAAGTTTGCTGGGAAAAATGTTGGAAGAGGGAATATTTATAATGTTCTTGGAATATGGTAGAGGAGAATATTCTTATGTTTAGTACTTGATATCTCCCAATTCATAAAAACCCTCCAACACTTAAACACATCTTCAAATTGTGTTTTTATTCTCCTCATTACTTCTTGTAGTTGTTTAATCTATAGAAGCTATGAGTTTATTATTATTGATTTCTTTTTTTTAGACACATTTACTTGTTGAACCCCCAGAAAGAAAAAAAAGCAATCATATCATATAGCGCAACAAATTTTACTATTTTGAATGATATTGTTATAGTCATTATAAACTATTTTGAATTAAAACATATCAGTAGTCCTGATTTCATATCTATTCACGCCAAGCTACTCATTGGATCAACTCTTCTAGTGGACGAAAAAGATCGACCAGAGTTAGAAGAAGGTGAATTTTATTCACGTGATCTTGCTGGCACGAGTGTTATTACGAAGGTATCAAATGTTTATGCATGTAGAAGTTGTCTCCCAAACACATTTATTTTCTTATTTTCCTTCAAATTATAATATTATCCTTATTAATTTGGAAACCCCCCACGCACCTCTTCAGGGAAATAAACTGATTTGTTTAAGTATTCAGTTATTCAATTTTAGGTTTGCTTATGAGGATTTATTATCATTCTGTAGTTCATAATGATGATGTATGTATTTGATGCAGCTCATTGTTTTTTTTTTATATAAATTATGGATGATTGCTTCTTCAAGAACTATAGTTTGTATAGAACATTCCTGCATATCTTGAATTCTGCTTTTGGAATAGATCAATCAGTTTAGGTAAGTTTCAATTTGGGTTAAGATTTTGTTTTGGACTTTTATTCTTTGGTGGTTACTTTGTTTTATCCCTTCTAAAAAATATGCTATATTTATTGATTTCTTAGTTTAGTTGATTTTGTTTTCTTCAGATACTTGTGAGACCTATTTTTTTGAGACTTTGTTATTATTTTTGAAGTGTGTATGTACTTTATGTTGTTGAATTGTGTTGTTGATTTTGAAGTGTTGTTGAAGTGTGTTGTTGATCATGAAGTGTTGCTGAAATGTGTATGTAATTTACCTAAGTTTGTGGGCTAAATTTTGCTAAGCTTAGAAGTTATTATTAATTCTTGAAGTGTGTATGTGCTCTATGTTGTTGAAGTGTGTTATTGATCATGAAGTGTGTTGTTGATCATGAAGTGTTGTTGAAGTGTGTATGTAATTTAGCTTAGTTTGTGGGATGAATTTAGCTAAGCTTAGAAGTTATTATTCTTGAAGTATGTATGTGCTTTATGTTGTAAGTGTGTTGTTCATCATGAAGTGAATGTGATGTGTTTATGTGGGTCAATGTATTGTCTTGTCCAATCATTTTTTTTCCTTTTCTTATCTTATTAGATTTTGCCACAATCCATTGGAGCAATGAAGCCACATTTACACCAATTCATTGATGTATAGTCTTTTTTGTAGGTTTGGTAGGAATTTTTTTTGTTTAAATGTAGTTATTTAAATAGTAATTTGTTCGTACCAAAACACATTTGTACCAACAATTAAATAGTTTGTTCGTACTAAAAACACAAATAGACATTTAAACTGAAAAATAAAACTGTCATCGAAAAAGTTTTGTTGACATTTAATTAAAGTCATGGTAAGTTAAATAATGACAGTTAAAAAGTGTCATAAATCATAAATAATGACATTTAATATCAGTCATATAATATTAACAATGACAATTATCCACCAATGTAAACTATGACTGTTATTCTCCATCATAAAATATAAACAATGACAGTTATTAACTGTCATCGAAAATAAATAATGACAATTACAACCTGTCATAAAATGTAAACTGTGATAGTTATTAACTGTCATTATAACTAAATAATGACAGTTATAATCTGTCATAAAATATTTCATCGTGACATTTATTATATGTCATGAAAACCGAATTTCATGACAGGTTTTTACAACTGTCATAAAATACTTTTCACGACTCTCGCATCAATGACTGCAAAAAACTATCACGAAAACCTTTAATGACAGCATTTAACTGCCATTGTAGGCCATTTTTCTACTAGTGACTGATAGAAACATATTAATGTCTATCATTAATAGATATAAAATTTTGTTATATTTTGTAAATATTTTATCAAATTTTTCATTTTTGACAATTCCACTTTAAAGTAACATAATATATAAGAATTATTTATAAGGTTTTATCAAAATAATGGGATAAATTATAACATTTAAAATCATGTAAGAACTAAACTGTAACTCTTTTCATAAATCGTAATGGCCAAATTTGTAATTTAATAACAAAAATGTATATAACGTCAACATCATTTAAGAGGTTCGAGATTAAATTTATATTGTTGAATTCAAATGAGAAAAAATAAAAGGAAAATTGTATTAGATGACAAAAAAGAAAATGTAGAAAAAACACCCATAGTACTTTTTATTGGATATTACAAATATGACAAATATAATAAGC
Source organism: Cucumis melo (assembly GCF_025177605.1). Lineage (NCBI taxonomy): Eukaryota > Viridiplantae > Streptophyta > Magnoliopsida > Cucurbitales > Cucurbitaceae > Cucumis > Cucumis melo. The sequence goes on along the minus strand of NC_066866.1, from coordinate 18,247,163 downwards.
AATTAGATATATTAGACGACTATCAGAGAGCCATCAAAGGACTAGCAAAGAGTTATCAGAGCGTTATCCGGTTTTAAATTTGCTACTTTTGCAATATAGAAAATGTAGTGACATGGATCCTATTATCGTAAATGTTTTTGCTATTTTTACAAATGTTCCAAAAATAAATGTTATTACAAGTTATACTTACGAATTTTTAAGTTTGCATCCATTTGATTTCTTAAACTTCTATGGATAATGAGTTTATAAACTTCAACTTCATATCTAATACTTTCAAATTTGTATCTCGTCAAAAGAATTATTTTGAAAACTGAATTTATAATTGATAAATGACTTAATTATTTGTATTTTATATGTGCAGTGAAACACTAAATTTCAACTTATGTTCATGTGTTTAGTAGATAACGTTAATTTAAAAAATCCTATTAAGTACAAAATTAAAATATTTAGAAAAATAAAGGATCCAATAAGAACGAAATCGAATTTAATGTTCTGAATTCTAATTCAAGTAATTCTTTAAAATGTGTTAGATACTACGAAAAATAGTTGCAGTTGTCCACTAGCATTTTCGATGACAATAAACTATTTATTAATTTTATATTATTATTATTATCATTATAATATAAAATTCTTTAACCATAAAGGCACTGTCATTATTCTATATTCATTCAATATGTAACATTCTTTCTAAAAGTTTAAACACTCAACTGATAATAATTTAACCAAAACATAAAAAAAGGACATGCCCGGGTGGGTGTAAGATTGATTTATTTTGGGATGTATTAACATTTCAATAATAAGTTTAAACATCTCTCTACCTCCTAACACAAACTTAAATTCTAATTTTGAATGAACGTAACTGACGTGTTTATTTTTGTCATGCACCTGAAAATAAATACAAATATTTATTGGGTTAAGAAAGGTATTTTTCTTCACGGCTCCTTCCCATGACCATATAAAGAAAACAAAATTTGCGTAGGGTTAATGTAACGCCCAACATTTTCGGTTTCCTTTGTTATTTTGGACCACTAATAATATTAATCCTAAGTGTGTTTATTATTGGTATTAAACTAAAGTTTTTATGGTTTAATTATGAAGTTAGGGGGGGTGAAATAAATTATTGGCTTAACAAATAAATGGCCTTGGAAAGGGTCAAAAGTGGTTATTGGAGGAGAGAGGAAAGAGGGTTTTAAAGATTCTTTTATTATTTTTATTATTTTTATTTCTTTTAAAAAGAGGCCTTGGGACTCGTGCGTAAAGAGGAAGAGGAAAATTTTCAAAGAAAGAAAAAGGGAGAAAAAAAAAAAAAAAAAATTTTCCTTTTGAAACCCTAGCCGCCGCACGCCGCCGCCGCCGCCGCCGCGAACCCGAGCCGCCAAGCATCCTTCTCTGTTCAGCAGCGCAGCCGAGCCGCAATCGCGACCGAGCCGTCGCCGAGTTTCCAGCCGCGCCGGGAGATCGTCCAAGCCGATCTGCGCAGCCGAGCGCCCGTCGGACGCCGAAGCCGAGTCGAAGCCGCCTCCGTGCGTCCGCAGCCAACCCGTCAGCCAGCCGAGGCGCGCCGCTCCGATCCGACGCAAGCGCAGCCGAAACGCCAGTCGTAGCCGTCGCCGAGCGAAGCCGCGGTAGCCGGACCACCAGCAGCCGCCGCGCCACCCGAGATCCGGAAGCCGAAGCCTCGCGCGCAAAGGTCCGACCGAAGACCCGCCCCGCGACCCGAACCGACGCGCGCCACCCTCCGGAAACCCGACCCGCGCCCGCGTGCACCCGTGCGTGAGCCGCGCCCGCGTGTGAAGCCGCGCCCGCGTGTGAAGCCGCGCCGCGCGCTTTTGTGTAGCCGAGCCGCGTCTCCCTGTTGCAAGCCGAGCCGCGTCTCCCCCTGTTGCAAGCCGAGCCGCACGCGAAATCCCTGTACCGAGCCGAGCCGCGTCTGCCCAAGCCGAGCCGGTCCTGTCTTCTTCCAGCCGAGCCGCCAGGACTAAATTGGCTCCATCCACCTATATTTTGGTAAGCTAATTAATTATTGTGGTTTTTCCGGTAAGACTCCATGCTCGGACGTTAGTTAAATTAATTTGGATCTAAATTATATTATTTTCCTCAAGGGACGTCTTGGACCAAGAAATTACTGCAGCGCGGGATTTCCTTCAGTAGGGGCTCGAGCACTGCAACCTCCTTCTAGGGTAAGTTAAATTCAATTGGGTCTCGAACCGTTGGTCGTTGGCGACCTGTTTACGAATTTTGACTTATTAAACAGTTAGGACTTCGTCGCTTGGAAAGCGTACTGCCTCGCGGTTAGGACTCGACAAGTAGATCTCCAGGTAAGAGATTCTACTACTAGTTTCATGTTTGAAGTATGAGACTGTGTATGCCCTATGTTGCATATTGAGGATTTGACAGTATGATGCCTGAAATAAATGCTAGTATGATGCAAATGACGATATAGTTGTGCTATAGCCTGTTATGTGTGGCAAGATCTATTATGGTTACGACGAATGACGGGACGGAGAGTGTAGAAATGATTTATGTGACATGTTATATGCTGATGCCATGTGTATGTTTACTGCAATTAGGGTACCTGTTAGCTTGATTTCTGTTAGAGTCGTACCTGCATGGGTGTCCTTCGGGATCACCACCTATTGAGGACTGTGTGGTCCGACGGGACGCCAGTCTAGCATGATATAGACATGACTCGAGTGACTCGACGGGGTCCTCGCATCCCGACTGTCCTAGGTGTCCCCGGGCACCGAAGACCAGAGTTACGTTCCTACGGGAGCGCATGATTGCACGTGTTCGGGAACGTGCCAGAGATTGGGTACCAGTTATCAGGACTCTAACAGGAAGTTAACAGGCACCTAGTGGGACTAGTAGTGGGTCCCTTACTGAGTATTTTTATACTCATTCTCTCCACTTTATGTTTTCAGGTAGAGGACGAGGCAAAGGCAAGGGCAAGCTGGCGAGCGACCCGAAGTGAGACCGAGGAGGGCCATAGGGACTACCGCTTCCGCTTATTTCTTATTTCAGATTTTAGCATTTGAGTTTGAGTACTTTTTATTTTTCACTATCTTTTATGTAGATAGGGCCCGAGTAGGATTTCAGAACGTTTTTACATTTTTGCATGACTACCTTGTTTATGTTTTATAAATGAATTTCTTGAACCGTATGCTTTTAATAAAATTTTTAGACTTAAACCACTTGTTCTATATTTAGTAATGACTTCGATTCAGCATAAGGAGTTGGGTCGTTACAGTTGGTATCAGAGCACAGTGTTTTAGGTTCTGTAGACTGACCTACGATGTAAGTCATTTTGTTTGGTTTTACTTCACCCTATGGCTATACGGTCCTTCGGCACTCGCCAGGTATGTCTGAAGCCTTGCTAATGTTAAGATTACAATTTTGCCTGAATAGTCTAAGACCTAGATATAGGGTGTTAAGTTCTTGTGGTGAAAAGTTTGTTGGTGAATTTTAGGGAGAATGCCGCCACGTAGAGGTACACGCCGAGGAGGTGGTAGGGGAGGCAGAGGAGCCGGTCGTGGCCAGCCGGAGGCGCCACCTGTTGCACCGGCAGTCGACCCAAACGCACCGGTCACCCAGGCGGATCTCGCCGCGATGGAGCAGCGTTATCAGGACATGCTGCAAGCTGCTTTGGCGCCTTTCCTTGCCGCCCAGCAGAACCAGGCCGCCCCTGTTCAGGCCGAGGCCGCCCCTGCTCAGGCCCAGGCCGCCCCTGTTCAGGCTCAGGCCGTCGCTCCTCCAGCCCCTGAGGAAGCTCAACCAGTACCAGTTCAACTGTCGGCCGAGGCGAAACACTTACGGGATTTCAGGAAGTATAATCCCAAGACCTTTGACGGATCCATGGACAACCCCACAAAGGCCCAAATGTGGTTGACGTCCATAGAGACCATTTTCCGGTACATGAAGTGCCCAGAAGACCAGAAGGTGCAGTGTGCAGTCTTCTTCTTGGAGGACAGGGGCACCGCCTGGTGGGAGACCGCGGAGAGAATGCTAGGGGGCGATGTAAGCAAAATAACATGGGAGCAGTTCAAGGAGAACTTCTATGCTAAGTTTTTCTCCGCCAATGTGAAGCACGCCAAGCTGCAAGAGTTCCTAAACTTGGAGCAAGGCGACATGACGGTGGAGCAGTACGACGCCGAGTTCGATATGTTGTCCCGCTTTGCTCCCGATATGGTAAGGGACGAGGCTGCCAGGACGGAGAAATTCGTTAGAGGACTCAGGCTAGACCTTCAGGGCATTGTCAGAGCCCTCCGCCCAGCCACGCATGCTGATGCACTACGTATAGCACTGGATTTGAGCCTGCCTGAGAGAGCCGATGCGTCTAAGGCTGCCGGCAGAGGGTCAGCCTTGGGACAGAAGAGAAAGGTTGAGACGCAGCCTGACGTAGCACCGCAGCGAACACTGAGGTCAGGAGGTGTCTTCCAGAGACACCGACGGGAGCTTGCAGCAGCCGGGAGGACTCTGAGAGAGCTACCTGCTTGTACTACCTGCGGGAGAGTCCACGGAGGTCGTTGCTTGGCTGGGAGTGGAGTCTGCTTCAGGTGCAGACAGCCGGGGCACACTGCTGATATGTGTCCTCGGAAACCCTTTGAGGCGACACCGCCCCAGCCTTCTGCGGCCCAGCAGGGGAGAGTTTTCGCCACTACCCGGCAGGAGGCCGAGCGAGCTGGCACTGTGGTGACAGGTACGCTCCCAATTTTGGGGCACTATGCTTTTGTGCTATTTGACTCTGGGTCATCCCACTCGTTTATATCCTCCGTTTTCGTTCAGCATGTGGGTTTAGAGGTAGAGCCTTTGGGTAGTGTTTTGTCGGTCTCTACTCCATCTGGGGAGGTCCTGTTATCCAAAGAACAAATAAAGGCATGTCGGGTAGAGATAGCGAATCGTATGTTAGACGTGACCTTGCTAGTGTTAGACATGCAGGATTTTGATGTGATACTAGGCATGGATTGGCTATCAGCCAACCATGCAAATATAGACTGTTATGGCAAGGAAGTTGTCTTCAACCCTCCCTCCGAGGCTAGTTTCAAATTCAGGGGGGCAGGCATGGTATGTATACCCAAGGTCATCTCAGCCATGAAGGCTAGTAAACTACTCAGCCAGGGTACTTGGGGTATTTTGGCAAGCGTAGTGGATGTGAGAGAGCCGGAAGTTTCCCTATCTTCCGAACCAGTGGTAAGAGAGTACCCCGATGTTTTTCCAGACGAACTTCCAGGACTTCCGCCTCCCAGAGAAGTAGACTTCGCTATCGAGTTAGAGCCGGGCACTGCCCCAATCTCGAGGGCCCCTTACAGAATGGCTCCAGCTGAGCTAAAGGAGTTAAAGGTCCAGTTACAGGAGTTGCTGGACAAAGGCTTCATCCGGCCCAGTGTGTCGCCTTGGGGAGCCCCAGTATTGTTCGTGAAGAAGAAGGATGGGTCAATGCGCCTTTGTATTGACTACCGAGAGCTGAACAAGGTGACAGTCAAAAACCGCTACCCCTTGCCCAGGATTGATGACCTGTTCGATCAGTTGCAGGGAGCCACCGTCTTCTCCAAGATCGACCTGCGATCAGGCTATCACCAGTTGAGGATTAGGGACGGTGACATCCCCAAGACGGCCTTTCGATCGAGGTACGGACATTACGAATTCGTTGTGATGTCTTTCGGCTTGACTAACGCTCCTGCAGTATTCATGGATCTGATGAACAGGGTGTTTAAGGAGTTTCTAGACTCGTTCGTCATAGTCTTCATTGACGACATCCTCATTTACTCAAAAACTGAGGCTGAGCACGAGGAGCACTTACACCAAGTTCTGGAGACCCTTCGAGCCAACAAGTTGTATGCCAAGTTCTCCAAGTGTGAATTCTGGTTAAGGAAGGTGACGTTTCTTGGCCACGTGGTTTCCAGTGAGGGAGTTTCAGTAGATCCCGCAAAGATTGAAGCGGTGACCAACTGGACCCGACCGTCCACGGTTAGTGAAATTCGAAGTTTTCTGGGCTTGGCAGGTTACTACAGGAGGTTCGTGGAAGACTTCTCACGTATAGCCAGCCCGTTGACCCAGTTGACCAAGAAGGGAACCCCTTTTGTCTGGAGCCCAGCTTGCGAGAGGAGCTTTCAGGAGCTCAAACAGAAGCTAGTGACTGCACCGGTCCTGACAGTGCCCGATGGTTCGGGAAACTTTGTAATCTATAGTGACGCCTCCAAGAAGGGACTAGGTTGTGTCCTGATGCAGCAGGGTAAGGTAGTTGCTTATGCCTCCCGCCAGTTGAAGATCCATGAGCAGAACTACCCTACCCATGACTTGGAGTTGGCAGCTGTAGTCTTTGCACTGAAGATATGGAGGCACTATCTGTACGGTGAGAAGATTCAGATTTACACCGATCATAAGAGCCTGAAGTACTTCTTCACCCAGAAGGAGTTGAACATGAGGCAGAGGAGGTGGCTTGAGTTGGTGAAAGACTACGACTGCGAGATCCTATACCACCCAGGTAAAGCGAATGTAGTGGCTGATGCGCTAAGTAGGAAAGTTGCACATTCAGCAGCGCTAATCACCAAGCAGACCCCCTTACTCAGGGACTTTGAGAGGGCAGAGATTGCAGTCTCAGTAGGTGAGGTTACCGCACAGTTGGCTCAGTTGACAGTCCAGCCAACCTTGAGGCAAAAGATCATTGCTGCTCAGCTGAATGATCCTTATCTGGCAGAGAAGCGTCGCGTGGTAGAGACAGAGCAAGGTGAAGGCTTCTCCATATCCTCTGACGATGGCCTTATGTTTGAAGGACGCCTCTGTGTGCCGGAAGACAGCGCAGTTAAGACGGAGCTTTTGACTGAGGCTCACAGTTCCCCGTTTACCATGCACCCTGGGAGTACGAAGATGTACCAGGACTTAAGGAGTGTCTATTGGTGGAGGGGCATGAAGAGGGATGTGGCAGACTTTGTCAGTAGATGCTTGGTGTGCCAGCAGGTGAAGGCACCTAGGCAGCATCCAGCAGGGTTGTTGCAACCCTTAAGTGTGCCAGGGTGGAAGTGGGAGAGTGTGTCGATGGATTTTATTACGGGACTGCCCAAGACCCTAAGGGGCTACACGGTGATCTGGGTCGTGGTCGACAGACTCACGAAGTCGGCCCATTTCGTGCCAGGGAAATCCACTTACACTGCCAGTAAGTGGGGGCAGCTATATATGACAGAGATTGTGAGACTACATGGAGTACCCGTATCCATCATTTCAGACAGAGACGCCCGTTTCACATCGAAGTTCTGGAAAGGACTTCAACTTGCATTAGGTACAAGGTTGGACTTCAGCACGGCATTCCACCCTCAGACTGATGGTCAGACAGAGAGATTGAACCAGATTTTAGAAGACATGCTGCGAGCCTGCGTACTAGAGTTTTCAGGAAGTTGGGACTCCCATCTGCATCTGATGGAGTTTGCCTATAACAACAGCTACCAGGCTACTATCGGTATGGCACCGTTCGAGGCTCTGTATGGCAAGTGCTGTAGATCCCCTGTCTGCTGGGGCGAGGTTGGAGAGCAGAGGATGCTAGGCCCCGAGTTAGTACAGACGACCAACGCAGCCATACAGAAGATCCGAGCTCGTATGCTGACAGCCCAGAGCAGACAGAAGAGTTACGCTGATGTACGACGTAAGGACCTCGAGTTTAAAGTGGGAGATATGGTCTTTCTGAAGGTAGTGCCTATGAAGGGTGTTCTGAGGTTCGCGAAGAAGGGGAAGCTGAGCCCACGCTTCGTAGGGCCGTTCGAGATATTGGAGCGGATTGGCCCCGTGGCTTACCGCTTGGCGCTACCCCCATCGTTTGCTGCAGTGCACGACGTATTCCATATCTCCATGCTGAGGAAATATGTCGCAGACCCAACACATGTGGTGGACTTCGAGCCACTGCAGGTTAGCGAGAACCTGAGCTACGAGGAGCAGCCTGTCGAGGTCCTGGCAAGGGAGGTCAAGAAGCTTCGCAGTCGAGAAATCCCACTGGTTAAAATCCTTTGGCAAAACCATGGAGTGGAAGAGGCAACGTGGGAGAAAGAAGAGGATATGAGAGCCCAGCACCCCGAGCTGTTCGAGGATTAGAACTTTCGAGGACGAAAGTTTTTTTTTTGGAGGGAAGATTGTAACGCCCAACATTTTCGGTTTCCTTTGTTATTTTGGACCACTAATAATATTAATCCTAAGTGTGTTTATTATTGGTATTAAACTAAAGTTTTTATGGTTTAATTATGAAGTTAGGGGGGGTGAAATAAATTATTGGCTTAACAAATAAATGGCCTTGGAAAGGGTCAAAAGTGGTTATTGGAGGAGAGAGGAAAGAGGGTTTTAAAGATTCTTTTATTATTTTTATTATTTTTATTTCTTTTAAAAAGAGGCCTTGGGACTCGTGCGTAAAGAGGAAGAGGAAAATTTTCAAAGAAAGAAAAAGGGAGAAAAAAAAAAAAAAAAATTTTCCTTTTGAAACCCTAGCCGCCGCACGCCGCCGCCGCCGCCGCCGCCGCCGCCGCCGCCGCGAACCCGAGCCGCCAAGCATCCTTCTCTGTTCAGCAGCGCAGCCGAGCCGCAATCGCGACCGAGCCGTCGCCGAGTTTCCAGCCGCGCCGGGAGATCGTCCAAGCCGATCTGCGCAGCCGAGCGCCCGTCGGACGCCGAAGCCGAGTCGAAGCCGCCTCCGTGCGTCCGCAGCCAACCCGTCAGCCAGCCGAGGCGCGCCGCTCCGATCCGACGCAAGCGCAGCCGAAACGCCAGTCGTAGCCGTCGCCGAGCGAAGCCGCGGTAGCCGGACCACCAGCAGCCGCCGCGCCACCCGAGATCCGGAAGCCGAAGCCTCGCGCGCAAAGGTCCGACCGAAGACCCGCCCCGCGACCCGAACCGACGCGCGCCACCCTCCGGAAACCCGACCCGCGCCCGCGTGCACCCGTGCGTGAGCCGCGCCCGCGTGTGAAGCCGCGCCCGCGTGTGAAGCCGCGCCGCGCGCTTTTGTGTAGCCGAGCCGCGTCTCCCTGTTGCAAGCCGAGCCGCGTCTCCCCCTGTTGCAAGCCGAGCCGCACGCGAAATCCCTGTACCGAGCCGAGCCGCGTCTGCCCAAGCCGAGCCGGTCCTGTCTTCTTCCAGCCGAGCCGCCAGGACTAAATTGGCTCCATCCACCTATATTTTGGTAAGCTAATTAATTATTGTGGTTTTTCCGGTAAGACTCCATGCTCGGACGTTAGTTAAATTAATTTGGATCTAAATTATATTATTTTCCTCAAGGGACGTCTTGGACCAAGAAATTACTGCAGCGCGGGATTTCCTTCAGTAGGGGCTCGAGCACTGCAACCTCCTTCTAGGGTAAGTTAAATTCAATTGGGTCTCGAACCGTTGGTCGTTGGCGACCTGTTTACGAATTTTGACTTATTAAACAGTTAGGACTTCGTCGCTTGGAAAGCGTACTGCCTCGCGGTTAGGACTCGACAAGTAGATCTCCAGGTAAGAGATTCTACTACTAGTTTCATGTTTGAAGTATGAGACTGTGTATGCCCTATGTTGCATATTGAGGATTTGACAGTATGATGCCTGAAATAAATGCTAGTATGATGCAAATGACGATATAGTTGTGCTATAGCCTGTTATGTGTGGCAAGATCTATTATGGTTACGACGAATGACGGGACGGAGAGTGTAGAAATGATTTATGTGACATGTTATATGCTGATGCCATGTGTATGTTTACTGCAATTAGGGTACCTGTTAGCTTGATTTCTGTTAGAGTCGTACCTGCATGGGTGTCCTTCGGGATCACCACCTATTGAGGACTGTGTGGTCCGACGGGACGCCAGTCTAGCATGATATAGACATGACTCGAGTGACTCGACGGGGTCCTCGCATCCCGACTGTCCTAGGTGTCCCCGGGCACCGAAGACCAGAGTTACGTTCCTACGGGAGCGCATGATTGCACGTGTTCGGGAACGTGCCAGAGATTGGGTACCAGTTATCAGGACTCTAACAGGAAGTTAACAGGCACCTAGTGGGACTAGTAGTGGGTCCCTTACTGAGTATTTTTATACTCATTCTCTCCACTTTATGTTTTCAGGTAGAGGACGAGGCAAAGGCAAGGGCAAGCTGGCGAGCGACCCGAAGTGAGACCGAGGAGGGCCATAGGGACTACCGCTTCCGCTTATTTCTTATTTCAGATTTTAGCATTTGAGTTTGAGTACTTTTTATTTTTCACTATCTTTTATGTAGATAGGGCCCGAGTAGGATTTCAGAACGTTTTTACATTTTTGCATGACTACCTTGTTTATGTTTTATAAATGAATTTCTTGAACCGTATGCTTTTAATAAAATTTTTAGACTTAAACCACTTGTTCTATATTTAGTAATGACTTCGATTCAGCATAAGGAGTTGGGTCGTTACAGTTAAAGAAATACCAGGTTTGTAGTTGTAGTTGTAGAGTGTCCATTAAAATTATAAAAATGGATCGAGTACATGCATTGATAGGAATAAGATATATGAATGAGTCCGAGTCCTTTCTTCTCATTCCTTTTGTTCTTCTTCTGCTTCGTCTTTTTCCCTTTCGATCCTATTAGATGAAAAATTTGTGAAAGAACAATATAATATTATTTTATATTCTCAATTGCATTCCTACATTAATCAATTTTAGATGTGGAAGTCCCTTTTCATATTCATTGGTTGATCAATAGGTTTAAACTCTTAATTAGGGCACTCAAGTTTTGGAAGGAGAAAGGAGATAGACAAATGTGGATATGTCTATATCTAATCCACACGCGCGCCGCCATCGAGCGTGGCGAGAAGAGATAAAATAATATAGATATTTATATATATTTAACTAAAAAAATTCTTCTGACTTTCCAAAACGTTAAAACGTTTTTCTTTATTTATTTTTTCATTAACTAAAATCGTTTTGAAAATTAATTGACATTAACATTATGTAACGTTTCCATGAATTTCTCCCACATTAGTGCCCCACGTTTTGCTCTCACCATAAATTTGTGACCATTGACCACCCCTCATCTATCACTATATATATCTTAGTTTTCTCTCATTCCAATATATACAAAAAATTGTTCCTCTCTTCTGTGATATAAACAAAAGTTTCCAAGCAATAGTATGTCTATCGTTTGAGTGTTGTTTTTTTATTACCAATTGATTTCCATGCATAATCAATTGAACACGAGAGATTGTTTTATCTTGTGGACGACGGGGCTATTATCTGTTTGCACAATCGAGAGCAGAGTCGCAAAACATCTTAAAGAGAACGTGTTCTGCGACTCAGCCGTCCATTAACTTCGTTTTTGTTTTCCAGCTTCTGTTCCAGTACTGATCTATTTTGGTGTTGCTGTTCTAATTCCAACATAACAGTTTGTCGAACTGACCGAGCCGTGAGCTGAAGACGAAAGTACAATAAGAGACCTCAAAGACCACCGAAAATTCTTTTCACAGATGATGGGTTTCTTTTGTCCCATTTTGTGTACTGATTCCATTTCAAGACATTTCATCTCTCAACTCTTTTTTAGTAAGAAGAGATATGAATCTATAATTAATTAACAATTAATGAATCCATAAAAGAAAAAACCAAAGAACAAAAATGTATAGAATCTTCAAATATAACAATTGCATACTCATATCATATTTAAACAACCACAAATTTTCAAGGGAGCCTGCTTCCTTTGTCATACAACTGCAGTTTTTAGAGGTGCCTGAACAGAGAGAACAAGAAACAAGAGATGCATGAGGAGTCATTTATACCATTTTTTAAATAAAAAAAAAACTAAAATTGTCCATTTAAAACTTTATAGAACAAATGCATTTATTATGAGAACCCAGAGATAACCTAAGTTTTCATAATATATGTGTTCCTGTTCGAAAAGGTTAATTTAGAAAAACGTAACAAAACACAAAAATATTTACGGTCTGTATAACAAATACCATGAAGCATTGTTACAAAATTTTCATAATTTTTAGATTTTCCCTTAATATTGAGGATAATTTGTCATTCTCTTTCTTCTTCTTCTTTGTATTTATTCATCTTCTCTTCCTAGATTTCTTCACCTCCTCTTTTAGATTTTCTTTCTTCTATTTTTAAATGATTTATTCTTCTGTTTAAATTTTTTATCCCATCTTCACCTTTTTCGACAAGATTCTTTGAAGCCACTTCATTTTCCTCATATTCGAGAATATTAAGATTGTCTAAATATCATTTTGACATGATCTAAACAATCGTTTACCATGATCAACATGATTGTTTAAATTTAAAGTACTTTTCCCATCGTTTAAAAAAAACTACACGATGATGTTAATATGATCTAAACGATTGCTTACCATAGTCAACACAATCATTTAGCATGGTCAATACGATCGTTTAGATTTGAAGCTAGCCCTTTTCCCATCGTTTAAAAAAAATTATACGATCGTGTGGATATGATCTAAACGATTGCTTACCATAGTCAACATGATTGTTTAGCATGATCAACACGGTCGTTTAGATTTAAAGCTCTTTTTTCAACGTTTAAAAAATCTACACGATCGTTTGGATATGATCTACATAATCGCTTACCATAGTCAACATGGTCGTTTAGTATGGTCAACACGACGTTTAAAATTCAAGCCTTTTTCCCATCATTAAAAAGAATGACACCATTGTGCATCATGACTTAAACAAATGTATACCATTCGTTTAGACTATAGTACACGGTCGTTTAGAAGAAGATTACTCATTGCGCGCATGTGCTCGATTAATCGCATATTGACTAAGGTATTTTTGGTATTTCCCACATGTATGAACTTTTTTCGTGTTTAGAATTGTTCTATATAGTGTAAATATTTTACCGATTTTTTATATTTAAATAAAGAAAACCTTTCAAAAACACAAAAAATAAAATAAATTATGAAACATATATCATATAAGCTGGTTTTTGTTTTTAATAAACAAAGATTTTTTAAATGTAACTTAGAAAACAAAAAATTGAAATGGTTAGCAAAGGAGCCTAAAAGTTTAAGCTCCATTTGATAACCATTTGGGCTGACAAGAAGAATAGCAAAATAGAAAGGTTTACTTTAGATAAATGATAAATTTTTATTTAAATTGATAAAATAGAAAAATAAAAAAATATGGAAAAATAATTGTAGGAGCAATGTCTTAAATGCCCCTACCTAACTGAAAAAATTGAATCCTAATATAATTATTCAAGAAACCACAAATACCCTATAATTAAAATCAAACTCCCAACAAACAATTAACACCTATCAAAATCTTAATTTTTCCCATAATCCAAAAATTAACACCAAATTCTTCCATTAGTTCACTACTAGAAAAAGGGACTTTCATGATGGATATGGTTTTAATTTCTTGACGTTTCTTTCAAAAAAACGTCAAGAAAGGGGTGATTGGAAGGATAAACCGTCAAGAATTTTTATGAAAAGATGGAGGTAGGCCAATTTTCAGATTTCTTGATGTTTTTTAAACGTTAAGTAATATGTATTTTTCCATGTCAAAGATTATCTATTAAATTCTTGACGTTTTTTAAAACGTAAAAAATATTTATAAATTCAACATTCTTGACGTTTTGTAAACACCAAGTAATATGTACTTTTCCTTGAAGTTTTAAAAACGTCAAGTCATACCAATTAAATTTTTGATGTTTTAAAATTTCAAGAATTTTTATAAAAAGGCGGAGAGGAGTCATTTTGATAAAAAAATAAGATACTTTTCCTTGACATTTTAAAAACATGAAGATTTACTAAGTAATTAAAAAAAAAATAAATTTTCCATTAATTAAAAAACCCCTAAATTTCTTTACATTTGCCTCCTCTCTCTTCATCTTCCCTAAGAAATCAAATCTTTTGTCGAGTTTCCATCAAGCCGTCTGTCGCACGAATGTCATCTCCCTTTTCTTCATCTTCCCCATTCACAAAAAATCAGTTCTCTGTCATTTCCGTCGAGCTGTTGTTAGCACCCAATCGTTTTTGTCGTCCGTCGTTCGCCTCCCTTCTCTTCCATCTTACCCATTCGAGCCTAACCCGTTGTCTGCCATTTGAGCCTATACCGCACCATCCACTGTGTGAGCCTAACCTGCCGTTTGAAAAGAAGAACACACTATACGGTCAAGTTTCTTCACCGTAAAATGTCAAGAAGGAGCCTAACCCATTGTGTACGAGCCTAACCAACCAGTCCTTTGGCCGACATAAAGTTTCTTCACCGGGAAGATAGAAAATTTCTTCAAATTTCTTATCTCTTTAATATTTACAAAGTTTTTCAAAATCATGTCTAAATTTTTGAAACAATAATGATGGAAATTGTGTGGTTTTGATGAGATTTGGAATTTACAATACTGATTTTGGACTTGGAAAACCAAAAAAACTGGAGATTGTGTCATCTGAAATCACCATATGTTTTTTCTTTGACTGATAGTAGAAATTGTGATGCAGTAATGGAGATTAGTGTTGTTCAGGAAAGTGATGAAATGGAAGCTTTTGTTGCTATATTTAATCAAGGCTTTGAATCTATTAAAAATGAACATCATAGGGATAAATGATGTTTAATTGCTATATTTAATCAAAGATTTTGTTGGCATTTTGAGTTTTGCCACATTTTTTGTAATGGTGTTTAATTTAATAGGTTAAAGTACTATTCCATTTTCTATAGTGATTCTAAGGGGTGTGTGGTGTGGGGTTTTAAATTTTAAAAAGAAAATGAGTTGAATTAATAAAAAGAATAATCATAGGTCGTAATTGAAGTAGCTAAAGGATATGGGTTCAAATGTTGGTGTAAAAAAGCATATGGGTCTTCAATGGTTGTGGCTCTCCCAAAATGTTTGTTTTAATGTCACAATGAAAATGAACTTTGTTTTCTTTATTTGTTTCGTTGGGGGAAAATTTATGATTGTCGCTTGAAGAAACCTAATGTTGTGTAGGAATTTATTTTCTTCATTTGGTTAGTTGTGGGAAAATTTAGTCTTATTAAGCGAATGTTCAATCTGCATATTTGTTTTCTTTTTAATAATCTTAACAAGATTTTTTCAACTAATTTAATTTACTTTATTTCTCACTAGATTTACAACTATGGATAAACTATGGATGCACAAAACTATAGAATATCCAAAGATTATGAGTTCGATGTGAAAAATTTCATCAAATTTGGATTTTCGAATACAAATGGCTCCTACATTTGTTGTCCTTGTTTGAAATGTGGGGATTGTGAAAAGCATAGTAGAAAGAATGTTATAAATCATTTATATATTAATGGTATTGATAAAAGTTATAAAATTTGGTTTGGCGTGGTGAAGAACTTCCTAACTCATCCTATAAACAATCTTCAAAGTTTGGCACACATAGACGTGAAGAGAATGATGTTGAAAGTGTAAAAGAAATTATTGAAGTTGCTCACGAGGAGTATTCAAAAGATCCAAATGAATTTGAGAAGTTGCTTACTAATGCTGAAAAACCATTGTACGAAAGATGCAAAAAGTAAACCAAGTTGTCTACTTTAGTTAAATTGTATAATTTAAGAGTTTGCTAGGGATGAAGTGGTACCAGCATTTTAGAATTACTTAAAACTTCAAAGAAAATTTTGCCTACTACCAATGAACTCCCAAATTCATTGTACAAAGAAAAAAAATATTAGTTTCATTAGGAATGAAATATGAAAACATTCGTGCATTCCATAATAATTGTTGTTTCTATAGGAAAGAATTTGCTAATGAAACTGAATGTGGTCAAACAAAGTGCAAAAACGTTAAGGATACAAATGAAAGAGAAAGCAAATTCCATCAAAAGTGATATGGTACTTCCCACCCATTTCACAATTCAAAAGGGTATTTAAAAGTATTGAATATGCTGAAAACCTGACTTGGCATGCTAGTGAAAGAATTGAGGATGATAAGTTACGACGGTAGACAACTAAATTTATCCTACAACTTATTTTTATTATTCTTTAAAATATAGTAATTATAATAATGACCAAGATTTTTATCTTTTTTTTATTATTTTTAAAAGAAAGCGAAGGTAAATTTTTTTAGTAATAATATAAAATCTTATAATTATTATTTTTTTAAAATCTTCTATTTAAAGGGAAAATAAAAACCATTAATGAAAATATCTATCTTTTAAAAAAACATTAACTTATCACATTTGACTTATTTTTATCATTTTTAGGAAAAACAAAATTAATTTATCCAAAATCTTTTGGGAAATTTTCATATACCAAACTACAAAATATTTACAACCCGTGTAATAAAACCCATAAAGTTAGCCATTTTCTTAAATATTCCAGGTTTGCCCTTTTGCCTTTCTTCTCCTCTACAATTTTTTTCTACCATCTTTCTTCATTTCCTCTTCTTTTTTTTTCGCTGCGATTTCTTTCCTTCGTCTTTCTTTTTTTCCTCTTTTTTTTTACATCGTTTAATTTGGGTGACCAAATCTGGTTTCTTTCTATCATTTTTCTTCTTTTTCTATTCTTTTTTTTTCGCTGTGATTTCTTAATTTCCATTGTCTTTCTTCTTTTCCTCCTTTATTTTATGTCGTTTAGATTAGGGTAACCAAATTAAAAGATCGTGTATAAAGAATCTTGAATAAAATCGTTTAGATTTGACTACTTCAATCTAAACAATTAAACAAAAAAATAAACGTGTACCAAAAATTAAACAAAAAAAATCTTGAAAAAATAAACGACCGTATAAACAAATCTAAACGATTGTGTACCAAATTTTGAAAAAAAAAAATCGTTTAGATTTGGGATAACCAAATCTAAACAATCGTGTAGCCAAATCTAAACGATCGTGTAACCAAATTAAACGATAGAATTGAAAAAATAAATCATTTATATTTGACTATCCAAATCTAAACGACTAAATCTAAACAACAGTGTACCATACAATAACCAAATCTAAACGATCGTGTACCAAATATATTACGCGGTTGTTGATGGTGTGGTTGATGAGACATTTATAAAGGACCGAATTTTTTAATATATCATATTTGATTTATCACTACTACAAAAATAGACTTTATTGACGGTTTTAAACTATCGAGAACAATTATTCTTGACGGTTGGTAAAAACGTCAAGAATAGTGAACGTTGACAGTTTATGGCTGTCAAGTATTCAATTTTTCATGACAGTTTAGAGCCGCCAATAGCATAAGTGTTAATGACAGTTTAAAACTGTCAAGAGTGTGAGTATGCATAACAGAAACCGTCAAGAATACGATTATTTATGACTTTTTAGAACCGTCAAGAGTATACTTTTCATGACATTTATTAACCGTTAAGAAAGTGATTGTTTATGACATTTTGTAACCGTCAGGAGTATGCTTTTTCATAACATTTAGGAACCGTCAAGAATGTCGTTGTTTATGACATTTTAAAATTGTCAAGAAAGCTGTTGTTCATGACATTTCAAAACCGTCAAACATTTTCCATTTTTTGAATTGTAATTTATTTATATTTTTGTTCTTGTATTATGCTCCCATTGGTCCTGTATAGTAGTCCAACAATTGTTCCATTTTAAATACATATAAACGACAATATTCATCAAATGGCAACTCAACATCATCTATTCATATCGTTTCCAGAACTTTGCATCATATTCATATCATTTACAAAGCCAATATAAACAATTCCATCAGATTTCCAAGAATTCAACTAAACATCATCTAATTAACTAACTTAGCCCAAAAGTATATCATTTCCATACATAAAGTTTCATAATGGTAACCCCCCTACATATGAACAATTCACCTATCAACAATTCACCTAAACCCTACAACAAAGTCTTGAAAGTATATCAATCAACCCCCCCTCCATATGAACAATTCAAAAAATCAGCCACAAAAAAAAAAAAAAAAAAAGAAAAAGGTTTCCTGCTTAAGAATCACAATTAAGTCGTAAATCATTATGTACGAACCTAAAAAATTAGCCAACTCAACCCACACCTCATCTAACTCGGCCTGCGAGTATGGTTTCGTGTATCAATATGTAAAAATGCAAAATAAATGAATTAGTATTCATGAAAATTATTGCTAGTAGTCTACTGTAATGACCCAACTTTTCAAACTAAGCTGAGGTCATTACTTCGTAAATCCTGTTTAAATTTGAACAACATCCAACCTATAGAAAAAAAATTGTTTTCGAACCCTGTTTAAAACAAAATTCAATTTTCACATAATTGCCTAGGAAAAACTATCAAACAAAAAAAATTAAATCTCCTAAAACTTGACCCACTCCCATCCTCAAAACAATTTAAGAAAACAAAATGAAACAAACCAAAAGAAACATCTATCGGAAGCATTAAAGTAGACATCCCCATATGGCATTCACAAATCATTCTTGCCTCTCGTCGGTCTGCCTCTTATATTACCCTTACCTAAAAAAGTTAAACATAAAAGGGTGAGTATAAAATATATTCAGTAAGAGACCCACTACCGGTCCCATTATGGTAATAATAATTAGCTTCCTATTAAGGATACCCTACACATAACAGTCTAGTGGTCCCATATGACGGATAAGTCAATCAGTCTAGTGATCCTAAAGGATACACATATCAGTCTAGCGATCCCGACGGATACACAACATGTGGTGATCCCGTAGGACACCATGTCTGCAAGGTACACTACCCCATAGATAAAGCTAACCGTTACCCCTCAATCCATTCTAAACAGTCTACAACAGTCACATCACAATATAGCTCAAACTAACAGCCCAGTCTCTAAGCATAATCGGTCAGACAGTCTAGGTGCAGTTAATAGTATTATTTGCCACTATACATTTATCCAATTTACACAATACAGTCTCACTACTTGAATCTAGTCAACAAAAAAAATCATCATTGTGTAATTACACCTGACAACCACATCGCCTCAGCCCAAACAATGCCACAAAATACAAGTGATCTATACCATGCATAACGCCTAATTCAGTTTGCAGCACAGTACATCAGTAAATATACAACCTACACATGACGGTACCGAATACTTACTAAGTTACGAAGAGCAGTCAATTTCTCATCATTTATATTTAGTCAACACGCGACTCATCAATTAAAAAAAATGTGAAACTACACTTAGTAGTCATGTCGTCCAAAACAAGTCAAAAGTATATCATTACTACTTTTTATATGAACACATAACCATCAATCTAATGTAGCCTCTAAAACATACTTTCATATCATTTACTAAGTTTAAATCTCATATTTGAGTCTAGTAGTAGGAACCCTTACCTTAGATTTAGCTATGCTCCTTAATTAAACTAAAACCAACGAACCAACCATACACATAAATAGGACATTAAACACTTTTGCAAACACAAGCGTCCATTCACTCAAATGGGACTTCCATAAACTTAACCAAAAAACAGAGGCTTAAACCACACTTCAAACTCAATGTGAACTCCAACAACTCAGCGTTATTCCTCCAATAGCACCTTTAAGAATCCACCATTTAGATCCAACATTAACACTAAAATAAATATCCTAGAAAGTAGTCACAAGACTTAAACTTCTTTCTTACTGCAATACCCACAATCAGGCAGAAACGACGTGCGAACTCCAAAGGATTTGAAACGAAACAGATCTGAAGTGATGCTCGAACAAAGAACGGATTGACATTGATCTTGGAGTTGTAATTGGTCGTTCAATTTAGACTTCGCGATGAATGAGGGGTTGCGGCGGCGGCTGGGTTTCGACAACTATGAGACACGGCTGGGGATGACGGCTGTCGATGGACTAAACGCGCAGACTAGGATGGCGATCGGTGACAGCTTGTCAGACGAAGAGACGACGACTGATCACGGCTGCTTTTGCAAACTAAAAGAAGTACGACGACCAAACTTCCACTGAGAAGACCTATCAGAGCGAACGCCGTCTACTCCACTTCAGATCTAACGTTGCGTGCGGATGAAGCAGCAGGCAGAAGGACGGCTCGGACACCCCGATCTACGTTTTTTCTTCTAACCTAGATCGAGGTATGAATTACTCCTTTTTAGCATAACATTCCTTCTTTTAATAAAATTTGCAAAAAAACATTTTTGAAGAGATTCTATAAAAAATTCGGCAGAACCTCCCCTAAAATATGGGTTAGCCAAACTTGAAAAGGGAAGAAATTTTTTTGCACTTCCATATAAGTATATATAACTTCAAAACTCCACAATACATTTAAGTGTGTCTCACCACACACTTATCCAAATAGTTTTAGAGTTTCAGTAGAGTTCACAATCCAATCAAAAGTTACACACAAAATGATTTCGTTCTAAAGAGGGATTCCCAAAACAAGTTCTTGGCCTCACTCTCGCTACATCTAACCACTCCAAGATGTATTACAAAAAAAAAATACAAACATACAAAAGAATAATGAAGATTTACGACCGATGACGAGAGATCAATCAACGCTTGGCCCTTGGTTCACTACCTGGGGGGGGGGGGAGAAAACATTAAAATGTAAGTCGAATACTCAGTGAGTGGCAAGTTTCTTAAATGTAAAGATCATAAAATATACTTAAAGAGAAAAATTATAAATGTGCATTAGGAATATAATAATAGTGAAAAAAAATATCATTAACTCAGACCCATTAGTCCATCAACAACCCTGTAATCCGTACAACCATGGCCAGGCATCTAAAGATACAACCAAAGATAGCTCGTACATGATAAAGCATCATGTGGCCAAAACTAGCTCACACATCCTTAGTACCCACCATGATATCAATCGTCAACCAATCCAACCAACCATGATAGAATACTAAGTATACGGCCCGGGATTAGCTCATACGTGTTCCATATCCACAAGGAAACACGCGGCCAAACGGAGCTCACGTACATTTAGCACCTACTACAGTAACAACATACCGCTCCTACGTACACATAGAGCCACCCACCATGGGTTAAGCTGGGCCCGAAGCCATATCACAATCCTCCATCCATGTCCTCACCTAGGCTCAGGTTCTCGGATCTCCGATCACGACCTCTTTTAGCCCCGGAATCCCCTGACAACCGTAGGTGGCGCTACGGAAACATATTCACGTAGACTTTAGGTTAATCACCAACATTTACCATAGTATAATTTCAAACTAAAGTATAAACTAAAAACTTGAAACACGATTATATAAGAATCAAGGCATACACATTCTCAATCTCATAATGAGTAAACATATCGTTTAGGTATTAATGGAAACAAGGACTTGAAACCCGTTTTTATCATCGTCGAGTTATGATCATTCTTGAAATTTCAATGCAATAAACACATTGTTTAAATGATAACGAAAACGTGGCCATAAAGTTAAGTCTTGGTAGTTTTCCAAGCAATATCAAGAGTTAAAGTATATCTATAAAAGAAAGCTTAAAAAATGAGCCACTCACAATCAATGATTCGATCCCTCGAGATTATATGCTTTCCCTACTTCAATTTGGCCTGAAACAACGATTAGGACCTATTAATTATCTTCAAAAAGGGAGACAACACAAAAATCATTAACATACTTTATAAGGCCAAATCAAAACTTATTTTAGTTTCTAAATTTTTGTATTCTCAATTCGCTTTAAATTAGGCTAGAATTTTCACCTACGAACCCATAGACTTGCAATCTAGATGCTTAACCCCATAAGCATCCAACTTAATTTAAACTCAACGGGTCTTTTACGTAAAAACACTTTTATCTCCATTATTGATGATGTTTTGGAATTTATATCCATTATACACACAAGAGGCCCTTAAACTTCAATTTAAACTCTTAATGCCACAAGCACTCGACTTAAGTCGTCTTTAAAATCCATACATTCTTATGTCCAAATTTCATACTTTAGAGGTTTAAATCAATCAACAATCTAACGGGTAAATAACTTAGAAACCTACCCCAACTCACCTAAAATAACCTCAACCGTGTTGACCAAGGCTTCCAAGTTCTAAATTGAACTTTCCCCTAAATGCTTTAGTCTAGGCTAAACATTCCACCCTTGAACCTTAAACTTCACATTGGACTCTTAATAGATGAGGATCCAAACTTAGTGTATACTTAATGGGTCTTGTATATTAAGATGCTTTTAGTTGCAATATCAATAATGTGAGGGATTTAGATCATTTAATAACGAACTCAACGTCAAAGTAGCAAGTCAATATCTTAAGAGATTTCCCACACTTGTCCTAAACAATCTTAAGTGCGGTGAACAATGCTTCCTAGTTCTCCAAAGTCCCCACTTTTCCATTCAATAATTATGGTTAAAATCAAGTACACGCTAACATGAAGTGGGTATTTAAGAACTATGAGAGAACATACTAATTTATCTACAACCTTATCAAACACTTGTCAAAATCACCTTGATAACACGTTAACGCCTTTCTAAATTCGAATTTAGGATCTAAAACTATTGTGTATTCGAAACTTATATACTTAACACCCAAACAAATCTCTAAAGTTAGAAGAAAGTCCTTCTTGACCTCAAATGTTTAACTTTGGGACCCGAGTCTTAAGAGTAATCTAATCTAAATGCTTAGATTCAATGGGTATGTAAGAACTCAAGGAAAATTCTCTTAAATTACTCAAAGACTTGTCAAGAACCAATTAAAGTACTCTTAACTTCCATGGGCAAAATCCTAACCTCCTTCTAAGTCTAAATCAAGCATTCAAAAACCATAGGTTGTTCAAAATTAACATTTAACTTAAATGGGCACTCAAGACTTATTCCATAAAGCTTAGAAACTTACCCAAATTTGTGCCAAACGTCTAATTTCGACCTTTTGAATGGCTGGATAGCGGCTCAAACTCTTCTAAAACTTGAATCTAGCATCCAAAAGTAATGGGTAAAGTTAAAACCAAGTTTAAACTTAATGGGTATTGCAAAATCAAGGCCGAAACTTGGTGGGTATTCGAAAATCTTCGAGAAATGCAACTAAAACAACGAAAATTTACCCATAAACTTAGATTGACCCAAGAACTTCAATTTTGCGTGATTCGTGAAAGGTTCGACGTGGGGTAATTATCGTTCGGTGAGTTGGGCTACGCGACAGCGGCTGAATGGCGTCGGCGAGTCACGTCGCGACTGGAGGGCGTCGTGGCTGACGCACGAAAGAAAGGAGCAAGGCGTCGCTGGGTTCCGTCGACGTGCAGACGTCGTTCGACGATTCGAGCTTGGAGATGGCGTTGGCATGAAGGAGAGATAGAGGGAGATGTGGCGACGGAAGAGATTTTGAATGGAAGGGGTGTCGTCCGTCTCTCTCTCTAGAAGAATGAAGAAGAAGAAAAAGAAGAAGAAGAAGAAGAAACTAATTTTTTATTAAAATTAAAAATAATGATGGAATGACAAAAATGCCCATCTCTTTAATTTTAAACTTCCTTTTTACCCTCCTTCATTCTTTTCAACACCCATACAAGACCAATTATGCTTTAAACCTCCATTAATGAAGTTCTAAAATTTCCTTATCACCTGAATTAATCTTAAGGAGCATAAATATATTCCAACTTGTTTTTCACCACTTAAGAGATATAAAATATGTAGATAAAATAAAAGAGAATGGAACGAGGGCTTACACGACCGACGAGAGTAAGGATTGTGGTGACGGCGTTGGCTTCGGAGGAGGGTGGAACGCAGAAAGAAAGAAAGAAAAATAAATAAATAAATGAGTGAGGGGCAGCGCTGGTTGGTAAAGGAGAAGAAGATGATGATGGAGGGGGAGTGCTGCACTACGAAGAAGAAGAAGATCCTTTAGGTTTTTTTTTTTTAAAAAAAAATAATAATATAATCTTTATATTATATTATTTTATATTAGATTAGATTAGATTAGATTATTATAAAACTTATTTCCTCCTTTTTCTTTTCTTTCCTTTTCCAAACTTAAATAACTTAACACCCAACAATTTAAATTCTCAATAACATAAAGTAATTATGTTGAGAACATACCTCAAAATTTTGGGACGTTACATCTACAAAATACAATGAATTAAAATATTTGTACTTGCCTTTACTGTTTGCCTTAAAGTTTGTTTACTGCTTTTATTAATGTTCTTTTGTGAGTGAAATATCACTATTGCTCTGTTTTGCCAAGATAAGATTGCTCATATTTTAGAATATTGTACATGCATTAAAATTAACAAGCACTACATGATATAGGAGATTAACTTACATGTCGGTTGCATATATTGTAGTTTCTTTGGATGTCGTCCTTAGCGAGTCAAGGTAAAACACTGTATCCTCATATGCATTTTTGGCAAGCAGTGCCCAATGACCCCTAATTATACAAAAATGTATGTACTATTTTATTGTCAATGCAAGCGATAAACTAACTGAACTTACCCAGGATTAAAAGGAGCAAGAACTACTTAGTTTGCTTTTGACACCATCAATCTACTACACAAGTTTCGAATTCGAGATTCTTGTATGTATCCAAAAGAGATGAGGGACAGATCTACAAAGACATACTGCACATTTTCTTTTGAACCAATAACAGATGAGTACAAGTACCTACAAAATATATAAACTCGTAAACGAGATACAAAAATTAATGTAAGTTATAGCAATGAAATTGACTTACATCATATAGGCCACCAATGTAAACGTTTTGACTTCGTTCATGTTACAAAGAGCAATGATATCGTCTCGAAGCATAGAACTCTTTCGACTAATGCCAAAAATGTCAGCAGGTAGTGGAAAAGTGATGTTGGAATCTTTCTCCATAACCTTCTCAGCGTATCTGAGAATCAACTTCAATGATAATGACAAAGTTGATGTCGACTCACATACAACTTTTCTTTCTGTAGGCATTTTTATTAAGTCTCTCTTCTAATTCAAGAACATCCACATTCAGTAAGACGTACATATTAGACATTTCAGTTTAATAGTGGATTACGTACCTTGAAGACGTCAAACTCTGGTTCATTCATCTGCACCACTGCCTTCCCTTTCTTTTCATTCTCTTTTGGTTTGTCCATCGATTCCACTTCTACTCTCTTACTCTTCTCTTCAATCCCCTCTAACATTATTGGCCTTGAACAACTCCCGTGTGCAGACAATGGTATAGACAAATTTGAGCGAATTTAAGCCCCTAATTCACTAACTCACCTTCGAAGTTCTTCATTCTCAAGTACAATGTTCACCTCATCTTTTGATGTTTTCTTAACTGAATGAAAGTACGTTATCGGAGTAACATATTCACCAACCCCACGCACACGACCATTGTGCTCTTTTGTACCCAATGCTTGGGTTAACACATCATTAGAATAGTATCTATTCATAGACGATGAATCTGTATTCATTGATATCTCATCCTAAAAAGATACCAAAATTAATGTAAGTTATAGAAATGCTTGTCTAATGGATAATTGAAATATGTAATCTACAAGTAATGACTTATTATTTTATGGACGACTTGCTGAACATTGTTGTTGTCGTATTGTCCTTGTCTATTAACTCGAGCTTTCTTCCACATTTAAGCTCAATCAAGATCAACTTCATTTGAACCCTCCTTCTACATTCAAAAATATGGAGTTCAAGTGGTAAACATATTAGCTTGTATTCCATTTTGGCTATATTGCTACTGATTCCAGAAAAAGAATAAAAAAAATGCAAATAGTAATAGCACAACAGCATGAACAAACAGATTATTTTTTTGTTAACAAATGTTGTTCAATTTTTTGAACAACTTGCTAAACAACAGCCCTTCTATGAAGACAGTGTATGTTCATAACCATTAAACAGTAACCATTAAAAAAAATGCAAACAGTAACTATTAAAAAAATGCAAACAGTAACTATTAAAAAACAAATGCAAACAGTGCATGTTCACAGCTCAGAGAATACTACTTGGCAAGAAATCTTGAAGGGTAATGATAATATATTTCTAAGTTCATATATTAAGTTTACAAAGTAACAGATAACTAAACTTGTTAACTTCTTTTCTTTTCTCCTTTTGTTATATAGATGCATAAGGAGTTTCCAGCAATTGATGTAGAAGTTGGACATCAATTATATTTTCCAAGACATATCAATGAGCTTAATGTAGAAGTTCTTGTTCAGGTTTGAATGGAACTCCCATGGACAACGGCCTACCAATGTTTGAAGTATCTAAATGGTCTTCTATTAAATAATTTTCAGCAATACAACCTTCTAGACAATATCTATTCCTCACAAAGTTTTTTTTACTTTCATGAATCTTTCAAAGGGATACATCCATCAAAGATATATAGGGCAACAAAGTTTGACTTCCCTAACTATGTGTACTATCAATCATGATTGTGAAAAATGAAGGGGAAAAATACTTTTCAAATAAACAAAATGTTACTATAATATCTTCTTCCAACTTGTCTAATTCTTGCGCATCTAATACCTTGTTGCAAAATTGAAAAAGATGCACAACCTAGTTATAGCATAACGAACATGTTTCAGTAGCACTGATTTTATCGCAATGGGAAACAACTGTTGTATGAGCACATGATAACCATGAGATGTTAAACTATTAAGTTTTAAATCTGTCATTTACACAAGGTTTCTAATATTGGAAGAGTAACCTTCGAGAACCTTTATTTAGGATAAAGTCTTCAAAACACATCGTTTTTCTTCCTTTGTAAGAATATAATACGCAGGAGGAATTAATATTTTCTTCTCACTACTAATAAGGGCAAGCTTCGGTCGAAGTTTTAGATCAACTAAATCGCGTCTAGCATTCAACCCATCCTTACTTTTACCAGAAATATCAAGAAGCATACCTCAGATATTCATGCAAACATTTTTTTTCGATGTGCATTACATCTAAACAATGTCTAGCATGAAGATCTGTCCAGTATGGAAACTCAAAAAAGGAAGATAACCTATTCCAACAAATCTTTTCACTTCTGCTCATCGACAGCTTCTTATGGATCTTCATTCCCCTAGAAAATTCAAGATCTTTCAATTTCAAGTACACAACCTCCCAAGAAAGTGGTTTTGGAATTGTACCAAGTTCTTTTTATCGTTGAATGACTTTTTTTGTCGTTGGTACGATTGATCGCATGCTAGCAATCTTCAATGTCCTAGGTATGCTATTTTCTCCCCATGTCGTAACCTTATAAAATTTGTATTATCTCCACAAATCGGGCATGCCTTATACCCTTTAACACAACATCCACTGAGGTTACCATATGCAGGAAAATCATTGATTGTCCACAACAAAATCAACCTTAAGTTGAATACTTCTTCTCGATAACCATCATAACATTCAACACCATTTTCCCATAAAAATTAAGTATTCAATTAGTGGTGCTAAGTATGTGCCTATATCATCCCCCGGTTGTTTTGGCCCTAAAATTAGCATTGATAGCATCATGTACTTTCTTTTCATACACAACCATGGTGAAAGATTATAAATAACCATCACTACTGGCCAACAGCTGTATTTAGAACTCATGTCACCATGAGGATTTACTCCACCGGCTGATAATACTAAACGAAGATTTCTAGGTTCAGAACCAAAGTCTGGTTATTTAAAGTCTACTAGCTTCCATGCTGAAGAGTCTGTTGGATGTCGTAACTTACCATCCTCAATTCTTTCACTAGCATGCCAAGTCAAGTTTTCAGCACATTCAATACTTCTAAATAGCCTTTTGAATCGTGTAATGGGTGGGAAGTACCATATCACTTTTGAGAGAATTTGCTTTCTCTCTTTATTTCTATTCTTAACGTTTTCCCACCTCGATCGACCACATTCAGGACATTCAGTTGCATTAACAAATTCTTTCCTATAGAGACAAAAATTATTAGGGCATGCATAAATCTTTTCATATTCATTCCTAATGCACCTAATATTTTCTTTGCTTCATACAATGAATTTGGGAGTTCATTGGTAGTTGGCAGAATTTCCTTCAAAGTTTTAAGTAATTCTGAAAAACTGGTATCACTCCATCCATACCTAACTTTTAAACTATACAATTTAACTAGAGTAGACAACTTGGTGTACTTTTTGCATCCTTCATACATTGGTTTTCAACATCAATAAGCAACTTCTCAAATCCATTTAGGTCTTTTGAATACTCCTCGTGAGCAACTTCAATCATTTCTTTTACATTAACAACCTCATTCTCTTCACATGTATGTGTGTCAAACTTTGAAGATTCTTCATAAAAAGATGATTTAGGAAGTTCTTCACCATGCCAAAACCAAATTTTATAACTTTCATCAATACCATTAACATATAAATGATCTCTAACATCCTTTCTACTATGCTTTTCACAATTCCCACATTTCAAACAAGGACAACGAATGTAGGAGTTAGTTGTATTCGAAAATCCAAATTTGATGAAATTTTCCACACCCAACTCATATTCTTTGGATAATCTACTTTTGTGCATCCATGATTTATCCATAATTGTAAATCTAGTGAGAAATCAAGTAAATTAAATTAGTTAAAAAAGTATTGTTCAGATTATTAAAAAGAAAACAAATATGGAGATTGAACAAACATTCACTTAATAAGACTAAATTTCCCCCCAACTTACCAAATAAAGAAAATAAATTCCTACACAACATTAGGTTTCTTCAAGCCCCCATCACAAAGTTTCCCCCAACGAAACAAATAAAGAAAATAAGCTTCATTTTCATTGAGACATTAAAACAAACATTTTGTGAGAGTCACAACCATTGAAGACCCATATGCTTTTTTCCACCAACATTTGAACCCATATCCTTTAGCTACTTCAATTACGATGTATTATTATTCTTCTTATTAATTCAACTCATTTTCTTGTTAAAAGTTAAAACCCCACACCACACACTAGATAATCATCATAAAAAAATCTTAAAGAGGCATTTATGAATATCTTTCTCTATACAACAAAATGTTCATACTACAATAATTTTAAGCATTATATTCACCTCATCAAAATGATGTATAACTCAAATTCACAGTTTCACATAGAACTACTTAAGTAACAAGAAAATCAAGTCCCAACACCATGAGCACGAGACTGTCACTAATACAAATTAACAAAAGTTAAAACTTTCCATAACCTTTAGTCTACGCATTCAGTTTCTACATCCAGAACTTTCCTCTAATTTTCCTCTTCTCAATTTTGGTGCAACATAGTGATTATATGTACACTAAAAAGAAACCCAAACTCATGAAATGCTAAAGAAACTACGAAATAGAGAAGCCCCAAAGTGTAGCATTAAATAACTGAAGCAAATAACAACATCCTTGAAAATGCATAAAAGAAACTAGACATCGTTGGAAAAAAGAAAACCAAGTGAATTGGATGGAATAAGAATCAATGTTGATTCTAGAAACACAGTAGACGAAGGCTGAAGATGGAAGACGATAGCCGAAGATGGAAGACGGCAGCCGAAGATGGAAGACGACGATGAAAATGGAAGACGATGTTCGACGAACTCAATTCGACCAAAGATGGAAGACGATGGTCGAAGACGGAGCGGCGTTTGGCAAGACGGAGCGGCGTTTGGCAATACGGAGCAACAGAGCGATGTTTGACAATGGGGGAGACGGAGCGAGGCATGAAATAGAAGAAAATTTTGAGCAGGCACGGGCAATGAGGAAGGCAAAAATAAAATTTTAGGATTGTAATTTTTTTAATTAAATAAAATTTTTAATATTTTAATTAAAAAGTAAATCTTTACATTTCTAAAATGTCAAGAAATCTGGAAAATAACTCCCTCCGCTTTTTATAAAAATTCTTGACGCTTTAAACCATTAAGAATTTAATTGATATAACTTGACGTTTTTAAAACGTCAAGAAAAAAATACATTTTACTTGATTTTTATAAAACGTCAAGAATCTTGAAATTATAAATATTCTTGACGTTTTATAAAACGTCAAGAATTTAATAGACAATCCTTGACGTTTTTAAAACGTCAAAAAAGCTGAAAATTGATCTTCCATAAAAATTCTTGACGGTTTCTCCTTCCAATCACCCCTTTCTTGACGGTTTTTTCAGAAAATGTCAAGAAATAAAAACTACAACCATCAAGAAATGTCTTTTTTTCTAGTAGTGTATCATTTTAGGAAAAAACAAAATAATTTATTTTATAAAAAATCTTCTAATATCATTTTTTTATTTATCTTTATCATTTTAGGAAAAAAAACAAATAAATTTGTTTTGGACAAAATCTTTCAATATCACATTTTTATTATTTTAGAAAAAAGAAAATTAATAAAATTTCATAATATCTAATTTGATTTTATAATTATTAAAGTTTTCTAATTTGTGGTACACCCCGGGGTCTATAAATAAGGAACTTTGGTCATTTGGAACAGGGGAGAAAAAATTTCGCTTAGAGAGAATCTCTATCAACAAAAAAACAAAAGTGTTTAGAAAAAATATCTGGAAAAAAATTCTTTGAATAAACATATTCCTTTGCAAAAGATGGGTTCTTAACTTTTTTTCCCTTTATTTTTTTATTTTATTTCATTTTTATTTATTTATTGATTTATTGTCTTTTTTCTTTGCCATTTTTTTATCATTATTCTATTAAAAAAAGTATTTATTCATTTAGTTCTTTTTCTTTTTTGTTTTCTATTTATTTATTATTTAGTCTTTCTTTTATTTATAATTTTTTTAAAGGGTTCTTTTAAAAAATATAAAAAAGCGGCAAAATATTTACACTGTATAGAACAATTCCAAAAACGAAAAAAGCCCAGAGGCCCACCGTGTAAAATACCAAAAATGCCCTATCAACCACGCTGTCAATAATGCGCACATAATATATTTTCGATCATCTAGATATGGTTTAATATATACGTGATCGTTTAGATATAGCTACAATTTATACGCGATAGTTTAGATATGGCTACAATTTATCTTTTTAATTCCATCGTTTAATTTTGTTACAGATCGCTAAATGATTTTTTTTTTTTAATTTGGTACACGATTTTTTTAATTCTTTTGTACACGATCGTTTATGTAACGCCCCGAAAAATTTAATTTCCTTTTTATTACTATTTAAGTGTGGTTATGGAAAATTTGAATTTATTTGAGGAACCTTATCTTTTGATTTGTAATTAATCAAGGTTTAGAGACAAAATTATTTTGATTTGGATAATTAAAATAGGTAAGGTTGTTGATGAAGACAAAGCATTTGAGTAAGCTAATGGGTTGTTTTAATTGGAAAAAGAAAATATTTTGTTAAGGGGATGTTGTGTTGGATATTCCTTGAAAATTTAGGATATTGGGGGATTTATTTGGAGAGAGAAAAAGTTGTTGATTTTGAATTAATTAAAGGAAAAGAAAAAGGGATAATAATTATTATATCATTATTATTCTTCTTGAAAGGGGCATTGGGAAACGTGGGAGACTATTCACCTTCTTCCCCAAAGTAAACTCTAATCCCAAATCCTCCAAAGTATCCGCCGCCGCCGCCTCTTCCTCCTCCGCCAGCCGTCGCCGTCGACGTGTTCACAGAGCAGCCGAGTCGACCAGCACCAATCCAAGCCGTCGGGTTCGCGCCTCCAAGCCGTCAGACTCGCGTCGCCAACCGTCCGACTTCGCCAGTCGATCCCTTCTGTCGTCCGCGTGGCTCCGCAGCCAGCTCGCAAGCCGCGCCGCCACTCGTCCCAAGCGAGTCGATCCGACCCGTGCAGCCACCCGCCCGAGTCCGGAAGACTTCACCGAGCGGCCGTGCTCTGCCTCTGCCACCGCCCGAACCCGACGACGCAACCCGCGTCCGCAAGTCCGCGGTTGCGCGAAGTTGCCCGACCCGCGTCTCTGCTGCAACCTGACCCGCGAGTGCCCGCGCATCCGCCCGCTCCAAGCCCACGCGTCTGCCCGCTCCATGCCCGCGAGCCGCCCCGAGCCCGCGCGCGCCCAACCCTCTCCGCGTCGCGCCGTCTGCACCGCGTTCGAGCTGATCCCAGCCTTCGAGCCGAGCCAGTTCCTGCTCCTCCAGCCGAGCCGCCAAGCCTAGTTTGGCTCTTTTCCACCAAATTTTTGGTAAGTTGATTATTTTTGGCATACCCAGCAAAGACTCAATTTTTGGACCTAAATTATTTAATTTGGACTAAATTAAATTATTGTCGCTTAAGGAACGTCTTGGACCGAGTGACCTAGGAGTGTTGGAAGCCTTCAGTAGGGGCTCAAGCATTTCAACCTCGACCGTGGGTAAGTCGCCTCAAGTAAGTCTTGGACCAAATTTTCCCTTGAGAGTAAATTACTAAATTGTGAACTTTTGACCCCTTTAGGACTTGCGCCGCTTGGGAAAGCGTGTTGTTACTGTTAGGACTCGTTGAGCAAATCTCCAGGTAAGAGATTTCTACTACTAGCTGTGTGAATAGAACCATGAGACCGCTTACACCTCCAGTTATGCATGATAAAGACTAGACTGCATAACACATGTAATTAATGAGAGCATGATGTGATTGATGATGTGGTTACATGACGGTATGATATTGTGATGATGTGACTTGTTATAATTGTATGTCGGATATTGTGATGGTTTGTGAAATGGTGATTAGACTGGTCTGATTACATGATGATGCTATGTGCATGTATGTTATGGTTAGGGTACTTGTTAGCTTAGCCTATTAGAGTCGTACCTGCATGAGTGTCCTTCGGGATCACCACCTATTTAGGATTGTGTAGTTCGACGGGACGCTAGTCTAGCATGGATATAGATATGATTCGAGTGGCTCGACGGGGTCCTCGCATCCCGATTGTCTTAGTGTCACCCCTGGGTTCACTACAGACCAGTATGTCCTAGGTGCTCCCCCGGGACAACGAAGACCAGATTTTCGTTCCTACAGGAGCGCATGTTGCACGTGTTCGGGAACGTGCCAGAGATTGGGTACCATTTACAGGACTCTTATAGGAAGCTAACAGGCACTTAGTGGGACTAGTAGTGGGTCCCTTACTGAGTATTTTATACTCACTCTCTCCATGTCATGTTTTTCAGGTAGAGGTCGAGGTAGGGGCAAAGGCAAGCTGGCGATCGACCAGAAGTTACCGTGGCGAGCCATAGGGATTTCTGCTTCTGCTTACCCCGTTTTAGACATTTTGTACTTGAGTTTTATGTTCTTCCTTATTTACTATTTCATTTCTTTAAAAGTAGATAGGCCAGAGTAGGATTTTAAAATTATTTACATTTTCCATATTATCCTAATTTGATTTTCATAAATAAAATTCTGAAGTTTGATTCGTTTTAGCTAAACTTTATGGCTTAAATCATGTCTTTTACCTTTAGTAATAACTTCGGCTCAGTATAAGGAGTTGGGTTGTTACAGTTTAGATTTCTTTACACGATCGTTTACATTTTTTACGCAATCGTTTACATTTAGCTACTCCAATCTAAATGATTTTATTTCAAGATTTTTATATATGATCTTTTATTTTTTTTACACGATCGTTTACTTTTTTTAAATGATCGTTTACATTTGGCTACTCCAATCTAAATGATTTTTTTCAAGATTCTTTGTCTTATACACAGTCGTTTAGATTTGGTTACCCAAATATAAACGCGTAAAAAAAAAGAAGGAAGACGATGGAAAGATTAAACGATGTAAAAAAGAATCAGAAAAGAAGAAGATGTAAATATTAAACAATGAAAAAAAGAATCAAAAAAGAAGAAAGACGGTTGAAAGAAATCACAAAATCAGAAAAGAAGAAATACGATGGAAAGAAATCGAAGTGAAAAAAAAAAAAAGAAATACGATGTAAAGATTTAACGACGTAAAAAAACAATTGAAAAATAAGAAAGTTGATGGAAAGAAATCGTAGGAAAAAAAAGGAAAAGAAGAAAGACGATGAAAGAAATCAAAGAGGAAGATGATGAAAGAAATCGCAGAGAAATCGCGAAGAAGAGAAGGGCGAACCTAGAATATTTAAAAAATGGCTAACTTTTTATTATTATTATTATTATTTTTTTTTTAATACTACTACTACTACTACTACTATTATTATTATTATTATTATTATTATTATTATTATTATTATTATTATTATTATTATTATTATTATTATTATTATTATTTTTAATACTACTACTACTATTATTATTATTATTATTATTATTAATACTATTATTATTATTATTATTATTATTATTATTATGATTTTTAATACTACTACTATTATTAATATTATTTTTAATACTACTACTATTATTATTATTAGGAAAATTTTCATAAATATAACAGACCGGTAAAATATTTACGGGCCGTATAACAAAACCCATAAAGTTAGTCATCTTTTAAATATTCCACATTTTCCCTTCCGTCTTTCTTCTCCTTTTCGTTTGTTCCATCGTCTTTCTTTTTTTTTTCCTTTCTTCCATCTTCATTTGTTTCATCGTCTTTTTCTTTTCTTCTTTTCTTTTTATAGAGTGTTATTTAGTTCATCGTGTATCAAATATAAAAGATCTATTTTTTTCAAACTTTTTTATTTGGTTGTGCAAGATCGTGTACTAAATATAAAAAACTGGAAAAAAATGCTGATTTGAGTAACCAAATCTAAACGATTGTGTAATAAAAAATAGCCAAATCTAAACTATCCTATATAAAAAATCCTAAAGAAATCGTTTAGATTGGGGTAGCCAAATCTAAACAATAGTCACAGGCCCACAAAGAAAAATACCAAAAATGCCCCATCAACCACGCCGTCAACAACAGACGTAATATATTTGGTACACGATCATTTAGATTTGGCTATCATTTAGTACACGATTGTTTAGATTTGGCTATCCAAATCTAAAAGATTTATTTTTTCGATTCTATCATTTAATTTGGTTAAACGATCATTTAAATTTCATTACAAAATTATTTAGATTTGACCCAAATCTAAACGATTGTTTTTTAAATTTGGTACACGATATCGTTTAGATTTGGCTAAACGATTTTTTTTAATTCTTTTGGTACATGATTATTTATATATGTCTAGATCACGATTGTTTTTTTTTTTTACACGAGTGTTTACTTTTTTTACATGATCTTTTACATTTGGCTACTCCAATCTAAAGAATTTTTTCAAGATTCTTTATACACGATCTTTTAGATTTTGCTATTTTTTGTACACGATCATTTAGATTTTGTTATCCAAATTTAAACGACATAAAAAAAAGAGGAAAAGAAGAAAGATAATGGGAAGAAATCGTAGGGAAAAAAAAGAAGAGGAAAAAAGAAAAATACGATGGAAAGATTAAATGACGTAAAAAAAGAAGAGGAAAAGAAAAAAGACGATGGAAAGAAATTGCAATGGAAGACAAAGAAGAGGAAAAGAAGAAACACGATAGAAAAAAAAATCGCAGTGAAGAGAAGAAGAAATACAAAAGGGCAAACCTGAAATATTCTAAAAATTGATATATATATATATATATATATATATATATATATCTTTTAGGTTGAGGGTGGAGGCAACCTAGCTTGCCCCCACTCTCTATTATATTCTTTTTATTTCTTTTCTATTTTCTATTTATTTATTCATTAAGTTTTCTTTTATTTATAATTTTTTAAAATTTATTATTAGTATTATTATTATTCATACATACATACATACATCTATTTATTTTCCGTGTTGTTTATTTGTTTCACACACAATCACAAGTCTCCTACCTCGGCTCTACCCTATAAGATTAGAGATGAGGATAGAGTAGTGTTGACCTTCGAGAAGCTTATGCTTCTCTGTAGGCACACAAAAAGTTCTCACTCAATTTGGTCATACAATCGCATGCAACTATTGTGATCAAATTAGGGGCCTTTTATCCTTTAGAACTTATTTCAGCTTCACTCATTGTGATTCACATATCATGTCAACTCATATCTTTTAAAATGTTCTCACACACTAGCACAAGCCTTCTACCCGGGTTGTACCTATAGGATTAGATTCAAGAATGTAGTGGTGTTTGACCTTCGAGGAGTTGTTACTCCCGTGCAGGCACACAAAAAATTCTCACTCAATTTGGTTGTATGATCAAGTGTGACTATACACCATTTTGAGGGCCTATGTCAGACGGGATATTAGCATTAACTTAACTAAGTTTGTCCGAATCATGCATTACTTAATTGTTTTCTTTCTCGCATTACATCTAGACTCATTCAAATTTATACCTAGTCCTAGGATGGTATAGATACTTACGCGTCTGAGGTAGTGTTCCAATTGATTCCTAATGAAAACTCGTGGGAAGATGTATCTCCGTGGTTGGAACATTTTTAACTAGAGTCAAGGGTGGTTTGGCCAAAGAAATTAGAATCTCCACTTCCAAAGACTTGTCAGTTAGAATTCACCAACAATAACTTGGAAGAGTTAAAAAGTTTATGGAAAAACTTATGTTGGAGTATAGAGCAGAGTTTACAAAAGCATATGAAAGCATAGGTGACCTCTTATACACTACCATTAATACATCAATATTATGAGTTTTGTCACATTTCTGGGACCCTACGTTGAAGTGATTCACGTTCACCACGTTTGACTTAACTCCTACTATAGAAGAATATCAAACACTTATTAGCCTACCGGTTGACAGAAGATATAAACCTTTTATTTATGATTGAAAGTTGACTCTACAATGGTCGCTATCAAAGTTTATGGGTGACATTCATGCATCTGAGATAAAGAAACAGATGAAGATAAAAGAAGGTAGAAATTGTATTCCCATCATTTATCTCATAAATCTTGCGCGTGGTTGTTTACCAGGGAAGAAGGGTTTGTGTCTCATCGTGTTATGTATCTATGGAACAGTTATTTTTCCTAGAGTTAAATGGTATGTTGAAGAAGAGGTGGTTATGATTTTTGTTGGGATAGAATGAGGAGTAAACCCTATTATCTCAATCATGATAGAGACTTTCAAATCGCTAAATCATTGTCGAATCCAAGGCAAAGGAAAATTCTTCAACTACCTCCTATGTTTTTTTATTTGGATTTCTAGTCATCTAAGATATCCTAATAATTTTGGATATCCTCAGATAAAATTCAGCAGTCCGTAGAATAATACAAGAAACACTATAAGAGAATTCAATAATGAACACTGGATCCAAGGGTTCAAGAATTTAGAGTTTGGATGCAGTTTTTCAGCCATTTAATGACAGTAGAAGCAATTTGGAGAGCTCCTTGGATGCCCATAAGTCCTTTGACATGCCATGTGGGAAATTGACTTTTATCCCGCTATTAGGCTTATGAGGGGGCATTGCTTATTCTCCTCTTTTGGTACGATGTCAATCATTGGTTAAAACAATTTGGGCCAGTTGTATGTGGACCAAAGGATTGGGAATTCTCATATGAGTCCCATAGCAAATAACAAAATTCATGAAGCAGTTGAGGCATGGAATTTTGTAAAGAAGATGAAAAGTTTGCGACATTGTGAGGGTACTATAGAACATTATGATAATTGGAGAGCTTCTAGGAATGGGATTACAATTAGTGTCATGTTAGAATCTTTAGTGTCAAACATAGAATTGAAGAAATATCATGACGATAAAGAAAAGGATTTGAAGCGGTTGAGAGAAATAAATTGTCTTTTGGCAATAGAGAACGAAAAGTTGAGAGAAGAAGTCAAGAAATGGGTCCAGCTAACTGTTAATACTCAAAGAGATTTGGATGAGACGAAACGAAAGCAATTGGAGCAGGAGAAGAATAACGATTCTTTAAATACTAAGGCAATCCAAGTGAGAAAAAAGAATAAGAGGTTATTAAGGAACATTGTCGACTTGCATGAAGAGACGGAAGCTAAAAAGGTATGCGTTACAAATTTGAAACAAGAAATAGAAAGATTGAATAGGATTGCTATAGAATTCCAAAATGCATTACATGAACAAGCCACGTCATCTTAACATATTATTGTGGAGGTCAAGGTTCTATGATAATCAGTTAAAGAATACAAGTCTCAGCTTATAGAAGTGAAAAGCAAAAACAGATTTCTACAAAAAGTCGTTAATAATTCTAAAGGCTAGGTGCTGATATGTCGCAAGGCAAAGAAGGTCGCAACATATGACTACGCTTAATTAATAGAAAAATATCAAGAAATGTAGATAGATTTCATGATATGGAGGGATGTGTACGACACATTGAGACGCAAGTATGACGGTGCTAGAGGTCAGATAGAACAAGAGGCTAAAAAATTAAGACAACTGGTAAGGATGGCAGATCAATTCTCAGTGCAAGCTAGGACTCTTCGGCAAGGTGTTATACCTACACGTGACACCAATAGAGAATTGTCTCGTTTTCTAAGAATCATAGGGCAATACCTTAGGCGTTTTGAGTGCTACCATTAGGTGTTAGAGTCATTGTACTTTTCATTTTAAAAATAAACTAAATCTGGTTTATGTCATTTTACATTCATTTGATAAAAGTATTATATTCTTTCTTATCCCCCTTCTTGCTGATTTGAATAATTATTCTCTTTTTAAAAGATAAAAAGCCAAAACTTGCAAAAGAGCTCAAGTTCACCTCTTCAGCATATTGGACAAGAAGAAAGGCTCAAATAATGGATGATGAAACCAATGATTAGGTTCAAGCAGTTCGTCAAGACGTTGAAGGATTGAAAGATCCATTTGCAAAGATCTTAGAACTACTCACTATTGGAAGAGGAAAGAGTTACGGGGACTTCATCACAAGTTGAAGTAGATCTGAACTAGGTACTAGAGGACATGTCTGCATACCCTTCGGGTTTTACTCCTCAAAGGTCGTCTAGTCCACACATTGTGGATAGGATATATCCATCCTTTTTCGCACAAAATCCTAATCTGGCCTCACAACAGGCAGTCTGCATGAGTGCTTCCATATCTACTCCAATTATGAAAAGTGGTAAGAAAGTTTCAGAAGAGCAGGGTAGTAGAAGAGGACAGGAATTTCTAAAAAAAAGATTGCGCACCATTGAAGGTGCAGACATGTAAGAGTGTATCGATGCAACACAACTATGTTTGATATCAGATGTGGTGATCCCTCCTAAATGCAATTGTAGTTCTTCGTTTGAGTTTGTTCTTTTATTAAAATGCATCTCATTCTAGGTTTGTTCTCTACTTAGAATGCGCAAACACGCGCAGCACACGCACACTAATGGGAATGAAATTTATATTTAAATTATTGGTTATGAGAGAGATATTCATTCGAATATGATTCAAATAAAGAAAAAATGAATTATTTAATTTAATTAAACAAAGAAAAAATTTCATAAATATAACAAACTACTAAAATATTTACAGCCCGTATAACAAAACTCATGAAGTTAGTCATTTTTTAAATATTTTAAGTTTGCCCTTCCATCTTTCTTCTCCTATTTGCTGCGATTTCTTTCTATCGCCCTTCTTCCTTTCGTTTTCTTTTTTTTGCTACGATTTCTTTCCATCACCTTTATTCTTTTGATCCTCTTCTTTTTTTACGTCATTTAGATTTGGTTAAGGTAACCAAATCATATTTCTTTCTATCGTTTTTCTTCTTCTTCTCTTTTTTTTTCACTGCGATTTCTTTCCATAATCTTTCTTATTTTCCTCTTCTTTTTTAACGTCGTTTAGATTTGGTTTACTAAATCTAAACGATCGTGTACCAAAAGAATTTAAAAAAAAACCATTTAGCCAAATCTAAACGATCGTGTGCCAAATAATCTTGAAAAAATAAACGATCGTGTAAACAAATCTAAACGATCGTGTACTAAAAGAATCTTTAAAAAATTCGTTTAGGCAAATCTATACAATCTTATACCAAATCTTGAAGAAAAAAATCGTTTAGATTTGGCTATCCAAAATATAAACGATCAAATCTAGCCAAATCCAAATCTAAAGGATAATTGTGTAACCAAATTTAATCGATTGTGTAACCGAATTAAACGATAAAATTGAAAACATAAATCATTTCGAGTTGGCTATCCAAATCTAAACGATCATGTACCAAACAATAATCAAATCTAAGCGATCGTGTACCAAATATATTATGCTCGTTGTTGACGGCATGGTCGACGAGACATTTTTGGTATTTTTCATTTTGGGTCTATGAACTTTTTTCATTTTTAAAATTATTTTATATGGTGTAAATATTTTGTTGTTTTGTTATATTTTTTAAAAGATCCCATAGACAAATTATTTTTAATTCAATTAATTAAAAAAAACAAACTTTGTGCGTTATGCAGTGGAACTAAGTTGTAGAGAGATTGCAAAACGAAGGGATGTTGGTTTTTTACGTAAGATAGTCCCTTCCAAAAATCAACCTTCTCTCGTTTTCAAAATTTGGTGTAGTTATTTCACTCAAATCAAACGTAACTTATTTATATTGAAGAAATTAAAATTTTAACTTTCATACATATAAATTACCTGAAACACTATCTTAATTTAAAGTTTCTAACAAATTATGACTTTAATCTACACAAATCAATTCATTTTATTCTTTCAAATATTCAATTGTTTTACCTTTTTTTTTTTTTTTTTTTTTTTTGACTATATATACATCAACACGTTTTTGCACAGAAAATGGCCAACCTAAAGACTTCTGAGACGGCGTTGAAGTTGTCAAATAGAAGATATCTTTGCTATTGAATACTTGGCTTAAGTTAGCCTTTAAAGATGATTTGGCTTAAGTTAGGATCTTCAATTAAATTTAATAAAATATTTTCATTTTATTCAATGACAATTAATAAATGTTATAAATGGGTGTCATTGAGAGCGGTCATACAATAATTAAAATTCAAAGAATTTCTGGTAAAAAAATATACTGTTTTCACATCTATGACATTTTTCTCTCTCACCAACCTCAATTTTAATCCTTGTGTGATAGAAATCCAAAATCTTTTGTTGTCATTATAACTTTTGTAACGCCCCAACAATTTAGATTTCCTTTTTATTATTATCTTGAGTGTGGATATGGAAATTTCGAATTTATTTGAGGAACTTGATTATTTTGAATTTGCGATTAATTAAGGCTTAGAGTAACAATTATTTTGATTTGGATAATTAAATTGGTAAGGTTGTTTGTTGAAGATAAAATAATTGAGTTAAGCTAATGTGATATTTTATTTGGAAAAGAATATATATATTTTTGAAAGGGAATGTTGTCATTGGATGATTTTGAAAATTTAAGATATTGGGAGTTTTAATTGGAGAGAGAGAAGGTTTGATGGTTTTGAATTAATTGAAGGGAAAAGAAAAAGGGAATTTATTTTGGGTTCTCCTTGTAAATGAGCCTTGGGACCCGTGCACCAAAAAGTAAAACCTATTTTTTTAGGAAAAGAAAAGGAGAGAACAACATAAATTTTTTGGAAAACCCTAGCAAGTGTCGCCGCCGCCTTCCGCCAGTCGCCGAGCGCCGCCTTCAGCCAGACACCGCCGTCGGGCGTCACTGCAGATCAGCCGAGTCGCGCTGCCATCAGCCCCGATCCGCTCCGCGTTGCTTCGCAGATCGAAAGCAGACCCGCATCGCCAGTCGATCTCTTCCGTCATCCTCCGTGCCCCAGCCACACGCCGCAACCGTGAGGTTCACTGGTCGCCGCAACTTCCGTCGCACCGTCGAGCAGCGCCGCATCACCCGAGTCGAGTAGTCCCGAGCGAAGCGCCGCCACCGCGACGTAGTCGATCCGCATTCCCGTCCCGAAGAGAGACGTCGTGCCTTCGACCCAGAACCCGACCCGTACAGCCGCTCCGCACTGCC
Organism: Cucumis melo; assembly: GCF_025177605.1. Lineage (NCBI taxonomy): Eukaryota > Viridiplantae > Streptophyta > Magnoliopsida > Cucurbitales > Cucurbitaceae > Cucumis > Cucumis melo. Next base: position 18,205,657 of record NC_066866.1, on the reverse strand, counting down.
ACTCGACCCGAACGTCAAGCTACGCCCGCGTGCAAGCCACGCCACGTGCACCCGCAAGCCGCGCCAACGCCTCTCTTCGCGAGTCAACTCCCAGCCGAGCCGCGCCTCCCTCCTGCCGCAAGCCGAGCCGCACAGGCGCAGCACCTGCGCCCGAGCCGAGCCGCGCCTGCGCCCAAGCCGAGCCGATCTCTGCTTTTTCAGCCGAGCCGCCAAGCCTTTTTGGAGCCACCTAGTTTTTTGGTCCTTTCCCCCACGTGTCCTTGGTAAATTTGTGGTAAGTTGGTTGGGTTTTTGGCATACCCAACGAAGAGTAATTTTGGTTTTAAATAATTTAATTTTGGGTTAAATTAAATTATTTTTCTGAAAGGGTCGGTTGGACTAAGTGGAGTTGGAACGTGGGATTTCTCGACTTAAAGGGAATTAGTGCAACCTTGATCTTGGGTAAGTTGCTTTGAACGACTCTTGGACTTCTTTTCCATTAAGGTTAGGTTATTAACTATTGTTCCTAACCATTTAGGGCCCCGCTGCTTGGAAAGCACATTTTTCTTGTTGTTAGGACTCGTCGACCAAATCTTCAAGTAAGAGATTTCTACTACTAGCTCTACGACTAGAATCATGAGACCGCATGCATTCCTAGTTATGCACTTGAGGACTACACTACATAACTATATGATAATTAATGAGGGCATGATGTGACTGCTGATGTAAATTATTATGATGACATGGTTAATGTGTTGACGACTGATTATGACTTTATGTTTGGTTATTATGATGAGATGTGATATGATTTCATGATGATGTTATGTATATGTATGCTATGGTTAGGGTACCTGTTAGCTTAGCCTATTAGAGTCGTACCTGCATGGGTGTCCTTCGGGATCACCACCTATTTAGGACCGTGTAGTCCGACAGGACGCCAGTCTAGCATGGATATAGATATGATTCGAGTGATCCGACGGGATCCTCGTAGCCCGATTGTCTTAGTGTTTCCTCCAGGTTCGCTACAGACCAGTATGTTTTAGGTGCTCACCCGGGACACCGAAGACCAAATTTTCGTTCCTACAAGAGTGCGTGTTACACGTGTTTGGGAACGTGTCAGTTATTGGGTACCATTTTCAGGACTCTAATAGGAAGTTAACAGGCACCTAGTGGGACTAGTAGTAGGTCTCTTACTGAGTATTTTATACTCACTCTCTTCATGTGATGTTTTTCAGGTAGAGACCGAGGTAAGGGCAAGGGCAAGCTGGCGAGTGACCAGAAGTGACCGTGGCGAGCCATAGGCACTTCTGCTTCCACTTACACCCCATTTTAAACATTTAATACTTGAGTTTTATTTTTTTTCTTTATTTACTATTTCGTTTCATTAAAAGTAGATAGGGCCCGAGTAGGATTTTAATATTTGTTTATATTTCGCACATTACCCTAATTTGATTTTTTTTATAAATAATATTCTGAGGTTTTATTCATTTTAACTAAACTTTATGACTTAAATTATGTTAATTACATTCAGTAATGACTTTGGCTCAGTATAAGGAGTTGGGTCGTTACAGTTGGTATCAGAGCTCAATGTTTTCGGTTCTGTAGACCGACTTACGATGTAAGTCTTTGTTTTGTTTTGTTTTACCCTATGACTATACGGTCCTTCGTCACTCGCCAGGTATGTCTTAAAGCTTTGCTAATGCTAAGATTATAATCTTGCACGAATAGACTAGACATAGAAATTTGAGTGCTATGTTCTTGTGGTGAAAAGTTCTTACTGGTGAAATTTAGGGAGAATGCCGCCACGTAGAGGTGCACGCCGAGGAAGTGGTAGGGGAGGCGGAGGAGCCGGTCGTGGCCAGCCGAAGGAGCAACCTGCTGTGCCGGCGGTCGACCCTAACACATCGGTCATCCAGGCAGATCTCGCCGCAATGGAGTTGTGCTATCAGAACATGCTGCAAGCTGCTCTAGCGCCTTCCCTCGCTGCCCAGCAGAACCAGGCCGCCCCTGTTTAGGCTCAGACCGTCATTCCTCCAGCCTTTGTGGAAGCTCAGCCCGCGCCAATTAAACTATCGACTGAGGCCAAGCACTTAAGAGACTTTAGGAAGTATAATCCTAAGACTTTTGACCGATCCATGGACAACCCCACAAAGGGCCAAATGTGGTTGACGTCCATAGAGACTATCTTTCGGTACATGAAGTGCCTAGAAGACCAGAAGGTGCAGTGTGCAGTTTTGTTCCTGTAGGATAGAGGCACCGCCTGGTGGGAGACTGCTGAGAGGATGCTGGGGGGCGACATCAGCAAAATAACCTGGGAGCAGTTCAAGGAGAACTTCTACGCTAAGTTCTTCTCTACCAACGTGAAGCACGCCAAGCTGCAGGAGTTCCTAAACTTGGAGCAAGGTGACATGACCGTGGAGCAGTATGACGCCAAGTTCGACATGCTATCTTGTTTTGCTCCCGATGTGGTAGGGGATGAGGCTGCCAGGACCGAGAAATTCGTTAGAGGTCTCAGACTAGACCTCTAGAGCATCGTCCGAGCCCTCCGGCCAGCTACTCACGCTGATCCACTACGCATAGCGCTAGATTCAAGCCTGCATGAGAGAGCGGATTCGTCTAAGGCTGCGAGCAGAGGGTCAGCCCTTGGTCAGAAGAGGAAGGTGGAGTCGTAGCCTGATGTGATACCGCAGCAAACTCTGAGGTTAGGAGGTGTCTTCCAAAGGCACTGACGGGAGCTTGCAGTAGCCGGGAGGACTCTGAGAGAGCTACTCGTCTGTACTACCTGTGGGAAAGTCCATGGAGAACGTTGCTTGGCTGGGAGCGGAGTTTGCTTCAGGTGCAGACAACCAGGGCACACTGCTGACGCGTGTCCTCGAAAACCCTTTGAGTCGACACCGCACCAGCCTTCCGCTTCCCAGTAGGGAAGAGTTTTTGCCACTACTCGTCAGGAGGCCGAGCGAGCTGGTACAGTGGTGACAGGTACGAGGCCGAGCGAGCTGGTACAGTGGTGACAAATACGCTCCCAATCTTGGGGCATCATGCTTTTGTACTGTTTGACTCTAGGTCATCCCACTCATTCATATCCTCTGCGTTCGTTCAGCATGTGGGTTTAGAGGTAGAACCATTGGGTAGTGTTTTGTTTGTTTCTACTCTATCTAGGGAGTTTCTACTCTATCTAGGGAGGTCCTGTTGTCTAAAGAAAAAATAAAGGCATGTCGGGTAGAGATAGTGAATCATATGTTAGACGTGACCCTACTAGTGTTAGACATGCAGGATTTTGATGTGATTTTAGGCATGGATTGATTGTCAACTAACCATGCAAGTATAGACTGTTTTGGTAAGGAAGTCGTCTTTAACCCTCCCTCTGGGCCTAGTTTCAAATTTAAGGGGTCAGGCATTGTATGTATACCCAAGGTCATCTCAGCCATGAAGGCGAGTAAACTACTCAACCAGGGTACTTGGGGCATCTTGGCAAGCGTAGTAGATACCAGAGAACAGGAAGTTTCCCTGTCCTCCGAACCAGTGGTAAGGGAATACCCAGATGTTTTCCCTGACGAGCTTCCAGAACTTTCGCCTCCTAGGGAGATAGACTTCGCCATCGAGTTAGAGCCCGACACAGCTCCTATCTCGAGGGCCCCTTACAGAATGGCTCCAGCCGAACTAAAGGAGCTGAAGATACAGCTACAGGAGTTGCTAGACAAGGGTTTTATCCAACCCAGTGTGTAACCTTGGGGAGCCCCAGTGTTGTTTGTAAAGAAGAAGGATGGGTCAATGCGCCTTTGCATTGACTATAGAGAGCTGAACAAGGTGACAGTTAAGAACCGCTACCCCTTGCCCAGGATTGATGACTTGTTCGATCAGTTGCAGGGAGCCACTGTCTTTTCCAAGATCGACCTACGATCAGGCTATCACCAGTTGAGGATCAGGGATAGTGATATCCCTAAGACGGCCTTCCGTTCTAGATACAGACATTACGAGTTCATTATGATGTCTTTTGGGTTGACTAATGCTCCTGCGGTATTCATGGATTTGATGAACAGGGTGTTTAAGGACTTTCTAGACTCGTTCATCATAGTTTTCATAGACGACATTTTGATTTACTCCAAAACTGAGGTTGAGCATGAGGAGCACTTGCACCAGGTTTTGGAGACTCTTCGAGCCAATAAGTTGTATGCCAAGTTCTCCAAGTGTGAGTTCTGGCTGAAGAAGGTGATGTTCCTCGGCCACGTGGTTTCCAGTGAGGGAGTTTCTGTGGATCCAGCAAAGATCGAAGCGGTTACCAATTGGCCTCGACCGTCAACGGTTAGCGAGATTCGTAGTTTCCTGGGGTTGGCAGGTTACTATAGGAGGTTCGTGGAAGACTTCTCACGTATAGACAGCCCCTTGACCCAGTTGACCAGAAAGGGAACCCCTTTTGTTTGGAGCCCAGCTTGCGAGTGTAGCTTCGAGGAGCTTAAGCAGAAGCTAGTGACTGCACCAGTCCTGACAGTGCCCGATGGGTCGGGAAGTTTTGTGATCTACAGTAATGCCTCCAAAAAGGGACCAGGCTGCGTTCTGATGCAGCAAGGTAAGGTAGTTGCTTATGCCTCCCGTCAGTTGAAGAGTCATGAGCAGAACTACCCTACCCATGACCTAGAGTTGGCAGCAGTGGTTTTTGCATTGAAGATATGGAGGCACTACCTGTATGGTAAGAAGATATAGATTTTCACTGACCATAAGAGCCTGAAGTACTTCTTCACCCAGAAGGAGCTGAATATGAGGCAGAGGAGGTGGCTTGAGTTAGTGAAAGACTATGACTATGAGATTCTGTACCATCCAGGTAAGGCAAATGTAGTAGCTGACACGCTGAGTAGGAAGGTGCACATTCAGTAGCACTGATCACCAAGCAAGCTCCCTTACTCAGAGATTTTGAGAGAGCCGAGATTGCAGTCTTAGTAGGAGAGGTTACCTCACAGTTGGCTCAGTTGTCAGTACAGCCGACCCTAAGACAGAGGATTATTGTCGCTCAGTTAAATGATCCTTATTTGGTCGAGAAGCGTCGTTTGGTGGAGACAGGGCAAGGGTGAGGATTTCTCCTTATCCTCTGACAATGGCCTTACGTTTGAGGGACGCTTGTGTGTGCTGAAAGACAGTGCAGTCAAGACAGAGCTGTTGATTGAGGCTCACAGTTCTCCATTTACTATGCACCCTGGAAGTACGAAGATGTACCAAGACTTAAGGAGTGTCTATTGGTGGAGGAGCATGAAGAGAGAAGTGGCAGATTTTGTCAGTAGGTGTCTGGTGTGCCAGCAGGTGAAGGCACCTAGACAGTCGGGTTGTTGCAACCCTTGAGTATGCTGGGATGGAAATGGGAGAGTGTGTCGATGGACTTCATTACAGGACTGCCCAGGACTCTAAAGGGCTATACAGTGATCTGGGTTGTTGTTGACAGACTCACGAAGTCAGCCCACTTTGTTCCAGGAAAATCCACTTACACTGCCAGTAAGTGGGGACAGTTATATACGACGGAGATAGTGAGACTGCATGGAGTACCTGTATCCATCGTTTCGGACAGAGATGCTCGTTTCACATCGAAGTTCTGGAAAGGACTTCAACTTGCTTTAGGCACGAGGTTAGACTTCAGCACGGCCTTCCACCCTCAGACTGATGACCAGACAGAGAGATTGAACCAGGTTTTGGAAGATATGCTGCGAGCCTATGTGCTATAGTTTGCAGGGAGTTGGGACTCCCATTTGCATTTGATGGAGCTTGCCTATAACAACAGTTATCAGGCCACCATCGGCATGGCACCATTTGAGGCTCTGTATGGTAAGTGTTGTAGATCTCCCGTCTGTTGGGGCGAGGTTGGTGAGCAGAGGATCCTAGGCCCTGAGTTAGTTTAGACCACCAATGCAGCCATACAGAAGATCCGAGCTCATATGTTGACGGCACAGAGCAGACAGAAGAGTTATGCTGATGTGCGGCGTAAGGATCTCGAGTTTGAGGTGGGAGACATGGTCTTTCTGAAGGTAGCACCTATGAAGGGTGTTCTGAGGTTCGAGAAGAAGGGGAAGCTAAGTCCACGTTTCGTAGGACCATTTGAGATACTAGAGCGGATTGACCCCGTAGCTTATCGCTTGGCGTTGCCCCCATCTCTTTCTGCAGTGCACGGTGTATTCCATGTCTCCATGCTGAGGAAGCATGTCCCAGATCCGACGCATGTAGTGGGCTTCGAGCCACTGCAAATCAGTGAAAACTTGAGCTACGAGGAGCAACCTGTCGAGATCTTGGCAAGGGAAGTCAAAAAGCTCAGTAGTCGAGAAATTTCACTGGTCAAAGTTCTTTGGCGAAACCATGGAGTTGAAGAGGCCACATGGGAGAGAGAAGAGGACATGAGAGCCCAGCACCCCAGCTGTTCGAGCATTAGAACTTTCGAGGATGAAAGTTTTTCAGGGGGAAGATTGTAACGCCCCAACAATTTAGATTTCCTTTTCATTATTATCTTGAGTGTGGATATGAAAATTTCGAATTTATTTGAGGAACTTGATTATTTTGAATTTGCGATTAATTAAGGCTTAGAGTTATAATTATTTTGATTTGGATAATTAAATTGGTAAGGTTATTTGTTGAAGATAAAATAATTGAGTTAAGCTAATGTGATATTTTATTTGGAAAAGAATATATGTATTTTTGAAAGGGAATGTTGTGATTGGATGATTTTGAAAATTTAAGATATTGGGAGTTTTAATTGGAGAGAGAGAAGGTTTGTTGGTTTTGAATTAATTGAAGGGAAAAGAAAAAGGGAATTTATTTTGGGTTCTCCTTATAAATGAGCCTTGGGACCCATGCACCAAAAAGTAAAACCTATTTTTTTAGGAAAAGAAAAAGAGAGAACAACCTAAAATTTTTGGAAAACCTTAGCAAGTGTCGTCGCCGCCTTCCGCTAGTCGTCGAGGGCCACCTTCAGCCAGACACCGCCGTTGAGCGTCACTGTAGATCAGCCGAACAGATCAGTCGAGCCGTGCCGCCATCTGCCCCGATCCGCTCCGTGTCGCTTTGCAGATCGAAAGCCGACCCGCATCGCCAGCCGATCTCTTTCGTCATCCGCCGTGCCCCAGCCAAACGTCGCCACCGTGACATTCGTCGGTCGTCACAGCGCCGCATCACCTGAGCCGAGTAGTCCCAAGCGAAGCACCGCCACCGCGACGCAGCCGATCTGCGTTCCCAACCCGAACAGAGACGCCGCACCTTCGACCCGGAACCCAACTCGCGCAGCCACTCTGCTCCGCCACCCGACCCGAACATCAAGTCGCGCCTGAGCGTCAAGCCGCGCCAGCGCCTCTTTTCGCGAGCCGACTCCCAGTCGAGCCATGCCTCCCTTCTGCCACAAGCTGAGCCGCACGCGCGCAGCACTTACGCCCGAGCTGAGCCGCGCCTGGGCCCAAGTCGAGTCGATCCCTGCTTTTCCAGCCGATCCGCCAAGCCTTTTTGAAGCCACCTAGTTCTTTGGTCCTTTCCCCCACGTGTCCTTGGTAAGTTTATGGTAAGTTGGTTGGGTTTTTGGCATACCCAACAAAGAGTAATTTTGGTTTTAAATAATTTAATTTTGGGTTAAATTAAATTATTTTTCTGAAAGGGCCGGTTGGACCAAGTGGAGTTGGAACGTGGGATTTCTCGACTTAAAGGGAATTAGTGCAACCTTGATCTTGGGTAAGTTGCTTCGAATGACTCTTTGACTTCTTTTCCATGAAGATTAGGTTATTAATTATTGTTCCTAACGATTTATGGCTCCGCTGCTTGGAAAGCACATTTTTCTAGCTGTTAGGACTCGTTGACCAAATCTCTAGGTAAGAGATTTCTACTACTAGCTCTACGACTAGAATCATGAGACTACATGCATTCCTAGTTATGCACTTGAGGACTACACTGCATAACTATATGATAATTAATGAGGGCATGATGTGACTGCTGATGTGAATTATTATGATGACATGGTTAATGTGTTGACGGTTGATTATGACTTTATGTTTGGTTATTGTGATGAGATGTGATATGATTACATGATGATGTTATGTATATGTATTCTATGGTTAGGGTACCTGTTAGCTTAGCCTATTAGAGTCGTACCTGCATGGGTGTCCTTCAGGATCACCACCTATTTAGGACCGTGTAGTCCGACGGGACGCTAGTCTAGCATGGATATAGATATGATTCGAGTGATCCGACGGGATCCTCGCAGCCCGATTGTCTTAGTGTTTCCTCCGGGTTCGCTACATACCAGTATGTTCTAGGTGCTCCCCCGGGACACCGAAGACCAGATTTTCGTTCCTACGGGAGCGCATGTTGCACGTGTTCGGGAACGTACCAGTTATTGGGTACCATTTTCAGGACTCTAATAGGAAGTTAACAGGCACCTAGTGGGACTAGTAGTGGGTCCCTTACTGAGTATTTTATACTCACTCTCTCCATGTCAAGTTTTTCAGGTAGAGGCCGAGGTAAGGGCAAGGGCAAGCTGGCGAGCGACCAAAAGTGACCGTGACGAGCCATAGGGACTTCTGCTTCCGCTTACACCCCGTTTTAAACATTTAGTACTTGAGTTTTATTTTCTTCTTTATTTACTATTTCGTTTCTTTAAAAGTAGATAGGGCCCGAGTAGGATTTTAATATTTGTTTATATTTCGCACATTACCCTGATTTGATTTTTTTTTATAAATAAAATTCTGAGGTTTTATTCATTTTAACTAAACTTTATGACTTAAATTATGTTAATTACATTCAGTAATAACTTCGGCTCAGTATAAGAAGTTGGGTCGTTACAACTTTTCATTTAAGTATTGCACAAAAAATGAGGAAGTTGCAAAGAGGTATTCATAAAGGTATAAGATTTGATTGGTTTGCAAAAATGGTAAAGAGGAGTTTGACAGTGATGAAAACAAGCTAATGAATTCTAATACTTAAGAGAACAAGTTTGTTGTCTTCAAAACTTCAAAATTTATAATGAAGTATTAACGTAAAGGTTCCCAACATTAGTATACCCATTGGATGTGGGGAAATTAAAACTCATACCTATTTAATTACCTTATTAATTATGTTTTGTTCTCTCTCATTAACGTACTAATTAAAAGCACGGTGAGAGAGAGAGAGTGAGAGAAGTGAGAATCATTAAGTTGACATATTTGTTTCCTATATAGTTGAGGATTGTCCCTTCATTGTTGTTGATAATAAAGCAACGGCCTCTCCCACTGTTAAGAAAACATGATTTGGCCTCAAGATCTCTTGATTTTCATCTGCTTTTTGCAACTTCTCCAATACTTCACCCATTGGGTTTACCAACAGAAGCTGTAAAAATGATGAATACAACCATTATAACCATCAACTTAAAAGCAGCATTCAAGTTAGCTACCCTTAAATTACTCTGTACTATTGGTTTCCTTAAATTTATTATATTAAAATATTCATATCCATATATACAATTAATTAGAGTTTTCTAGAGCTAGCATGCATGTTTTAGTTTTAGGACATGATAGAAAGAGGGCAATGTAATAACTTTACGTTAATATATAGTGTATACTTACCTCAACACCCTTCTTTTCCAATGCTCTCCTTAGATCTTTGAAGAGTAGGACTCCACTAGTGTCTATAGCACTCACAGCTGCACCAATTTAAAAATGATTCACATAATGATTGATGTTCATAAAGTTCAATTCCGATTCACCAAATGGTTCCAACAATAATTCCATATGTGTTGGAGTAAAGTGACTTTAAAATTATTGTTCCATCCATTCACAATCATTAATTCTAAAATACGTTTTTAAAATATATTTAATTAATTTGATGTTATGAAATTCGTCTTGGAAAATGTCAAATCCAATATGAAAAATAATGCCTTCAATTATTTAAAAATCATATTAGAAAAGTATTCTGAATTTCATAAAAGTTATTTTAACTAAACATGTTTTATTCGTTAACTTACCAGATAATTCTAAAACCACAAACTGAAGGTCAGAGCCCTCCTTCTTAACATGATCTTGACCAGCTTCATAATCCTCAATCCATCTCAAAATCCTTCAAAGCAAAGGGCCAAATAGACATAAAACTATTTAGAGGTGGATAATAAGTCTAAATTATCTCATTTGTGTTCGATTTATTCAATTTTAGTACCGATATGTTTTTTTAAATGTTCAGTTTATCCTTATACTTTCATTAATGAGGTCTCTTTTAAATTTAGTTATTCAAAGTTTTTTTTGTCGAAATTAATTAAATATAGAATAACAAACTAAAATGGGGACTAAATTCACGATTAAAAAAAACTACTAAAATTGAGTGGTAATTAAATTATATTTTTGAAAATGTGATGGGTAATAATATATAAGAACCTTTCATTCAGATAAGTGGCGTTGGCAAAGTTGATCGGAGCTTCAATGCTTAAAATGAGAAAGCCTTGAACGCTCATTGCATCCTTGTATTGGTGAATGTTTCTATATATATCTGTTCCACCTATGTTCCCCAACATCGCTGTTTTTGGCCTTGTGATTTGTAGGATGATCTTGAAAATTGATATCCCAACCTGACCATCAACATATAGATTGTATAATTAACATCTTTCTTAAATACTAAATCTTCTAAATTGGTTCAATTTCAACCCAAAAAATTGTTGCATGGGTTATGGCAATGACAACTTTCTTGACCAAAAAATAGATTAAATTATATTTTAAGCTAAACAAGTTAGCAACTAAGTGATCATAAAAGTGAAGATTTTGGATTGGGAACAACATACAGCGATGGCGAGACCATGTTGAACAGAGATGAGAATGACTCCGAAAAAGGCACAAAGCATCACAACAAAGTCGAACTTGTCGACCTTCCAAATGGCATATGCAGCTGGGACGTCGATAAGGCCGACGACGGCAGTGACGATGATGGCAGCCAACACCAGATTGGGAGTGTATTGAAAAAGAGGCATCAGAAACAACAAGGTTACCATTATCGTGACAGACATTACGATGTTAGACACTGCGGTTTTGGCCCCTGCATTATGGTTCACTGCTGACCTTGAAAACGCACCTGCAAATTCAGTTTCCACGTTTAGAGATCACCACAAACACTTTAATTAAGATGTTGCTGTTGTTTAATTCGACACTAAGTTGACTTATTTATTTTATTTTTGGACAATGCTAAGTTAAATATAAAATAGATATCAAACAAATACCAAACAAAAATGATAAAGATGTTCAAATCAAACCTGTTGTTACATAGCAAGACGTGAAAGAGCCAACCACGTTCATGAGGCCGATTGCAATCATTTCCTTGTTACCATCCACACGATAGTCTTTTATAGCTGCAAAAGTTCGCCCTACTGCGATTCCTTCCTGTGTTTTAATTTCATAACACATGTTTTTTTTTTCTTTTTATTAAATAGATTTTACTATCAAACAAGATAACTTTTTTAAAAACCAAATGGTTAATAGAAAAGGAAGCCAATTTTAGAAATTTTGTCAAAAGCTTGTGTTGGGTTTTCAAAAATTACGTCTAAAACAAAGACAATAAAACAAACAAAATAAATGAATAGGTGAAAATTGTGATGGTAAGATTAATTAAGCCAATCTTTTTTAAGATATAACAAAACCGCAAAATATTTAAACTCAATAGAATAATTTTGAAAACTAAAAAAGTCTACATGCCAACAATGAAAAATACATAAAATGTTCCATCAACCGCCTCGTCAACAACCCACGATCGTTTAGATTTGGTTTTTTGGATTTGGATAATCAAATCTAAACAATTTATTTTTTCAATTCTACGTACACGATCATTTAATTTAGTTAGACGATCATTTAGATTTAATCGTTTAGATTTTGGTAGCCAAATCTAAGCAATTTCTTTTTCAAGATTCTTTTGGTACACGATTGTATTTGTTTAAACAATCGTTTATTTTTTCAAGATTTTTTAGTACGTTTAGATTTGACTAAACGATTTTTTTAAGATTCTTTTGGTACCTGATCATTTAAATTTGTCTACATGATCGTTTAAATTTGTCTACACGATCATTTTTTTTTTGTATACAATCGTTTAGATTTGACTATTTTTTGTATAGAATCGTTAGATTTGAGAATGACGTTTTCTTCAAGTCTTTTATATTTAGTATACAATCATGAACAACCAAATAAAAATTTGAAAAAAAATAGATCTTTTATATTTGATACGTGATTTTGAACTAAATAATAGTTTGGAAAAAATAGAGGAAGAAAATAATAAGGACAGAAAAAAATTAAATCACAAACGAAGAGAAGAAGAAAGACTATAAAAGTGAAGGGCAAACCTAAAATATTTTTAAAAAATGGCTAACTTTGTTTGTTATAGGACCATAAATATTTTACGTTATATTTATGAAAATTTCTCATTAATTAATTTAGAAATAAAACAACGAACAAAATCGTTGTTCTTTGAGGCGTAATTTCTTTTTCAATTTTTGAAACTAAGATTTTATTTTTTCAAATACAACATAAAAAAAAAAAAAAAAAGACATAACAACAAATTAAAACAACTCAAGTAAAAATAACTTTTACAAGCTTAATTTCTCAAAAAAAACCAAAAATAAAATAGTTATAAATTAAAACAATTTTTTTAATTAAAATATTAGTAAAAAATTACACATCAAACAAAAGTGCTAAATATTTACTACTTGTATAGCAATTTAAGAAAAGCCCGTGAAACTAATTATATTTTTATAAATTTCATATTTGTCCTTATTTGATTTTGATTATTGCAGGATGATTTTTCAGTTCTTTTCTTCTTCTTTGTATTATTACTTCTCCTTCTTTATGTTTCCATCTCTTGTTTGTGGTTTTTTCATTTCCTCTTCCAAAATTTCTTCCTTCTTCTTCATTTCTCAATTTTTTTTTTCTTTGGTATAAGATATAAACAATATTGGTACAGTATCTAAAAGATCGTGTACCAATATCTGAACTATTAGTTGTTTATCCCAGATAGATAGGGATAGACCACTATCACTAATATATCGTTTAGATTTGGTACAATATCATTTAGGCTTAGTAGAAGATTGTTTAGATTTAGTACACAATATGATTTAGATTGGGTATAAGATATACTGGATATAAGATCGTTTCGACTAGATAGAAGGATACAAGATCGTTTCGACTAGGTACAAGAGTATAAATGTAACGCCCAACAATTTTGGTTTTCTTTTGTTGTTTTGACCATTAATATTAATATTAAGTGTGGTTAATATTATTCTTATTAAACTAAAGTTGTTTTTTTTCTTTTTATATTAATTATGGAAGTTAGGGGTAAATTAGTCAATTAATGGAGTGGCAAGTTAATTAATTGCCTTGGAAAGGGTCAAGGGTGGAGAGAGAAAAAGGGGGCTATTAAATTCTTTTATTATTTTTGAAATTCTTTTAAAAAGAGGCATTGGGAGACGTGAGACTCCTCATCTCCCCAAAGAAGAAAAAAAAAAAAAAAAAGGAGAAAACCCTAGCCGCCGCCACTCTCCGCGCCGCCGCCGCCCGCCGCCGCACGCCGCCAGCTTCAAGCAAGCGCCGAAGCCGATCCACTGCGCGTCTGCAAGCCGAGTGGAAGCCGAACCATCCTCCGCGCGTCTGCAGCCGAATCCGCAGCCGCCAGCCGAGCCGGAACTCGCCGCTTCGACCTAAGGAGGACAGCCGACGTCGCGCCGCTCCGATCAGGAGGATAGCCGAGCCGCGTCGCGTCGCTTCGATCAAGCCGATCCGTGCAGCCGAAGCTCGCCGCGCCGCGTCGATCTGAGAAGTTCAGCCAGCCGCGCCGCTCCGATCGAGCCGAAGGGAGCCGCTTCGATCCGCGCACAGCCGTCTCCCGCAGCCGCCACTCGAAGCTGATCCGCCGCGCGTGCCTCCAGCCGACGAACGAACCCGGAGCCGCTCCACGTCCGCGCGCCCGAAGCCGAAACTGAAGCCGCGCCGCGTCCAGCCCTCTCCGCGTGTGAGCCGCGTCCGCGTGGGAAGCCGCGCCGCGCGTTTCCGCGTAGCCGAGCCGCATCTCCTCCCTGTTGCAAGTCGAGCCGCACGCGTAGCTTCCTGTACCGAGCCGAGCCGCGCCTGCGCCAAGCCGAGCCGGTCCTGTCTTCTTCCAGCCGAGCCGCCAAGACTAAATTGGCTCCATCCACCTAAATTTTGGTAATTTAATTAATTATTGTGGCATTTCCCAGTAAGACTCCATGCTTCGGACATTAATTAAATTAATTTGGGACTAAAATTAAGTTATTTCCTTAAGGGACGTCTTGGACCAAGTAATTGCTGCAGCGCGGGAATTCTTCAGCAGGGGGGCTCGAGCACTGCAACCTCTCTAGGGTAAGTTATTTCAAATGAGTCTTGAACCGATAGTCGTTGGCGACCTAATTACGAATTTTGGCATATTAAACAGTTAGGACTTCGTCGCTTGGAAAGCGTACTGCCTCTTGGTTAGGACTCGACAAGTAAATCTCCAGGTAAGAGATTCTACTACTAGCTTCATGTTTAGAAGTATGAGACCATGTATGCCCCGACTTTTCATGTTAAGGATTAGACAGTACGTTGTCTGAGATAAATGTTAGTATGATGCAAATGACGATATAGTTATGCTATAGCCTGTTATGTGTGGCAAGAGCTGTTATGGCTACGACGAATGTCGGGACGGAGAGTGTAGGGATGATTTATGTGACATGTTATATGCTGATGCCATGTGTATGTATACTGCAATTAGGGTACCTGTTAGCTTAATCTGTTAGAGTCGTACCTGCATGGGTGTCCTTCGGGATCACCACCTATTGAGGACTGTGTGGTCCGACGGGACACCAGTCTAGCATGGATATAGATATGACTCGAGTGACTCGACGGGGTCCTCGCATCCCGACTGTCCTAGGTGTCCCCCGGGGCACCGAAGACCAGAGTTACGTTCCTACGGGAGCGCATGATTGCACGTGTTCGGGAACGTGCCAAGGATTGGGTACTAGTTATCAGGACTCTTACAGGAAGTTAACAGGCACCTAGTGGGACTAGTAGTGGGTCTCTTACTGAGTATTTTTATACTCACTCTCTTCACTTTATGTTTTCAGGTAGAGGACGAGGCAAGGGCAGGGGCAAGCTGGCGAGCGACCCGAAGTGAGACCGTGAAGGGCCATAGGGACTACCGCTTCCGCTTATTCTTATTTCAGATTTTCGCACTTGAGTTTGAGTAATTTTCATTACTTACCATTTTTTTTGTAGATAGGGCCCGAGTAGGACTTCAGAACGCTTTTACATTTTTTTTTTTTTGCATGACTACCTTGTTTAAATTTTTATAAATGAAATTTCTTAAACCGTATGCGTTTTAATAATTTTTATGACTTAAACCACTTGTTCTATATTTAGTAATGACTTCGATTCAGTATAAGGAGTTGGGTCGTTACAGTTGGTATCAGAGCACAGTGTTTTAGGTTCTGTAGACTGACCTACGATGTAAGTCATTTTTGTTTTGGTTTTACTTCACCCTATGGCTATACGGTCCTTCGGCACTCGCCAGGTATGTCTAAAGCCTTGCTAATGTTAAGATTACAATTTTGCCTGAATAGTCTAAGACCTAGATATAGGGTGTTAAGTTCTTGTGGTGAAAAGTTTGTTGGTGAATTTTAGGGAGAATGCCGCCACGTAGGGGTGCACGCCGAGGAGGTGGTAGGGGAGGCAGAGGAGCCGGTCGTGGCCAGCCGGAGGCGCCACCTGTTGCACCGGCAGTCGACCCAAACGCACCGGTCACCCAGGCGGATCTCGCCGCGATGGAGCAGCGTTATCAGGACATGCTGCAAGCTGCTTTGGCGCCCTTCCTTACCGCCCAGCAGAACCAGGCCGCCCCTGTTCAGGCCCAGGCCGTCGCTCCTCCAGCCCATGAGGAAGCTCAACCAGTACCAGTTCAACTGTCGGCCGAGGCGAAACACTTACGGGATTTCAGGAAGTATAATCCTAAGACTTTTGACGGATCCATGGACAACCCCACAAAGGCCCAAATGTGGTTGACATCCATAGAGACTATTTTCAGGTACATGAAGTGCCCAGAAGACCAGAAGGTGCAGTGTGCAGTCTTCTTCTTGGAAGACAGGGGCACCGCCTGGTGGGAGACCGCTGAGAGAATGCTGGGGGGCGATGTCAGCAAAATAACTTGGGAGCAGTTCAAGGGGAACTTCTATGCTAAGTTCTTCTCTGCCAATGTGAAGCACGCCAAGCTGCAAGAGTTCCTAAACTTGGAGCAAGGCGACATGACGGTGGAGCAGTACGACGCCGAGTTCGATATGCTGTCCCGCTTTGCTCCCGACATGGTAAGGGATGAGGCTGCCAGGACGGAGAAATTCGTTAGAGGACTCAGGCTAGACCTTCAGGGCATTGTCAGAGCCCTCCGCCCAACCACGCATGCTGATGCACTACGTATAGCACTGGATTTGAGCCTGCCTGAGAGAGCCGATTCGTCTAAGGCTGCCGGCAGAGGGTCAGCCTTGGGACAGAAGAGAAAGGTTGAGACGCAGCCTGACGTAGCACCGCAGCGAACACTGAGGTCAGGAGGTGTCTTCCAGAGACACCGACGGGAGCTTGCAGCAGCCGGGAGGACTCTGAGAGAGCTACCCGCTTGTACTACCTGCGGGAGAGTCCACGGAGGTCGTTGCTTAGCTGGAAGTGGAGTCTGCTTCAGATGTAGACAGCCGGGGCACACTGCTGATGTGTGTCCTCGGAAACCCTTTGAGACGACACCGCCCCAGCCTTCTGCGGCCTAGCAGGGGAGAGTTTTCGCCACTACCCGGCAGGAGGCCGAGCGAGCTGGCACAGTGGTGACAGGTACGCTCCCAATTTTGGGGCATTATGCTTTTGTGCTATTTGACTCTGGGTCATCCCACTCGTTTATATCCTCCGTTTTCGTTCAGCATGTGGGTTTGGAGGTAGAGCCTTTGGGTAGTGTTTTGTCGGTTTCTACTCCATCTGGGGAGGTCCTGTTGTCCAAAGAACAAATAAAGGCATGTCGGGTAGAGATAGCGAATCGTATGTTAGACGTGACCTTGCTAGTGTTAGACATGCAGGATTTTGACAGTGATACTAGGCATGGATTGGCTGTCAGCCAACCATGCAAATATAGACTGTTTTGGCAAGGAAGTTGTCTTTAACCCTCCCTCCGAGGCTAGCTTCAAATTCAGGGGGGCAGGCATGGTATGTATACCCAAGGTCATCTCAGCCATGAAGGCTAGTAAACTACTCAGCCAGGGAACTTGGGGCATCTTGGCAAGCGTAGTGGATATTAGAGAGCCAGAAGTTTCCCTATCGTCTGAACCAGTGGTGAGGGAGTACCCCGACGTTTTCCCAGACGAACTCCCAGGACTTCCGCCTCCCAGAGAAGTAGACTTCGCCATCGAGTTAGAGCCGGGCACTGCCCCTATCTCGAGGGCCCCTTACAGAATGGCTCCAGCCGAGCTAAAGGAGTTGAAGGTCCAGTTACAGGAGTTGCTGGACAAAGGCTTCATCCGGCCCAGTGTGTCGCCTTGGGGAGCCCCAGTATTGT
The DNA here is from genome assembly GCF_025177605.1 of Cucumis melo. Lineage (NCBI taxonomy): Eukaryota > Viridiplantae > Streptophyta > Magnoliopsida > Cucurbitales > Cucurbitaceae > Cucumis > Cucumis melo. The sequence goes on along the minus strand of NC_066866.1, from coordinate 18,188,149 downwards.
TCGTGAAGAAGAAGGATGGGTCGATGCGCCTTTGTATTGACTACCGAGAGCTGAACAAGGTGACGGTCAAAAACCGCTACCCCTTGCCCAGGATTGATGACCTGTTCGATCAGTTGCAGGGAGCCACCGTCTTTTCCAAGATCGACCTGCGATCAGGCTATCACCAGTTGAGGATTAGGGACGGTGACATTCCCAAGACGGCCTTTCGATCGAGGTACGGACATTACGAATTCGTTGTGATGTCTTTCGGCTTGACTAACGCTCCTGCAGTATTCATGGATTTGATGAACAGGGTGTTTAAGGACTTTCTAGACTCGTTCGTCATAGTCTTCATTGACGACATCCTCATTTACTCAAAAACTGAGGCGGAGCACGAGGAGCACTTACACCAGGTTTTGGAGACCCTTCGAGCCAACAAGTTGTATGCCAAGTTCTCCAAGTGTGAATTCTGGTTAAGGAAGGTGACGTTTCTTGGCCACGTGGTTTCCAGTGAGGGAGTTTCAGTAGATCCCGCAAAGATTGAAGCGGTGACCAACTGGACTCGACCGTCCACGGTTAGTGAAATTCGAAGTTTTCTGGGCTTGGCAGGTTACTACAGGAGGTTCGTGGAAGACTTCTCACGTATAGCCAGCCCGTTGACCCAGTTGACCAGGAAGGGAACCCCTTTTGTCTGGAGCCCAGCATGCGAGCGTAGCTTTCAGGAGCTCAAACAGAAGCTAGTGACTGCTCCAGTACTGACAGTGCCCGATGGTTCGGGAAACTTTGTGATCTATAGTGATGCCTCCAAGAAGGGACTGGGCTGTGTCCTGATGCAGCAAGGTAAGGTAGTTGCTTATGCCTCCCGCCAGTTGAAGATTCATGAGCAGAACTACCCTCCCCACGACTTGGAGTTGGCAGCTGTAGTCTTTGCACTGAAGATATGGAGGCACTATCTGTACGGTGAGAAGATTCAGATTTACACCGACCATAAGAGCCTGAAGTACTTCTTCACTCAGAAGGAGTTGAACATGAGGCAGAGGAGGTGGCTCGAGTTGGTGAAAGACTACGACTGCGAGATCCTGTACCACCCAGGTAAAGCAAATGTAGTGGCTGACGCGCTGAGTAGGAAGGTTGCACATTCAGCAGCGCTAATCACCAAGCAGACCCCCTTACTCAGGGATTTTGAGAGAGCCGAGATTGCAGTCTCAGTAGGTGAGGTTACCGCACAGTTGGCTCAGTTGTCGGTTCAGCCAACCTTGAGGCAAAAGATCATCGCTGCTCAGCTGAGTGATCCTTACTTGGCAGAGAAACGTCGTATGGTAGAGACAGAGCAAGGTGAGGACTTCTCCATATCCTCTGACGATGGCCTTATGTTTGAGGGACGCCTGTGTGTGCCGGAAGACAGCGCAGTTAAGACGGAGCTTTTGACTGAGGCTCACAGTTCCCCGTTTACCATGCACCCTGGGAGTACGAAGATGTACCAGGACTTAAGGAGTGTCTATTGGTGGAGGGGCATGAAGAGGGATGTGGCAGACTTTGTCAGTAGGTGCTTGGTGTGCCAGCAGGTGAAGGCACCTAGGCAGCATCCAGCAGGGTTGTTGCAACCCTTGAGTGTGCCAGGGTGGAAGTGGGAGAGCGTGTCGATGGATTTTATTACGGGACTGCCTAAGACCCTAAAGGGCTACACGGTGATCTGGGTGGTGGTCGACAGACTCACGAAGTCGGCCCATTTCGTGCCAGGGAAGTCAACTTACACTGCCAGTAAGTGGGGGCAGTTATATATGACAGAGATTGTGAGACTACACGGAGTACCCGTATCCATCATTTCAGACAGAGACGCTCGTTTCACATCGAAGTTCTGGAAGGGACTTCAACTTGCATTAGGTACGAGGCTGGACTTCAGCACGGCATTTCACCCCCAGACTGATGGTCAGACAGAGAGATTGAACCAGATTTTGGAAGATATGCTGCGGGCCTGCGTGCTAGAGTTTTCAGGAAGTTGGGACTCCCATCTGCATCTGATGGAGTTCGCCTATAACAACAGCTACCAGGCCACTATTGGTATGGCACCGTTCGAGGCTCTGTATGGCAAGTGCTGTAGATCCTCTGTCTGCTGGGGCGAGGTTGGAGAGCAGAGGATGCTAGGCCCCGAGTTAGTGCAGACTACCAACGCAGCCATACAGAAGATCCGAGCTCGTATGCTGACAGCCCAGAGCAGACAGAAGAGTTACGCTGATGTACGACGTAAGGACCTCGAGTTTGAAGTGGGAGATATGGTCTTTCTGAAGGTTGCACCCATGAAGGGTGTTCTGAGGTTCGCGAAGAAGGGGAAGCTGAGTCCACGCTTCGTAGGGCCGTTCGAGATATTGGAGCGGATTGGCCCCGTGGCTTACCGCTTGGCGCTACCCCCATCTTTTGCTGCAGTGCACGACGTATTCCATATCTCCATGCTGAGGAAATATGTCGCAGACCCAACACATGTGGTGGACTTCGAGCCACTGCAGATTAGCGAGAACTTGAGCTACGAGGAGCAGCCTGTCGAGGTCCTGGCAAGGGAGGTCAAGAAGCTTCGCAGTCGGGAAATTCCACTGGTCAAAGTCCTTTGGCAGAACCATGGAGTGGAAGAGGCAACGTGGGAAAAAGAAGAGGACATGAGAGCCCAACACCCCGAGCTGTTCGAGGATTAGAACTTTCGAGGACGAAAGTTTTTTAGGAGGGAAGATTGTAACGCCCAACAATTTCGGTTTTCTTTTGTTGTTTTGACCATTAATATTAATATTAAGTGTGGTTAATATTATTCTTATTAAACTAAAGTTGTTTTTTTTCTTTTTATATTAATTATTGAAGTTAGGGGTAAATTAGTCAATTAATGGAGTGGCAAGTTAATTAATTGCCTTGGAAAGGGTCAAGGGTGGAGAGAGAAAAAGGGGGCTATTAAATTCTTTTATTATTTTTGAAATTCTTTTAAAAAGAGGCATTGGGAGACGTGAGACTCCTCATCTCCCCAAAGAAGAAAAAAAAAAAAGGAGAAAACCCTAGCCGCCGCCACTCTCCGCGCCGCCGCCGCCCGCCGCCGCACGCCGCCAGCTTCAGCAAGCGCCGAAGCCGATCCACCGCGCGTCTGCAAGCCGAGTGGAAGCCGAACCATCCTCCGCGCGTCTGCAGCCGAATCCGCAGCCGCCAGCCGAGCCGGAACTCGCCGCTTCGACCTAAGGAGGACAGCCGACGCCGCGCCGCTCCGATCAGGAGGATAGCCGAGCCGCGTCGCGTCGCTTCGATCAAGCCGATCCGTGCAGCCGAAGCTCGCCGCGCCGCGTCGATCTGAGAAGTTCAGCCAGCCGCGCCGCTCCGATCGAGCCGAAGGGAGCCGCTTCGATCCGCGCACAGCCGTCTCCCGCAGCCGCCACTCGAAGCTGATCCGCCGCGCGTGCCTCCAGCCGACGAACGAACCCGGAGCCGCTCCACGTCCGCGCGCCCGAAGCCGAAACTGAAGCCGCGCCGCGTCCAGCCCTCTCCGCGTGTGCGCCGCGTCCGCGTGGGAAGCCGCGCCGCGCGTTTCCGCGTAGCCGAGCCGCATCTCCTCCCTGTTGCAAGCCGAGCCGCACGCGTAGCTTCCTGTACCGAGCCGAGCCGCGCCTGCGCCAAGCCGAGCCGGTCCTGTCTTCTTCCAGCCGAGCCGCCAAGACTAAATTGGCTCCATCCACCTAAATTTTGGTAATTTAATTAATTATTGTGGCATTTCCCAGTAAGACTCCATGCTTCGGACATTAATTAAATTAATTTGGGACTAAAATTAAGTTATTTCCTTAAGGGACGTCTTGGACCAAGTAATTGCTGCAGCGCGGGAATTCTTCAGCAGGGGGGCTCGAGCACTGCAACCTCTCTAGGGTAAGTTATTTCAAATGAGTCTTGAACCGATAGTCGTTGGCGACCTAATTACGAATTTTGGCATATTAAACAGTTAGGACTTCGTCGCTTGGAAAGCGTACTGCCTCGTGGTTAGGACTCGACAAGTAAATCTCCAGGTAAGAGATTCTACTACTAGCTTCATGTTTAGAAGTATGAGACCATGTATGCCCCGACTTTTCATGTTAAGGATTAGACAGTACGTTGTCTGAGATAAATGTTAGTATGATGCAAATGACGATATAGTTATGCTATAGCCTGTTATGTGTGGCAAGAGCTGTTATGGCTACGACGAATGTCGGGACGGAGAGTGTAGGGATGATTTATGTGACATGTTATATGCTGATGCCATGTGTATGTATACTGCAATTAGGGTACCTGTTAGCTTAATCTGTTAGAGTCGTACCTGCATGGGTGTCCTTCGGGATCACCACCTATTGAGGACTGTGTGGTCCGACGAGACACCAGTCTAGCATGGATATAGATATGACTCGAGTGACTCGACGGGGTCCTCGCATCCCGACTGTCCTAGGTGTCCCCCGGGGCACCGAAGACCAGAGTTACGTTCCTACGGGAGCGCATGATTGCACGTGTTCGGGAACGTGCCAGAGATTGGGTACCAGTTATCAGGACTCTAACAGGAAGTTAACAGGCACCTAGTGGGACTAGTAGTGGGTCCCTTACTGAGTATTTTTATACTCACTCTCTTCACTTTATGTTTTCAGGTAGAGGACGAGGCAAGGGCAGGGGCAAGCTGGCGAGCGACCCGAAGTGAGACCGTGAAGGGCCATAGGGACTACCGCTTCCGCTTATTCTTATTTCAGATTTTCGCACTTGAGTTTGAGTACTTTTCATTACTTACCATTTTTTTTGTAGATAGGGCCCGAGTAGGACTTCAGAACGCTTTTACATTTTTTTTTTTTTTTGCATGACTACCTTGTTTAAATTTTTATAAATGAAATTTCTTAAACCGTATGCGTTTTAATAATTTTTATGACTTAAACCACTTGTTCTATATTTAGTAATGACTTCGATTCAGTATAAGGAGTTGGGTCGTTACAATAAATTTGTTTAGATTTTGTACAAGATCATTTAGGACTGGGTACAACATCATTTAGACTATTGTTTAGACTTGGTACACAAATGCAAGATCGTTTAGACTTGGTAAAAGATTGTCTATTAATCGGGAGTATTTTTGTTATTTTACGTTATGAGTTTGTGGGCTTTTTTCTTTTCCAAAATTGTTTTATATGGGTAAATATTTTCACTTTTTGTTCTATTTTTTAAAAAACTAACCCCTTTAACAAACATATATGGCTTTCTTTTTTTGCATAAAAGAGAAAAAAATAAAAGTATTATCAAAACTAGCTTTTATATATATATATATATATATATATATATATATATATAGAGAGAGAGAGAGAGAGAGAGAGAGAGAGATAGTTTTTGGAGATTTTAAGATTAAATTATTATTATTTTTTGTTTGAATATTAGTGCCTAGACGGTTTGGCCGAAAAGTTACAACTATTGGGTTGTATTATGGTAACCCAACTCTTGTTTGAGAGAAGGGTTATCATAACCCTTATTTTAATTTAGGGTTATCATAACTCATCTTCCCTCCCTCTCCTTCTTCTTAAACTCTCTTCAAATCTCTATAACTCTATCTCTTCAACTCCCCTAGTTTTACTATTTCATTTATTTTTAAAATTTTACTATTTTATTTATCAAATATTATTTATTTTTAATTAATTTTATGATCTTAAAAAGGATATTTCTTTTAATTTATTTTATTTATGAAATTAATTTTAATTAAATATTAATTGTGATTAAGTTACACATTTACTCTTGAGATTTATTTTTTTTTAATTTATTATTTCATGTTACCTTTTCAAACCTTTTTCCAAACACATGTTATGTAAAATTAGGTTTATTATTAACACTAAATTTTCATAACACAACTCTTCTCCAAATGGTCCCTAGATGTATAAGTATATTTATATATATATATATATATATATATATTTTAAAATACTGCTGTAAATGGTAATAATTCAAATTTAATTATTCTATTTACAATTATATGGAGAATGAACTCACCGTGAGAGAGATGATGCCGGTGACAAGACCAGTCTTAATAACAAGACCAAGGTGTGATCCTTCAAAGCGAAGCATGTTCAATGAAGGTGGGTTCAATCCTTCTTCCAATTTTCCTATCTGCCAAAAAAATACCCTCCTTTTCTCATTTCTTTTTCTTTTCTTTCTAATTTTCTTTAAATTATTTTTCTTTCTTTTTTTTTTCTAAAAAAAAAAAGAAAACAATATGTATGTGTATATATATTAATCTAGGCCAACTTTCAAAAACATTAAAATATTGAAATTCCCGTTTCAAATCTTTGCTTTTTATCCTTTTTCATTTTAGGTTTGTGGAAGTATTAGAAATTTTTAAACAAATTTACTTCTTAAATATATTTTTTTTCAAAGAAAAAGGTTAAATAACATGTTTTAGCTTTTTTAACTTTGAATTAATTTATACTCGTAAATCATTAATTCTTTAAACTTTTAAGTTTGTTTTCGATAAGTTTTCAAAATCTTAGACAAAAAAAGATAAAGAATTAAACACACAAATACAAAAGTTTAAGTGTCAAATTAAAAATAAATAAATTGATAAGAAAAAAGGGGGATTTATAATGAAAGAAAACTTACAATACTGATGCCATGGCGATTGGCCTTGAATGCAAAAACCAAAATAGTTGAAAGAATGACAGATACTAAAGGAGCTCCAGCTGATACCCAGAACAACTTTGGCCTCTTCATGCTCTATATATATATATATATCATATTCAACACCTCAATTCCCCAAATAATCAAACTATAGATATCTTAATAATAATTACATATAATCTAGTATATTTATTTGGAAAGACAAATTATTATTACGGTACCATGGTGTTGCTTAAATGTGGATTTCTCAAAAATACAATATTTATAAATTTTGAGGTTTCAATTATGTCTTAAATTTTGAAAACTTTTATTTTCTATTACCTTCTAACTTTGAAATTTGTATCAAATTTTATTTAAATTTGAAAGTCAAAATCCATTCTTTATATGATTGGACAAAAATCCTCGGACCATAGAATTATTTATTTTATCTCAAAATAGATTGTAAGAATAGTTTGTGGAATAAAAAAGTAACGCATGATTATAATGTTATAAACAAGATCACGTTAATTCTCAAATCGTTATAATTTAAACTTAAAAAGAATATACATCTAAAATATTATTGTTTAGAATAAGCCATAGAAAAGTGAGAACAAAATTAGAATGAAAAAGAAAATAATATAATTATAGAAAAAAGGAGAGAGAGAGAGAGAGAGAGGGAAAAATACAATGTGTCTTGTGAGGAGGAGAAAGAGAAGGAAACAAAAGCCCATGAGAATAGTCTGCCATGACCACTGCACATTCACAAATACCAATCAAAAAGAGTAAAAAAAGGTCACCTACTTTTCTGCGTTTTTTATTTCATTATTTCCTTTTTAATTATTCTTTTCTTGTTTTATTTGTTTGTCCACTTTTCAACTCACATGCCTTTCCATTTTTATTCCATTTTTTGTTTTATCACTTTTTTTTATATAAATTAAAAAGAAAAAAAGAAAAAAAGAAAAAAAGAAAAGAAGTTTTTTGTACCTTGTTTTGTTAATCTACATGGTCTATGTACTTTTGTCCATTCTTTATTGTTCCATTCAATCATCTCTTGATCCGGTAGAGATTTCAACACCAAAACATGACTTTCTCCCTTTTCTATTTTTAATTACTTTTTATTAAACTTCTATTATTATTATTACTACTACTTTTTATTAAACTTCTATTATTATTATTATTATTAGTCTAACTTATGCATGAGATAAAAAGAGGTAATTCTCCTTCCATTAACAATTAAATAATTGGTATTCATCTATCTCGTAAAGGACGTGAAATTGTTGATTTTTTCAACGTACGATTCTTAACTTTAAAATGTAGAAGAAAATATCTTTTGAAATTTATTTATGTTAACACCCTAAAATTTTATATTCTTTTCTGTTTGTTTAGAGTTTGATTACAAATTTTGGTCCGTATGATCTAAGAAAATTTCAAATTTAATTGTTAATATAGTTTTGTAAATCTTTTAAATAGTATTTTTATGGTTTGATAACAGCCCTCTCTTAAGTAGTTCATATACATAGGGATTATTTGTGATGTAAGCTTTTAAGTATGAGCCTAATTTTAACTTTTCTACTGACACATAAACAGATATGTAGATAGATGTTGGTTAGGTAAATAAAGCAAAGGTGTGTCTCTAGCTATGTCTACTTTCTCTTATATTAAAAAGAAAAAACCTAACTGCAACTAGTTTATGATAAGTGTTTTATTAAATAATAATAATAATACTTTAAAATATAAAAGTTAAGAAATCATATAAGTTATTTGAAAGTTTAGAGTTGAAATAAACACCATGATATTTTTAAAAATGAACATGGACACAATAATAATGGAATAAACCTCATGTAGCCCACTTAAGATGACAGAGATTTTTCAAGAAAAGGAAATACATGAATAAATATTTTTTTTTCTTTGATGATGAAGGAAATAAAAGCACCAATTACTATTTAAAAGGTTTGTCAGATAGATTTTTTTCTCCATGATTATTATTGAACTAATAATAATAATAATAAATATTATTTGAGAATGAAGGGGGAATAATTTATAAGAATTAATATTGGGAAGAAAAAAAAACCTCATTAGTGTGATGAAAAACTGAGGACAAAACAGGAATCAAACCCATTTGTTTAGTGAAATGAGTGATTCCAAGCAAGCCTTTAAGTTGCTGTAAAGACACAATAATGGCTGCTCCTGCCATGAATCCAATCAAAGTGGCCTTGGATAGGAAATCTATTATAAACCCAAGTCTGAAAAATCAATAATATATATAATTATTATTCAATTATATTAAATAAATAAATAAATTTTTAAGTGAAATAATTAAAATAGACGTCCCGTATTATAATATTTTGTGTTATTGGTAATGTACCTGAGAAAGCCGAGTGAAGCCTGAAAGAGACCGGCGAAGAAGGTGGCAGTGAAGCCAAGTTGAAGAAAAAGAATGGGATCTTTGATGGGAGAAACTTCTTGTCTCAACATTGAACCTAATATTAATGATGCAATTGAAACAGGTCCAACTGCTAGATCTCTTGAGCTTCCAAGAACAGCATATACTAATGGTGGAACAAAGCTTGAATCTTCATATTTTTTAAACACAAACATAATTTAATTAACATGACATTAATTAACTTATAGTTATATGTCTAGTATAGTAATTAATTATATGATTTTTTTTTCAATTTCTGTAAATTCAATCCAGAAATATCTTTTCAAAAATTGTTCTTTTTTCGTGAATTTGGTTAATAACTTTAACTCTTCTATTCAAGTAATATGCAAACTGTTTTGAGAAATGGTGAGAAATAAACTTAATTTTAAAAAAAAAAAATCCATAAACACACTTCCATCCAACTTTTCTTTCCTTTTTTTTTTTTTTATCTACGTTTACCAATGATATAAAAATAAAGAAAAATTTTAAAACCTACAAGAATAAATTTAAAAAGTGACTCAATTTCGAAAAAGGGAAAAATAAAAATAAAAATGAAGATAAAAGGTTATAAAATGGAATAATATATTTAGATTTTTTTTTTTGTTGTTCACTCTCTATTTTCAATCAAATAATATAGGAAGGAAAATAGTATTAGAAAAATGAGTATTCAATATGTAAATGTTGCTTTGATAACCATTTACGATATGTTTAATTTAACATTTTAAGTGTTTAATTTTGGAAGTAATTTATTTTTAATTAGTGAAGGATTTGACAACCATCCTTTAAAAGTAGTTTTTAGAACACTTTCAATTTATTTTTTTAAAAATGAAAAGAAAAGAAATTATTTAAATCTGCACCCAATGTTTGTAAACATGTTCTTAAATATGAAATGGTGAATTAGTTAATTTTTTTCCTAACCCAAACTGTGAAATAATTTATTGAGAGAAATTAAAGATAAAGAAAGAGGGAAGAAAGGAGAGAGAGGAAAAGTAATAAGAGGGCCGAGAATCAAAATCATATGATTTATTTATTTTTCTTATTTTTTTTTTACATTTTGAATCTAAGAGAGAATCGAAAGAAATTATTGCTGATGTTGAAAATAACGTGGTGGGTGATTCTACACCTTTTGGATATACATAAAATGTAACTTTAAAATATATTACATATATATTTTTTAAAATTTCTTCAAAAATATTATTATTTAGAAAACAACTTTTACTCAAGACAATTATTTTAGATGACACAGCCAAAAAAAAATATAGTAAATGTTAAATTTTATTAATGATAGATATTAATTTTGTGTATGGTACAATGAATTGACCGTGAATTATAAATATTTTGTAATTTTATCATTTTTATAATTTTTATATAAAATTCAAAATTTTGTCATATTTTGGTTTATTTAAAAAAGATTCATTTTAAATTTAATTAAACTATCATTTTATACTTTTCTTTAGTGACAATCAAATCAAAAGAAAATTGCAAAAGAAAAAAAGAAAAAACAGAGAGGTATAGAGTGATATTCATAAGAGAATGAGATAGAGAGAGAATGATGGAGAATTAAGAGAGAGGAGAAATGGGAAGAAAGAGAATGTAAAGAAAGAAGAGGGAGAAATAGAAGAATACTCACAAAGTCCAACAATGGGAGGCAAATTAGCAAGCTTAGCATAGCTAATACCCTGTAAAATTTAAAATACATAAATATAAAACTTATCTTAATTAATATAACTCAACTCATTTTAAAACTGTATTTGAATTAAAAAGTGTTATTTCAAATGAATCGTCCTTTTATTAAAATGTAAAAAAAAAAAAAAAAAAAAGTTCAAATTCAATAATAAAAAAAGAAAAACAAAAGACACAACTTCTTATAACACTACTCATGCATTAAGAACTGAATATAGTTACAATTATTATAACTAAGGTAATTGTAGTAGATGACACTTTAAGAGTTAATAAATATGGATACAAGAATACGTGAGTAATTAATCCCAAGAAGTTAATCTACTATATCAGTAAATTCTTCTGTATTGTGCTGTATATGATCTGTTAATGGTATTGATATCATAGGTTTTAGAAGTTTAAATGGATTAGAATTGAAAAAAATGGGACTCCCATGCTCATACCGTTAATAAAACAAAACAGCTGAAAGAAAAAAAAATAAAAATGATTAGTGAATAAAAACATTATAATGTGTATGAAAACCTGAAAAATATTAACGAACGTTCAGATCTAGATTTACTCCAAAAGAAATGGATAAATTTAAAAAGAGAAATATATATATATATATATATATATATAAGAAAAACCTGAGGAATGGCCAAGCTAGCAATGGTGAGACCAGCAACAACATCAGATTTAAAAAGGGCAAAGTTATAATGAGAACCCCATTCAAGAATTGGGAATATATATTGAGCTCCAATAACCCATTTTCTGGCCGGAGATTGGCCCTTGAACTGCCGGAGAGGATCGTCCGGGAAAAAGATTTCCTTTAGGCGGTTCCTCATCTTCTCCAACCAGCTTCTCCTCGGAGGGGGAACCACCGGATGAATAATTTCCACACAGTGCTCCGGTGGACCCCGGGGCGGCTCTGACCGCTTGCTACTCCCATTTCTATTATTGTCGTCGTCTGATCCCATTCTGTTGTTGCCTCTTTTAACAATTTGCCTTCTCTCCTATAATTCAAATCGGTACGTTTTTTGGGGGCTTTTTATTAGGCTATACCATATAATGGCCCCCACTTCATAAAGTTTATCACTATTCACTATCACTTCCATTTAACCTCCACTTCCAAATAATTACTTTATTAATATTAATACAATACAATTAACTATTAGTCTTAAATATTTATTTCTATCGTCTTAATTTAAAGAATAGTCATAAATATAATGATCAAATTAAATTAAATTATTAACAAATATAACACAAATTGTATATATAACAAAATTTATATTCAATTCGTACGAGAATGTGTTATTATTATTCAAATTTAAGTTTGCGAAAAAGAATATATATATATATATATATATATAAAAATTGTGAAAAGAACATATATACTAAATAAATTGACCACCCACCTTAAGTATGTCCCTAGTTAATTAGATGCATGTATAGTTGTAAAAATGGGAAAAACTCAAAAAAGGGAGAATGTGTGGTATCTATAATATAATATAACATTTAGTAGTAATATAAAATAATAGAGAGAGATTGTAGGAATTGTTTGATGGGTTAAGGGGTTTGGCCATCGACCTTATCAGAATTGAATTAGATGAGAATGTGGTTGGTCTCATGATTTTCAAATTATTTGGTTGGAGGTTAAATTTGTAATTACATATAATATTGAGGAAAAGACAAAAGAAGATGATATTAATGAGTTGGAAATATTGTCGGATGGGGTTAGAATATGAGAAAAAGGTAGATACACATCTATTTACAAAAACCAAAACATTCATAAATTAGGCTCTTCAACAAAAACACGTTTCAAATACACACATACTCCAACTTCTCTTCTTCAAACCGGGAACAAAAAACCTCTAACTTCTAATAAATTCGTCGACACTAACAATTCCCCATTTTGGTACCCACCTACTCCAATAAATTAATATACCAAAATTTCTTATTTCTTTCTTTCATAATAGATTTCTACTAATAACATTCATAAAAATCGATACAATATGAATTTTAATTATATTTT